>NW_019525453.1:7998305-8091482 GCF_002814215.2 Seriola lalandi dorsalis | reverse complement strand
GTGGTGGTGGGGGGTGGGTTGTTTCTGCCAGATGGTTTGATTCAGCTCCAAACTATTATCACTGAGGCTGTGGGGTCAGAGGTCATGCCGTCTGCTTCTATGTGAAGCTAATTTGTGCCACACTGGATTAAAGACTGAAGGATCACAGGCCTCTGTGGACACAGTCGTAATCCGTGTTAAAGAATTTGTACGTTAACAAAAAACGTCTTGTTCTTCTGTAACATTTCATCCAATATGTCTTGAAATCCATGCAAATTAAAGCTAACTCTTCTTGTCGGCCACCAGCTTCTCACTGTGTCCTTTCACGTCAAAATTAAAAAGTTAAAACATCCTAAAATGAATCTGCTCAGATAGAGTGAGCTGGTTTATCACATCTCCTCGCCTTCAATTAGAGTCAGTAATCAAACAGATCTGACCTGATCAGATCTGAGTTTTTTATTAACTCACCCATTTTGCAAATATATACAGTATGTATATATGTATAATAAATAAGTGCCACTATTGTCAGTGGAGAGAACATCAGATAAATGATTCAAATATAAACAATCAATTCAGTTCATTCAATTACATTTTATTTGTATAGCTCCAAATCACAACATACATTATCTCAAGGCCACTGCAAGATAAGGTCAAGACCTTACAATATTATATAAATATATAATATACAAATATATATTATATAATATATACAATATAAACAACAGCACTCACACTCACGCTGAACATTTCAGTTTACTCAGGATTTACTGCCTCAGAAGATTCATGGACAAAACTGTGTAATTTTAGCGTCTTTTGCTTTTTTTTAGATGTAATGTCTTTAGAAAATAATTAGAAAATTAAGAAAAATATAAAAACATTGAATTGAATAGAGAATGAACAAAGCATGTTGTTTTAATAAACTTGTATAGATTTAGTAAATAAATATATATCATAAACAAATATGGTTGCAACATGATATACAATATACATATAAAAATTCATCATATGCTATAGATATTTCTAATAAATGTACATATACAAAGTTTTACCATGGGTATTTCATATATATATATATATATATATACTTATATCTTAATTTATCCAGTCTTTATATACGTCATAATAATATATCCCTTTATAGGTAACATATATGGCAACATCACTCCTGACATAGGGACATATATATTACATGTCTGTATGGTTAATCATCTTTTAGAGAAACTGATGGTTACCTCTGTGACACAAACTGAGACTTGTCAAATTACCAGCGTAAAAAGACAAAAAACACAACCTCCAAACCAGGACACTGAGGTGGAGAGATAAACTAAAGACACGCTGCTGAAATAAAACATAAACTGAACACATTAAACCAGATCAGAGGACGATATGTAAGAGAGGAAATGTCTGATAGAAATGTTCTCAGTTCGTCCTCTGTGCTCTGCGGCAGCAGGACGTGTGTTTCCATTCAGACTGCGAAGGCCTGCGGGCGTCGAGTCAAACCTCCAGAGTCTGGTTCTAATAGACCGCCACCTCGTTCCACATCACTGAACGACCCACAGAGCAGCTGGATACTAACACACTCTTCAGTATGTGGGACAAACACTGCCACCGCGACCAGAGCAGCTCTGAACACTGCAGCAGCCCGACATGAGTTATTATACACACGACTTAAAGAGGCACACCGCTGCTTTTACATGTCTGAGCACATTACTAACACACAGACCATTAATAAGTTAACAAAAACAATAAGTTCATAACAACAATTCTGACAGTTCACTGTTTGTTTCAAACGCGCAGATTTCCTGTTTTTCTGTTTTAAATCAGAGTAAATATATTTGTACATTTGTTGACATTTTCTAGACTTTAAGCTTTAACCAGTTTAGTTTTTCCCAGATCAGATTTATTCCCCTGTATTATAAATTATTTTTTTTAAACATTAAACATCAAACATTATTCTTATTATAATAGATGAAACAGACGAAACAGTTGATGCATTCAAGGATGCTCTGACATTTGGCTGCTGAAAGCTTAAGAATCAACCAAAGTTACAGTTCACGTTTGCTTATTTGTTGTTTTCTGGATTAAATTTTCCTAATGAATTTAAGTCAGTTCTCAGATGTCAGAGAGTCTTTTATCTTAATATCAAAAATGCTGCTGGAAATGCTTCTTAGGATATTTGGACTTTTTGTTACATTACACACTTTTGTGCAAAGTCATTTACAATAAGCGTCCATAGAAACCAAGAAGTCAAGACCAAAATGACATCAAAAATGAATGTATATAATGTGTTCAGTACAAGTGGTCAGATCTTTTTATTATTTATTATTTTCAAATGTTTCATATGAAAAGAAGTAGACATCAACTAAATTAACCCGATTGAGACAACGCAGATTTAAAATACTGTGTCCGATCTTTTATTGTCAGTTTAGTCTCTCTGTTTTTAAGTACATATTTAACTACCTACATGTTTTTATTTGTTTTTTGTATCATTTTAATTGTGTTTTATACTGTTGATCTTGGTTTACTTGCATCACCAATTACAATCACAATTATTATTATTATTGTTATGTTTTCACTCTGTCTGTTTGTCTGTTTGTCAGCTGGTCTGCACAAAAAGCGCTGAACCGATTTGCATTTTCTCAAATTTGGTGGGGCAGAACCCATTAAATTCTGGGGCAGATCCGGATCACTTACTATGAATTCGATTTTTTTTTCCCTGCAGTCTGGTGCGTGTTGTTTGACACTGGCCTTGGCAGAGGCCTGCACTTTACTATCAGCCATTTTAATCAGGCTGCAATGTTTCACGTTTTTACTGGCTGCAGCAGCTCCTGAGTAACACTGACGGGTTTTTGGTATGGAGTCTGGAGTGTGCCACCACAATTATTATTTTCAACAATGAGCAATTAATGAACTGATGCATTTATAAAGCACAAATTAATAAATTGTTCTTTTAAATGATGTATTAAAAATAACAAAAGAGTCCATCAGAGCTCATGCAGAAACTCTGTGGCTTGGTTAATGCAACCTTTACATGTAACTTTAATTAAACAATTTAAAATTGTTTCTTTAAGCATATCAATTTTTTTATGGATCATAAACAAACACAGAAAATTGCTATAATTAGTGTGGAGGCACACTCTAGACTCCATACTTGGACTGTTTTATTCTTCTTTTGTTTTTGTGCGTGTTTTATCTAGTTTTATTTATTTCAATTTCATTTTTCATTTATTTCAGTGTTTTTCAACCTAGAGTCAAGGCCTCCCCATGTGTCAAGATAAATCTTAAGAGGTACAGGATTGTTGAAGGGATGAGAAATATACATACACAAAATAATATCTTTTTTTTTTTTTTTTTTTTTTACAACTTTAATCAAATATTTGCAGTAATTTCCAGATCTTTAGGCCAGAAAACACTCCTCAGATGTAACAACCTGAGAAGGTAAAGTCACTCTTTGGTTGAATTGCTCATAACTAATAACTGTCCATAACCTGTAATGTTGTCACAGGTAAAAATGTCTTCATTTTATGGGGCCAAAAGTCAAAAACACTGGGAACTGTTGTTTTATCTGCCCACAGTGCAGAACCTCCATTAGAAATCTGCCCACATTTAACCTACAGTAAGTCCTGGTTTGCCGTTCATGATGACATCATTGCTCTGCATCTCTGGTGGGAAACTGAGTCGTCTCAACTGTGTTTTTATTTGTTATGAGTTTTTATATCAACACAACAACATTAATTAAGTGTGATGATGGTTGAAATGACGCCAACAGCGTCTTAAATGTTGCATTTTCCCATAGAGGAGCTGGTCGGTGAAACCGAGGGAGAAAATGTGTGTTTATTGTTTCCAGTTTGGTGGAAGCAGCTCGTGTCTGTGCAGGTCTGAGGCTGATAAGACAGAGACTGGAGGATTATGGTAATAATAGGCTGCCACTGACTGACTGCTGGGTCCCATCACTACAGAATGGGTGGGTGGGCTGCGGACGCTTATCACTGTGTTGCAGTGGGCGATTCTTCACACAGTCACATGATGGGCGACACCTTGATTCACACTGCAGCCGGACAAAGAACAGCTCAGCGGTTTTATCACCAAACGAAGACGAAATGACGAACCGATGGCGCATGTTGATTGTTTTAAAAGCACGAATGATCCTGTCAGTCGTCTGAAAGCGAAACGCTCTGACCAGCAGATATTATCAGTAATAATCGGTAATGAGCTTTTACCTTCATGCTTATTGTCATTTTCAAGAGGTAGTGCTGCATTTTACAAATGCTCATAAAACTCTTTAAGTGGCTGTAGTTCAGCAATCCAGGGCACAAAAACTAAATCTAACCAGTGTCATCCAAAGAAAAGGATTAAAACAATCATTTTCAGGTAAACGGCTGCTTTCATGTGGTCGAAAGCGACAAAGAAAACCATTTCTGCGGTGTTGTGAGAGTGTCGTACTCCGCCATCAACTCATCAGATAAGAACGCTGCTCTGCGGCTCCTTCAGCAAGAGCCGGTGACCTTCAGGTTAGAAACAAAAACCTGTTTCCTGAACCAGACTCCGGTCAGTTTTGATTGTATGAAGGTTTCTTCCATTCACAATGAAATTGCAGGGTGAAAAAAAAAGAAAGAAAGAAAGAAAGAACGCATGGTGCATCTTTTCCAGGATGCAGAATGGGACGAAACTGTATGTACAGTTGCCAAGGAGACGGCAGGCAGAGGGGTAGTTAGAGGCTGTTAACCCACACACCCTGTGTTTTCATTCACACCGCTTCTTCTCTGCTCCGTCCTCAGCAATCACTTCAAGAGACGCTGCCGAAGACACAACGCAGGTAAGGCTCCAGTTTTCATACAACTTCACCGACAATTCATTTCTCCTCTTGCAGCAGATGTGCAACTCCATTAAGAGATTGGGGTTGAATAAATGAGAAGAAATAACTTCACTGTGACAGAGCTTTAGTTTTGGCTCTGCAGTCATGTTTCTTGCAGTGGAAGAAAAAAAGCTCAGGAGGAGTGGAGCCAAGGGACGCTGCAGCTTTAAATGGACATAATTGAGTGTCAATGATCACCACATCAGCTGCAGAGTAACTAATGCAGGCAATCATCGAGCGCACCCCCCCCCCCCAAAACAGAAATCAAAAAAGGCATTCCCATCAGCAGCCTCAGCTGTGCGTCCGTCACGCTCCCATGCTCACTTCAATTCTCATTTCTCCTCTGGTTGCAGCCCGCTGGAGCCTGTGTTGAGGAATTATCTGCTGTCAGGACCCGCCCGGGACGCCACAGCGCCAACAGGGACCGGAGCTGGACAGGGGGGGCTGAGCCATGCTGTCTACCGCCGTTCAGATCCTGGCGTTCGCTCTGGCGCTCCTGGGCGTCCTCGGTGCCACTGTAGCCACTCTGCTGCCCAACTGGAAGGTGAGCATCAACGTCTGGTCCAACATCATGACCCCCATCTCGCAGATGCAGGGTCTGTGGATGGACTGCGTCTGGTACACCTCCGGCGTCTTCAGCTGCACCATGAAGAACTCGGTGCTGTCGCTGCCGGCTTATCTGCAGACCACACGGGCCGCTATGGTTCTGTCCTGCATGGTGGCAGCGTTTGGACTATGCCTCGCCTCGCTGGGGCTCAAATGTACCCGCTGGGGGGGCAGCCACCGAGCAAAGGGGCATACAGCCATCGCTGCAGGGGGCTGCTTCATCCTGGCCAGCTTCCTCTGCCTGGTCCCCGCGTCCTGGTTCACCAATGAAGTCATCACCACCTTCCTGACCACGGACCTGCCGGACAGCAGTAAATATCAGCCTGGAGGAGCTCTATGTGTGACGTTTATCTCGGCCGGCTTCCTCCTGGCTGGAGGGGTCATTTTTTGTTTGTCATGTCCCGGAAAAAGAACGAGACGACCGGACTACACTTCCTCCAGCAACCCTGACAGACCTGCGCTGTACCACGACGGGCAGCGGGGACGGGAGCCGCGGACGGAGCGAGAACAGCCAAAAAAAAGACAAAACAAAACTGTCCAGCTGCAGATGAAATGCAAAGTGAAGCAGAAGAAAGCTCTGCAGGAGAAACCTGAAAAGGACCAGGAGCAGAGGCTCTACTCGTCTCCTTCCAAACTCCCTCCAAAAGACATCAAGGACAGCTACAGCCTCCAGGAATATGTTTAATCCTCATGGCCGAGCGGTGAAATGTGGAGTTTTCAGCTGAGATTTTCTGGCTCATGGGAAGGGGGGAGGTCGGCTGGGGGAGGTGTGTTTGAGGGGGAATAATTACCAAATGTTGGGAGCGACAGATTGTGGATTCAGTCGAATGTCTCAAAAATGGAAAGACGGAAAGCAAAGAACATGGAGAAAAAGAAAAAAAAAAAGGTGCACAGGCACCAAACACTGTAAATCCTTTAAAAACTGCCTGCAAAACTGCGGCAGCTTTCCCATACCAAAGGTCTGAAGGCAAGAACAAAAAAAAGAGCACAACCTACTGATCATAAAAATAAATAAATAAATAAATAAGAAACACGGATCCGAGCTCTGACTGAAATTGAAAAGCCATCATTTTCCAGCTGTAGATGCTGTCTGCCTTCTGAGATGAACTCATGCTCATGCAGGGCCGGCCCAAAGCTTTCTGGGACCGTGAGCAAGATCTAAACTACCAACCCCCCCCACCCCACCCACCCAACCACACAAACGTAACGGCAAGAAATTATGATTACGATTTAAAACAATGCTCAATAATGTGAATAAATAAAAAATATAGTAAATATTTAAGAAACTGAACAAAAAGCAGAGGATGTTACAACTTATTTGTACACTTTTATAATTTTCTTAAAGCAAAGTTTGGTGTGCAGCCAACAAATCTCAAAAATAGTTTAGAGGTTCATACATGAAGGTGGAAACATATTTGTGATAAAATATTATAGACATTAACTTGTGCTATTAATTCCATTTACTGAAGAGGGACCATGATCAAAAACTGTGGCACCAGCGATTCGGAAATATTAACACCCAGTAACTGCCAGATGAAACTGTTATCTAACCAACTGAACCAACCAAACAAACGGCAGCTTTATACATGGACAAGCTAGGAAGAATAACGTCAGTGTATTTGACTAGATGGCATCAGTTACGTTGGCGTAATTAGATATTTCAGTCCCATTGATTGAAACTAGCCAGCGGTTAAACTTAGGAAGGACTTTACACGCATAGTGATGCTGCGACCCAGTCCAATGTTTGTTTTTAAGTTTAATTAATAAACTTTTATATTTTAAGTAATGAGAAATAATTGCTTATTCATCACTAGCCAAAATGTGACAATAGAAAATCTAATATACATATATAAAAATGATGTAAAAGACAAAGCATTAAAACATTAAAACCTAAATAATAAAAAAAGAGGTTAATTTTAAAAAGTTCTGTAAGACCAGAGATATACTTGCTTTCAACTACACCTGCACACGACGGCTGCCTCACATGTCCTGCGTCTGTCTGTGCGTTGGTTGTGCATGCACGTTAATGCAACACATTTACAAGATGCAATATTCACATGAGCGAGTTAATAGACCGAGTCCACAATTACCCGTAAGTGTACAACGTGAGCTAGCTACGACACGCTTGTCCAAATAAGTGGTGACGGATCTGCACCATCTTAGAAGTTGACATGGAAACCTGCAAACAGAAACAAGCCAGAGATCAACAGGTTCATGCACGGCGGAAAATGCATCGGCGCCGTTGGGGATGGTGCCGATGGTGTGTTTGTCCACCAGTCATGACTCGCCTGAGCTAGCTACGCATTTTGCCAATCACTTTCCACAAAATAAAAAGTCTGGGTCGCCAGGTTTATGCAAATCCTGTAGGTGTATTGGGTCTGACCTCTCTGGTGTGCCCTCTAGAGGTATCCTCCAGTAACACACAAAGTACACAGGCATAGGTGAACAATTACGCTCATGCTGCAGCCAGTTCTCTACGCAAACCTGTGGTTGAAGGCAAGTATATCTGCAAGTATATGTTAGGTTCACTGCTGGTTTGTACTAAAATAAAATCCTAAATATCCTTGAACATAGAATCCCAACTAGAAATCACATAACTCACCATCTTACGTTTTATCATACACTCCCTGATTTTGTTATTACACAAGTAAATTTCCTTCTGCTACAGTTTTGTTCAGCGGAACAACAAAACCTTGAAGTGCATCTTAAATTATGATAAAAATGATCGGGGGAAACCAAATGAGAGTTCTGTCGGTCGTGTCTGCCTTGGGCCGGCTCTGAAATCAACTGTGAATTTTGGGAAACCTTTCCGAGCGTCTGTGCATGATGTCCGTGCTTTAGACGCCGCTTACAGCTTGTACGTAGTGAAAGCTGCTGCTGTACAGATTGTGCCGGAAGCAATAAAAACATTGTTGAGCTTTTTATATTCACAGTGTAGTCGGAGACTAAAGGGGATCCTGATCCCAAAGTGTCAGAATGACGGCGTCCGCTCCGTCTCTTCCTGACAGTCCGTGGAGAGGCGAGAGGTGCAGAGCAGCGTGGAGAGAGGTAATGATGCTCTTTGCTTTCCCATTATCCTCTCACCATGGTTGGATGCACACTGCACACTTACACACACCCCTCCACCACCCTGTTTCCAGCCGTATGAGAAGGACATCGAGTCATTTTCAGGATGTGACTTAAAGCCTAATGGAGACCGGAGAGTCCATAGCATTGTGTGCGTTTGACGGGCGAAGTGTCCTTTGAACCTGAGGTGAGCTGTCAATCTCACCTGCCAACGCTTGCTGGAAATAAAGACACTGGTGAACTGAACGCCCACGCTGCCTCTCAGGAAAAGCTTCAAACCTGGAAAAAGAAAAAAAAAAAAAATTGATTTATAGAAGAAAATCATGTCGATTCATCAGCACTGTGGCGACGTTTCACTGTCGAACGTGACAGTGACGTGTTAATGTAGGGAACAGGACACATTCAAGCACAAGCACCTAGAAAACTCAAACGATTTGGAAAAAAATCAAAGCACAGCTTGAAGACAAAAAAAAGCCTTATCAGAATAATTTATGTGCTTCTGTAGCTCAGTGTTGCTGTTTTTGCTGCTTATGGACTCAAACCTTTAAAAAACATGTTTTTGTTCTGGAAAATGTTAACGATAAGCAAGGTCACAGCCTTTTCTCAACCCAAAGCCTGAGCACTCGAATGTTTTTTAAGGTGCAACAGCTTAATTTGCCTAATATTCTATTTCCTGCATTGTTATATCCAAGTTACATGAAAAGACAAAACAAAACAGGTCACATATCATCATTTATGTCATTTGATAAAAAATGGCTATGCCTTTATGCTGATGTGTGAAAATCTGAGAATCCACTGGCTTGTTTCTACCAATCAGCATCGCTGAGCCCAGGACGCAGTGAGGGTGGCCTTCCTTGCAATAGTGTCACGGGGAGCATTTGGATGGTGGGGAGGTGACCACTGTCATTTAAATGGCAAATTCCCTGCAAAAGTAAATGGCACAAAAATGTGTAACACGAGTTTTACTGATAATCGTTGCACTAGAGGTGAAGTCTGCCTTTACTTTATCTCACTGGTCTCGTTAAAACCACAGACAATTTGCTTCCTGTATGCAGCTTTTCGGTCTTGCAGAAACGTATTAAACTGGTATCACAGAAGCTCATGTGAACTGAACCGTACTTTGGTAAAGTCAGTGTCAATAATGCCACTGCCAGAGAAACACTAGAATTACTGCCTCTTGGTCGTACATCTCCCCCACCCAGTCAAGTTTGCAGCTAACATCCATGTCTGTCCAGAGAAGACTTTGAAGGAATTTAATAAAAGGTATTTATCAATGTGACCTTGACCTTTGACCACCAAAATCTAATCAATTCAACCTTGAGTCCAAGGTTGTGTCCGAAATCACTCAGTCATTCACTGCTCCCTGCTCACTATCCAGGGAGTTCTAAGTTGAGGACTTTACTGCGCCACTTTTCTGTCTTTCAGCGTGAGCACAGTGCACGATGGCATGTATGGCTTGGTTAGCGACCACCGGTTGTACACTACTTTTCATGATGCATTGTTTGATTGTACAGCTGTGAACACATTCCACGAAGGTGTGGTGTACGTGACCGTCGTAGAATGCGAAGGCTGAACTGAAATGAGACGTTCTGGTTCACGGAGGATTTTCGTTTAGAGTCAGCAGCTGTGCCCGCCCTTAGTGTCGCCTCGCAAAGCGTTGCTCCTGTCACCTAGCAACCTTGACAACACGTAGCTTTTTCTCCGCAAAAACTTGAAGACCCTTGGTTTTAACAGTTGCACCGTTAGCTGTTGAACTGAGCCGAAACACAAAACTCACACTTACAAGTGTAATCCTCGGGTTCTTTGTCGGTGTTGTTTGCTGTCATGACTGGCATGTGATGAATCTTGTGATTGGCTGGGCAACAAAGGATCCACTCATCGTAATCCTTCATTGCCCAGGAAAAGAAGGAAGCATTTCTGCCACATTTGACAGAGCCTTCAAAATGGGTCAGCCTAGTTGTGCCACTAAGCCGTCTTCAAGTACAGCTACTACAAAATGGTGAATGGCGTTCATGAGATATCGCATTCACAAGAATAGGACATACGAAAAGACGTACTTGTGCACGAACAATCCAAAAACCAAAACGCCTTAGGCCACAGCTGTTGCCGGTGCGGAGACATAAATGTGGAAAGTCACCTCTGACACCTCTGCGACTGTAGTAAAATCAGATTCGATTCCACAACTAGTTTGGAGGCTGTTGTTGTTGTTTCCCGTTGCCAGGTAGATTTTGAAAACAGTAACACGCACACAGTGGAAAAAAATCCCACGTGAAATTTGCAGCCAAAGGTAGGATTGTACCAACGGTCTACATCTAGTGAGTTAAGACTATTTTGTTACATGAATGTGTCCTAGCTCCTCTTCAGCAATAAGGTTTCTGAATGCAATAAAGTATGTGAGAGAACAGACTGTGAAACCCATTTTAAAATAATTAAAACATTCATCAATCTGTTGATCAATTGATATTGAATGATTATTTGTCTGAGTCTTTTTTAATCTACCTTGTACTACGTTCTGAGATTAAAATGTTCTGTTTGTCACTGGTTTATATCATTATAAAATGAATGTCTTTGGGTTTTGGATGTTTAAAAGTGACACTGGGCTCTGGAGCATTTTTCACTATTTGTTAATCAAATAATCAAGGGATTTATCAGCAAATAAATCAATTAGGAAAATGATAATGGGGAGTCATGTAGCGTAGTGGTCTAAGCAGGCGCCCCATGTGTAGAGGCTACACTCCTCGCTGCAGTTGGCCCCGGTTCGAATCCCGCATCGGACGGCCTTTCGCTGCATGTCATTCCCCCTCTCTGCCTCCCTGTTTCCTGTCACTCTCCACTGTGCTGTCCATTAAAGGCATAAAAAGCCCAAAAATATACTTTAAAAAAGAAAATAATAATGAATTGCCTTAATGCCTGTAACACCAAATATCACTTTTGTTTGTGGCAGAATATGTTGGTTATACCATTACAACACTTACAAATATTTGAAAAGAATAAGGCCACATTTGCAGTTTTAAAATTTTAAAAAATAAATCATGGAGTTGATTCAGAACAGCTGAGAATCATGTGACTAATAAAATAATCACTTGTCTTTCTCTGCTAATAATTAAAAACATACCTGGACTGAAAACTTCACCGGGCTCCCATGATTTATTAGATTTATCTTGCGTTTGATGGCTGTAACTGGTCAATTTAAAACAAGCAAAAAGGAAGTAATTACATCAGACACGGTTGTGTTTGTGTGCACCTGATAAACGCTCAGCATGTAGTTCAATACGTGCTGTTATTTTAGTTGATTATCTGATTTAGCTGATTTGTGCTTTCATTTCCATGTGGTCAAGAAATGAGAAGCTGTAATTGTACAAGTTACGCGCAATTCAGATGAATTTCTTTAAAAGAAATCACATGACAGAACAGAAAGTAAAAAATATACAGCGTGGTCTAAAAGTCCAAGAGCACTTTCACAAAGAGCTGCATGACAAAAAAACAAAAAAAAAAACATAGTGCATTTATTGTGGCAGATATTGCGATTGCAAGTTGGAATTCAGTTAGAATAGTCGTTTTTGCATTTCATTTTCAATGGAAAAAAAGTATAAAAGTGATGATGTTATTTTTGTTGGTCTTATACCAAACAAACATGTTCCTTTTCATCTGGAGAATGTGATTTGTATCTGTAGCACCACAACACTTATGCAATCCTAACAATGCTGTCACGCCGTGGTGAGGTTGTCTTGTCCTGGGTTTGTTTTGTGCTGTCATTTCCTGTTTTATTTTGAAAAGTAATTCTCCTCTCGTTTCAGGTCACCTGCCCTTCCTCATGTGTCTCAGTCTGATTGCCCTAAGTGTTTCCACCTGTCCCCTGTTTCCCTCCATGTGTTTAAATAGTCTGTGTTCCCCTTGTCTTGTGCCGGAGTGTCTTCGTCCTCGTCCTGCACCCGAGCCTTTTGTCCATGTCCATGTCCACAGCCACAGTAGTCGCCAAAGTAAGCTTTCTGAACCTCGAGAAGAGTGATTTTTTTGTTTGTAAATTTTGCCCCTTATTTTTCCTCATTAAGAGTGATTTTTGTTTGTAGTTCTTACCTTAGCATATTTTCATAGATCTTTGTTTTTCCTCGTTTAAGAATGATTTTCATTTCATATAGCTCAGTTGTTTATTTATTCTAGATCCTCCGCTTAGTAGCGTGAGTAGACTTTTTTTGCGTTATTTTTTATAGTCAGGTTTTTCCTCAGTACGGAGCGTTTTGTGTTTATTGGTTTGTTTCTTTTGAATAGTTCCTTTTTCCTCCTCATGGAGTGTTTTTTGTTAAGATTCAGAGTCTAGTGTCTAGTTTTTTCATAGCCATTGGTTTGTCACTCTGTCTGAGGTCTCCAGTGAATTCAATAAAAGCCTTTGGTTTTCGAATATCTCTGCATCCGAGTCCTGCTTTGAGTCTCGGCCTGACAACAATGTGACACATTTTACCTTTTTTATCGAAAGAAAAATTGCTGTGATTTGGATATTGCACTTTGCCATATTGCGATTTCGCTTATATTTCAATTAAATGTGCAGCCCTCCTTTCACATTCAAGCGAATGGTAAAAGGTCTTCAGGGGCAGTTTGGTTAAGTTGAGGCACAAAAGCCTCTTGGTTAGGGTTAGGATTCTTTCTGCCAGAAAGAATGTGGATGAGGTGATAGCTTTTGTGCATCAGGAACTACAACACAGTGCAAGAGCATTGCTGGTTACATCTATGGACAATTCAATGGGAATTGTGGTTCAGCAGGACACATGTTCCATATACTGTTGTACCTCTTCAGTTATCTCAGAGAATATCCAGGTTATTTGCTCATGAATTTACTTTACTTTACTAGCTCTGAATATTACCCTCATCCCTCTGTATCTATTTCTTTATTTACTTTCTTACTTACTTATTTATTACCAGTACCCCTCACTGAAGGCAGTTATTTCTTTATTTACGACTGTAGGATACTTAATTTTCTGAACTATCATTATAGTTAATACACAACTGCAGTAATATTATACTGAAAACAAATCTAGTCACATTAGGGCACAATAATTCCTACCTGGATCCCATACTGAGAAAATACTGTACTCCTCCCATAATGCCTCAGTAATACCCGATGGAATTTGTTCTTTTTAAAGAGAGCCTAGTTACTCCCATTGGACAAATGACCCTGTTCTATTTGACTTTTACCATAACCATCTCCACAGTCAGGCCACAGTGTGATAAACAGCTGTAGTAAATTGTCTGGCTGCTCCATCAACAGGGCCTCTTCTCTGCCTCTTCCCAATATCATTATGATGTTGAGATCGTGGTGTTTACCCTTTAAATGTAAATCTCAGTCTATAGCCCGACAGGAATCTATGTCATCAAATCTGAAATATGCAACTTGATCCAAATTTAAAAAGAGGATTTAGAGTGATAAGACTAGCAGAATGATAAAATGTGTTTGTAGCCTCATTGTGAACTGCAACATAATATAAGAAAAATGCTGATGCCCTATAAACATAATGCAAACAAGTAAAAAAGGAAAAAAAACAACTGATGAAATGTGCCATGTCTTAGTTTGTAAGAATCACAGGAACAGAAAAAATAACACATCAGTCTGCTGAAAATGAAACTGCTGTGTGGTCTGAGAGAATTAAGGTAAACTTCACGTAAGCCGCGAATATGGTCAAAATGAAACTTAAAGTGGGAAGGAGCGAGTGGGAAGATAATTTCATAATGAATATAAATTACATGATTTTTTTTTCTACTGCTACTGCTTTACATTCCTAGGATCAGTCTACTATCAGCACACACACAAGGTAGGACGGTGTTATGATGTCTGGGGTTGGATTTATGGTTGAGTTTGTTTATGCTCGTAAAACTGATTAAAGAAGAATAACTAGGACTATTGACAGTAAACAGAGCAGACTGAGTGTTTTCAGAGGGATCACTGTTAGGAGATTTAGCTTTAGCTGTTCTGTTTGGAAAGCAATTTGAATCATAAATATAAATATTTGCTAAAATTACTGTCTTTATTTTAAACCTTCAAAGTAATATAATATTAAATGTATTTGTCAGTTTACTTTACTACACTTCTACAACCAGGTGTGTGGTTAAAGACAGAAGCAAAATCATTTCTTTAAACATTATATATATATATATATATATTTGACTATTTATCATAAACTTACAGTGTAATATAACATTAGAAAGGTATTGGTCAGTTGCTTTATACCTTTAGTACCGAGGTGTGCGGTCGGCTTAGTTTAAGACTGAAACAAAGTGATTTAATTTAAGAGCTCAATGTAAACTGTTTACTTTCCAGCAATGGGAGCAAAGCAGTCTAAACCTGCTGAAGATGTAAACCCAGAGTCGCCAAGTAAGTTTGGCCTTGGGCCAATTTTATTCTAATCCAACAGATGGCGGGACAGAACATAATCAAGGCCAATTTACGAAATTGATTGATAAAAATGCAAGTGGGATTTACTTTGCAACTGTTCATATGTGTGGGGCTGTGACTGTTTGTGTCTGTCGTTCACATTTTAATTAAATTAGGGACTGTCAGTCCAGCATGTGATGTAAGATTTAAAAAATCATATTATGGAAAATAACCAGTTGCCGACCACTGATTTAAACCATTCATTGAATGTCAACATTATTCTGCCTCTCAGTTCTACATGAAGCATGGAGGGAAATAACCTGGAGGTGAGTGTGTGTGCATCCTGAATTCACTTCCTCTTTCAGTAACATCCTAAATAACTGCTCAGTTGCAATGTGTTTTTGTTTGTGTGATGTAATGTTTCCTCAGCGGAGACAAACAGACTGATCTGCAGTTCGTGAGCAAGTACAAACCTCAGACCGAAGGTCAGCAGCTCAGGATTCTTCTTCATGGGCTGAATGGAGCTGGAAAGTCCAGTTTCATCAACTCTGTCCACAGTGTCTTAAAAGGCAGAATAAGCGCACTGGCTCTGGTGGACAGCATTGCTTATGACTGTTTCACCAAACAGGTATTAGGAAAGTTTGATAGTGTTGAAGTAGTAGTAGTAGTAGTAGTAGTAGTAGTAGTAGTGATGTCGTACAGTTGGAAATGTTAATATAATTATTAAGCCCACATTGTTAACTTTTAAACTTTCCAAACTACATTGTATGACAGAATATTAGAGCCATTATAGGTAAAAAAATTTTTTTACAATCACTTCCTTGCGGTTGTCTGAATCCACCACTTAGACTAGTTTCAGATTACATCCCTGTTTATCCAATCATGTAAAATATGAACCATTTGTGTGAAATTGTGTCATAATTGCGGTGTGAGGTCCTGAGTTATGACTAAAAACTGTTTTGTGAGGTCACCTTTGACCTTTGACCACCAAAATCACTCAAGTTCATCCTTGAGTCCAAGTGAATGTTTGTGCCAAATATAAAAAAAAGTTCCATCATGGCGATACTGAGATATTGTGTCCATAAGAATGGGATGTACAGATGTACGGATGGCTGTAAATCCATACGGACAAACAACCCGAAAACAATATGCCTCCGGCCCTGGCTATCAGGGGCAAAAAAACATCAGATATTCCAACATTAAAGATGTAAATTTATGATAAAAATCAAAAACTTGGATGTACTCTGAGATTTAAGTCACAAACTAAAAAGACAGAAAAATAGAAAAAAATCTCTATTGTTACTTAATGAGCAGTTTGTAATAGCTTGGAAAGTCGCTCAGACTGGGAATACTGGTATTTTGCAAACAACCTTTACACTACGACTTTATCTGGTGGTCTACTTTTAGCATGTGGTACAGTATTTATTATATCCATATATTACCCATCCTTTCATACTATGCCTCCTGGCTGGTGGTGATAAACTGCACAAAGATACTCTAATAAAGGATCATGAGACATCACAAACTGTAGTGTAACTTTATTATAGAGGTGAAATTTGCAATAACAAGCTAGCTCACGTTGCACTCCGTGGAAGTAACGCTAACACCCTAATGTTACAACCAAATTATGATGGCTAGCATTAGCTCAGTCAAAACAACTCATCCTTATCAGCCTCATTAATAGTCAAAGGCTTGACACTTACTGTAAGAGAGTTGCACCTTTAACCCCACCACTGTTCTGCTCACAGTTTAAGCTGAACCAAACCGACAGGCACCAGGCACAATAACAATTCTCCACGTGTTTTACAGTACACAACCTACAAGATCGAAAAGGGAAACCCAAACACCTTTTACCCGTTTGTCTTAAATGACATGATGGGTATGAAAAACGCCAACGACAGAGTCCATGTGAAAGATATGAAACGGGCGATGAGGGGACATGTGAAAGACGGTTACACGGTAGAGTTTCTGTATTTTTAAAAGTATTTTTAAAGAAACTGTCATCAGTTTTTTCATTATATCGATCTTTGCAATTGTCATTTAACTATAGCTGACTTTGTTTTCAGTTCAATCATGTCTATAAGTTATCGAAGGAGGATCCGTACTACAACGAGTCCCCGACCATCAACGACAAAGTGCACGTTCTGGTTTGTGTCATTGATGCCAGCACAGACGATCTGTGCGGGGAAAATGTTGCTCGGACACTACGGGAAATCAGACTTGAAGCCAGCGAACTGGGTGAGGGCAGAAACCACCATTTTATTCTTGTCTCTCTTGCAGGTTTCCGTGGTTTTTTCCGTCCTCAGAGAACATCAGCTGTGGTCAGCCTGATTGTACTGTATTTTAAATGTAATTTGTTCTCGCTCAAGTTTTGTGTTTCCTTCTGGCAGGGATTCCTCAAGTGGCCGTTTTCACCAAAATCGATGCGGCCGTCCCCGAGATTAAACAAGATATAAGGAACATCTACAAAAGCAAAAAGCTAAAGGCAAAGGTATACTATTACTATTCATTTAATGAGTTTGCACAAAGATGATGTATAATTTCATTCCGTCAAAGACATTTGCAGTATTTAAGCACAAAGCTGCGAGCTGTAATTTATGAACTGGGATGTTGTGATTTTTATGTTTGTGATTTGCAGATGGAGAGGTTCAGTGTAAACGTGGGTATTCCAATGAACTGCATCTTTGCTGTCCAGAACTACCATTCAGAAATGCACCTCCACAATGACATTGACACTCTAATCCTGAGCACCCTGAGACGCATCATCGCCTTTGGAGATGACTTCCTCAATAAACAAAATATGTGCTAAATGTTAAGACAGGCTCGCTGAAAGAACGATGGCTGAATTTCATAAAACTATCGTGTGACAAAAGACCACAATCGCATTTGTGTTTTGTTTGCAGCTTTTTTTTTTTCAAACAACTTTATTTTAAGTTAAAGTAGAGATCCAGATGTTTCCAGAAATGTCAGATTTGTGTAAATGTGTCTAAAATATCCTGCCTCTGCTAATGTCAAATAGACTTTTTGGTTTCGCTGAACTGTCATATTTTGTTCTTGTGATTGTTTCTTGTGCTTGGAAAAAAGATCTTAATCTTAATGAGACTGCCTGATTAAATATAGATTACATTTAATAAAAACAATTGACTAAGCTGAGTGACTGAAATCAGAATGTTGCAGCTTTAATAAACATGGAGTCTGTTTTACATCACAGCTTTAATAAAGACTGTAAGACGCTGATACAGAAAAACACTATTTTTGAGTCTTGTGCATAATTGTGATTCACTGCACTATTTTCGTGCTGTGTGGTATTTGGTTTGGAAGTTTGTTGAGGCATGTGTGTAGCAGGGTTTGCTGTGTGTGTCAACATGCCAGAAATGTAGTAGTCGTTACCAATACCAATGAAATTCTGCAGTTCTCGATACAAAATTGAATATTACAGCAAAAAGCAGAGAGCAACAGAGGCTGCTGCACACAGTGTTATAACACATACGCACATGTGCTTGTGCATGAACACACACATATGCACACACCTCCATATAGTCAGTGTGCAAACAGTAGTTTAAAGTTATAAATGTAAAATTTAACTTGTATAACTCTGTATTTATTTATGTGTATGTGTTTTTTAACCTACAGTGGCCCCTGCAGTAAGAAGGCAGTAATTTCTTTATTTAAGACTGAACTCTCTTTTCCTATCACCATAAATCTTTAGAGATAAAACAAAAATGCAGTAACATTTCAACCGAAAACAAATTTAGTCACAACACAATAACACCACCCTGATCTAATACTGATCTCATGTATTTCATTACATGGATTAAAATACTGCACTCCTCCTATAATACCTTAGTAATAACCGATGGAATGGCATCAAAAGATTATAAAATGATATCAAGTTGAGGACAAATTATCCCATTTTTTTGACTTTCACTTCAGCCTTCCCCACAGTCTGATAAACATAAGTAGCAAAATGTTGTTGCTCCATCAACAGGGCCAATCCCCTTCCTCTTACCAATATCATTGTGATGCTGAGGGCATTACCCTTTAATGTCTGAAAAAAATTAAAAGTGCTGCTTAATTAAAATAAAACAAACATCCAAAAAAGGGAAGGAAAAATCTTTTCTGAGAAAATGTGTCACGTGTTTAAAGGGTCACAAGAACAGAAAAGAAACACAGTCATCAGTCTGCTCAAAATGTTACTGCTGTGTGGTCTGAAAAAAATTGTGTAAACTTCCCTCAAGTCACATATCTGATAAAAGTGAAACTAAACACTGGAGTGGGAAGAGGATTTCATGCTGTATGTGGCTGTTAGGATCAGTCATAAAGCTCAGACTCTTTGTGCCAGCACTATAAAGGTAGGACGGTTCTTCAACTGATTATTAATGTAAAATTGACAGTCAACATACAAGATCAAGGGGTTTCATTATAAACAGCTCAGGGCGAATGTTTTATTCTCCAGCAATGGGAAGAAAAAAGTCTAAACCTGCTGCTGAACCTCCTCTAAGATCTAAACCGTTCATTGAAAATTACATATTGTACAATGATCTCACACTATTTCTTTATACTTTTGTCTTCTGCCTGTCAGATCTCAATGAACCATGGAGGTGAAATAACTGGTGGTGAATGTGTTTTGCATCCAGAATAAAAAATTGTCAAACATCTGTAACAGAAAAAGCACAAGTCTTTTTTTATCTCTTTTAGTAATATCCCAATTAACTGCTCAGTTCTGGCATGGTATTTTAAGTGTGATGTAATGTTTCCTGAGCAGAGACAGTTTGTGAACAACTACAAACCTCAGACTGAAGGTCAGCGGCTCAGGATTCTTCTTCATGGGCCGAGTGGAGCTGGAAAGTCCAGTTTCATCAACTCTGTCCACGGTGTCTTAAAAGGCAGAATGTGGACAACACCTCACATGACTGTGTCACCAAAGAGGTAAATGAAAGTTTGATTGTGTTGATATCATGAGTGTGAAATCACCCTTGATTTATCTCATTTAGAGAAGTGTACAATGGTAGCTATTCCACATCAGGTTGGAATAACCATACCAGCTTAAGCTCACATTTTTTACTTTTAATCCTTCCAACAAGGAACAAAGGAAAATGTTTTTTAAGCATTTATTTGGCATTATTTTATTCAGGGGTGCAAACTCATGGGTGGTGAAAATGGTAATCCTCAGGGGGTGGGTTAGCTAGTACAATTTAATACTATAATACTATTGCAACTGCCATTTGATCAATTAAAAGAAGGGGGCTTTTATGTGACATACATAAATTGATATCAATTTCAATTCATGTGTTCTTGCATCAGAGAAGTAGTGTAAAGTGACCAAAATCAAATGCGTGTGAACGTCAACATAACATTTGCATTTATTTAATATTCCTCAGTGACAAAGATGCAGTGGCATATTGCTCTTACCACACTGGGCCGTGCTGCTTCTAACTCTCCCTCAGCTGTCACATTACCAGCGCCAGCAGCTTCACTGACCAGCAACAGGAACTGAGAACTGACTTGTCCAGTCAGTGTCCACCATGTCCGTGTCTACTAATGTAATAACACTTCTTTCTGTTGGTCTTTGAGCGTTAGCAGAATGAAGAGGTAAAAGGGGAGCAAGCAGCGAACAGTTAATTGGTCGTGGATAGAAAGCGAATGACCGTTAGCGAAAGTTCAGTCAGGAAGACTATGCCCTTGCACATGCCTTCTAATTAACAAGCAACGTTTCCCGCTATCTATAAGCGCCACCCGCTCCTTCGCATCTCCACCTAATCACAACCTTACACGGTGGCCATCAGCCAATCACCTGTAAGCTGTCAAGTTTTAAAAATGGTCTCTCTCTCTACTGTCAATCAGCTGCCATTTCAGCACTGTGAAGAACCTTTTGTGCGGTCTTTGCTTATCTGCTACTATTCAGCTGCATCCTCACTTGCCAAAGCATGTCGGATTTTGAATCAGATCCCCTGGAGGATTTCAACCCCGGTGGCGACCTCCTGCTAGAAGCGGTGCAGTCTCAGCGGAAAAGCGCCAGCTTTGCATCCACCATCGGCTCTAGCATTAAGAGAAGCCGAGCTACTTGAGTCCGAGCTACGGGCCCAAGGCATTTCTCCTGCCCCAGGGCTTGAGCTAGCTCAACTGCGCGAGCTGGCAAGCCTAATCGCTGGCATCGATTCAGCCGATGACTCGCCACCTCCTGCAGAAGAGCCGCCATTTCCTGCCGAAATCCAGCGCAGCCATAAGCGTACCAGGAAGCCACCTACTTCCCAACAAAAAAGAAGGCCATCAAGTTCGGCTCCTTCCTTTGACCTTGGCGTTGTCACAGTTCCAGCCACGCCCATCTCATCAGCCAACTCAGCTCACCTGTGTGCCACTCATCAAGCCGCTATATAAGCCCCTCCAGTTCACGCACTCTTCGCCAGATTGTTCTTCACCTTCTCTGCAAGACTTTCCAGTCTTCTTCTCCGGACTTAATTCCTGTCATCGACTTTGTCATTCGGCTCCGTCTACATCCTGGTAAACCCACCTGCCTTCGGGATATACAGAGACGTAATCTGCTCCGTTTATCCCGATAGAAAGATCGAACTAGACTGATTGGCGATCTAAATCTCTGATACGGGAGAAACATTTACTAACAGTACCACAAAGCTTTTTCTAGCAAGGCAGCTCGGTATATCTCTCAGTCCAACATCCGCCTAAGTTGGTCAATCCTGGACACAGAGATACTTCTCATGCTCATTGGAGGTTCTCAAGCCGCCTCCTGCTCAACCTGCGGCAATCTAGGCCACTCAGACTCCCTCTGCCCTCGGCTGCGTTTTCACCAACAGCTTCACAGCCAGTGACAAGTCCGCCCATGCCCTCACAAGCCCCTCCTCTTCACCCCATGGCCAACAGCTGTGGCCGAAAGGTGGACATGTTTAATAACCCATGGGCCCATTTGCAGTAACTTCAATGAAAATGTCTGTACTTACCCAAGCTGCGTCTTTCTCCACATTTGCAGCAGCTGCAAAGAAGCCCATCTTTGTTCGGTGTGTCACCTGGCTCACCCTCGTCAACAAGATCCTAAAAGATCATCCTTCTACACCAATAAACATCCAGGCTCAGGCTGCAGAACTGTCCACTCATCCCAAGTATTCACAGATTACCTGCTCACTGACCTCTCTCAGGGTTTCCGTGTAGGGGTTGTTTCATCCCCAGACTCCACTCATGTGGCAAAAAACCTCCAGTCTGCCATAAAAGAACCTGAGACTGTGTCCCAGCTACTGCAAAAGGAACTCAATAAAGGTTATGTCATGGGTTACCATGGCATGCATTTTATGTTTGAGATTTTGTTTGGATTTTCCTTGTTTTACCTCGTGCTTCTGCTTCCTGTTTGGTTGGTTCCCCAGTTTTTATAAGTTCTTCTCTTTATTAAGCATTTTTCACCGTCTCCCTTGTGTTGGCTGAATTTGGGTCCAGCCTTAATTAGTATCGTGACAGGTTACTTGCTTGACCCCTTTGATTCACGGCCGTGGATAATGCGATTTTAAAATTAATCAAACTAGCAGGTCAGGGCGCATGGCTATCCAAGGCAGACATCGCAGATGTGTTCAAAATCATCCCCATACATGCATCACAGTGGCACCTCTTTGGCATAAAGTGGAACTCCAAGCTTTATTTTGCCTTTAAACTAACCTTTGGTTGTACAATTAATCCATGCATTCCTAGTTCTGTGTCAAACGCTCTGTTCATTCCTCTGAAACCTGTACTTATCGACGCCATATGAGCCTTCATCTGCTATTGCACCGACGTTCGCCATTTCAAGCCTCAATACACTCATGGCTTGCTTGCTTGATGGGATCCGATTTCAGTGTTTGGTGTTTTGATCCCGGCTTGTCAAGCTTTTTTGCCAATCCAGCAATAAAATTGCTACTGAAAGGTATTTCCAAATGTTTCCCTTCTGTTCCTGATATTAGACACCCCGCCACACTGCCTATTCTTCATAACATGATTTCTGTCCTAAGCAAGGGTCTGTTTTCCTCTTGTATTTATTGCCTTCTGATTAGTTCATTTTTACTAGCATTTTATGGCTTTCTAAGAATTGGAAAATTCACTTCCCCATTGAATTTATTCAATCCTGGTAGAGATATTTCTTTTTCTGACCTAGTGTTCACCCTGGCTTATTCCTTAAGCATTCTAAAGCAAAGGGGTCTTCTTCTATTGTTATAGCTCGCATCAAGTCTCCCTTTTGTCCTTTTAAAGCCATTGTAAATTATATTCGCATCAGACCCTCCATTAATTCACCATCTCCGTTTTTTATAACCCCAGGCAACAATCCCATGTCAAAGTTATGGTTTATGCATCATTTTAAAAAAAGTTCCCCTTAAATGCAATTTATCACCTCAGTATTACGCAGGTCATTCATTTAGAATAGGAGCAGCCACCTCTGCGGCAATGCAAGGAATTTCTTCAGCAGTCTTCTTCTGCCTTCTCCATCTACATACAGTCTGACTCCGCCTCAGTACCAGCTGCTCAAAGAGCTCTTAAACCCTGATCGTCATGTAAGTAATGCATATCCTGGTGCTGGTGTTTCTGTCCTCATCATCCTCTATGATCATGCTTTCTATTCCTCTGTATCATTTGGCCATTTGTCCTTGCATCATCGCATATTTATTAGCCTTTCCCCTGCATCATAGCTATTATTGAACTGCTTCGTTGCCAGTTTTATACTCGCACATTAATGGCTATCTCCCATGCATCAATGCAACATTTCTCCCCTGCATGTTGCCAGCGTTCTTTAACATGAATGGCATCTCCCTTGCATTATTTTGTCATTGTTAAAGAAAAAAAAAAAAGCCATTTCCCCTGCATCATTGCTATGGCTATATACCTGCATCATTAGCCAATTTTGCCTGGATCATTGCTCGTTCCCCCTCGCAGGACTGCTGGGTTTTCCACTATGAAATAGTATATGAAATAATATATAATATCTCCCCAGCATCAATATTTGCCATTTCCCCCTGCATCACTCAACACTGCAACACTCTAATCTCCTACATTTTGTCATTTGTTCCTTACATCATCACTAGGCCTTCCTTTATAACTGGGCTTTTTCCATGGCGTTGGTATCATTCCCTGATCATCATGCAATACATAACTGTTAACATGTTTATGAATGCTGTTCTCACTCCTGCTCTTCTCCTCCCTCTGCTGGTTTAGTGCTGCACAGTCAGATATGGTATACCTTCTATTTTGAGGGGTGGGGGGGGGGGTTCCTCTTATTGGAAGGACCTTAAACCTGTGGATCTTGTCCATGGTGATCCATTTCCTGCTGTCCTTGACTATGCTTGATTCTCAGTCTCAATTGTTTTTGTATGAACACTGAACTTCTTTTCCTTAAGCTGGCATTTCTCTGTAGGTGTATCTGATTAGAAGAGAGTAAGAAAGGAGGCATTAGGATTTCAGACAAGCTGTTTCCATTGACATGCAGATGACAAAATTCCAGCGTCTTTGATTGCTTGAGTGACTTCCTCCATGATGCTGCCCAGTCAGGTAACTTTTGAACAAACTGATTTCTTCAGTCATTTAAAATGTCGAGGCCTTTAACCCGAGGCACGGCTTGCTGACATGCACGCAGAAAATCTGCGAATGTCCTGAATCACTCAGCATCCTTTGAATGGATCTGGGTCAGCCAATTAGCCAGGGTTTCCTGAATGCTCTCTGTATAGTGAAGAGATGACCATATCTGTGGGTAAGACAGGTTCCATGCATCTTTATAGACTTCTTTATCATTTCTATAAAAGATGTTAACAGGTGTCTTTCAAGCAGGAGGTCTACATACTTTCTCAAATGTTTGTTTACGGACAAAATGTTGTTTTGACCCATGTGGGACATGAATGAAGCCTGAGAACAAACTCACTCCAAGTGAGAAAATGTCAAACAATGTGAAGACATACAGCGGGGAAAATAAGTATTGAACGCGTTAACATTTTTCTCAGTAAATATATTTCTGATGGGGCTATTGACATGAAATTGTCACCAGATGTCAGTAACAACCCAAGTTATCCACACACAAAAAAATCAAAACATCTGTCTTTACTAAATACTGACAGATTTCAGCTGGTTTCTTGGCTTTCCATGACTTTTTGCACCTCTTTTCTTCATGTGTTCATTACTTATTTCCTGTGTCTTTTCACTTTATTACACATAACTTATTTATGGACATATGTTTTGATTTCCTTGTATGTGTGGATTACTTGGTTTGTTACCGACATCTGGTGACAATTTAATGTCAATAGCCCCATCAGAAATATATTTTAGAGAAATGTTGACACATTCAAAACTTACTTTCCCCGCTGTAAATGGTCAACTGCTCAATAACAGTTTGAACACACACACACACACACACACACACACACACACACATACACACACACTTAAAATCTCTGGATCACAAGAATACACAGACCACGAATAGGTAAAGTCACTGTACGATTTATTTTCAAAAGAGGGCTATCCTTAGAAAACTAGAAAAAGGGAATTAAAAATTGTCTAGTGTGGGGATAACCAACAGGGGGCACCAGCGCACAGTCCTTGGTGCTACTCCTATACTTTTGTGCACTGGCCAATCACAGCTCCGTGCGTCCTTGGGGAGGAGGTCTTGAGTGCGTGGCTGTGCGTGGCCAAGTTGGGACCGTCTCTTGAGGCCGCAGTGAAACTGGTGTCAGCACAGCACACGATGTTCACACAAAAACAGATTAAAAGAGCAAACACAAACAAAGTCATAAGCTCTCTCCAATTACAGACTGTGACAGAAGGACATCTTGCTCGAGGAAATGGGCTGCAGTGTGGAAGTGCTGATGGGTTTGTGAGGATGTTTTGGTCTTCAAACAGATAGCTGTTAAAAAAAAAAAAAACATCCTGAGGATAACAAAAGTAAAAGGGTGTGGTTTGTGGTCTAAAGAGACTTCTTCAAAATGCAAATGCAAGTAGAAGAGGGGAGGAAAATTTAACGTTTAATACTGTGTTGAAATCACTGATGGCTACATATATTAACACACTTAGTCAAAAACATTTTGTCTTTCTCTTTGTTCCAGTACAACAACACAGGTACGATTTATAAATATCATGTTTACTGCAGAAGAAAATAACCAAAGAAAATATGATTATGTTAAGAACTGATGTCAACATGACAAAATGACTTGTATTTGTGTAGCAGTTATAATATCTAGTGTTGTATTCATGTTTAATTTGGATGCATTTGTCACCCACTGTGATAGATGTAGCTAATAAAACCTCAAATTCTGTTTTGAGAAAATGTATTAATCAACATGTACTTTTAATTTTCAACCATTTTAATTGACATTACATTATGTTTTTCAATATTGTGGTCTTTAATACTTAAATTCCACCAAAAATGAGCACTTATTTTTTGGGGGGGGATTTGGTATAACCTCATATAAATCATCTTACTGTTGCAAGATATGGAAGCATTTGTCATAAGTAATAAATGGTTGCTGAAGTCAGTGAGGCTGCAATGTCTTATATGTTGTACTTGACAGTTTATAAGCTGACTTTACAGCTTTTCTAGCAGGGAGTGCACATTTCACATTTCACACAGCAAAAACTAAAGAATTTATTCACATATGGGCTCAGATTTTGTATGTAACAGTTTTTGTCTCCAGTCATGGGAGCTGAAAACTCCAAATTTCCAAGACGTTCAAGTAAGACTGTTTAAGAAAAACAACGTATGAAAAAATTACAAATTTTTGCATGATGGCTGCATTTCTCATAATCTTCTGTCTTAGCTGAATGTGTCATGCATTTTTCAGTTCTCAGCCAAATATGGAGAGAAATAAACTGGCAGTAAGTATCTGCATCGTCAGTTGCTGCTGCTTCAACAAAATCTTTCACAGCACAAGCTGCACAAATGTACTAGTTCAGATGGACTTTTTTCTGTTCGTTTCCACATTAGATGACATCCTGATGTCAGAGACAGAAAAGGTCAACTCTGTGTAAAATTACATTTTAATCTATAATGTAATGTTTCCTTTCCCGAGCAGAGGCAAACAGACTGATCTACAGTTTCTGAGAAACTACAAACCTCAGACTGAAGGTCAGCAGCTCAGGATTCTTCTTCATGGGCCGGTTGGAGCTGGAAAGTCCAGTTTCATCAACTCGGCCGACACATTACCTGTATTAAGAGACAAAATTGTGCATGAACTTCTGGAGATCAGAGCAGTTCTGTTTATTCTTTTCTGCAGTGACTTTTTAGATCACATTCTGCTTGAAAGCATAATTTTAATTTTGTACTCTACTTAAAATCTCTGGAGTAACAAACACTTGCCTCCTGTAGTTTGTGCTTTCCTTCACTGACAGAGTAAAGCAGCAGTGGTCTTTGTATTAATGTCAGTTTTCTGCCTGTTGCAGGGATTCCTCAAGTCGCCCTTCTCACCAAAATTGACCGAGCCTGTCCTGAAGTAAAAGAAGACTTAAAGAATGTATACAAGATCCAGTACATGAAACAATTGGCATGTTTAATTAGTAATCATTTTATGTATTGGCACAGAGATGGAATCACAGTTGAAAAGTTGCATACAGGGCATCGTACAGTGTAGTGGTCTAAGTAGGCGCCCCATGTGTAGAGGCTGCAGTTGGTCCCGGTTCGAATCCCGCATCAGACGGCCCTTCGCTGCATGTCATTCCCCCTCTCTCTGCCCCCCGTTTCCTAATAAAGGCATAAAAAGAGAAAAGTTACTTATGTGGTCTAAAGAGTTTCAATATAAAAGCGTGATCGGACTTTTTTTTCCAATGCCAAGTACAGATCACACAGACCTATTAAGCACAAATAACACATAGCTGTTACATGTGAATGTAATATAAGAATGCATGCGTGAAACAGACTAGTTCATATGGTGTATGGCAACATCAGAAGGTTGTTCCAAATGGCCAAACACAAAATGCGTAACTGACGTTTGGAAATCAATCAATACACCTGAAATGTCAATATGACAACTTTGACCATTTCATTACTTTTCATTAGCTCTCTACCTGACATACACTTTAATGATGATCAGATCTCCAACCGCTTAAAATGTATATAAATGTCAACCTGTATTTTATTTCATCTGGAGAAAAAAAGTAGTGGTAGCTCTGACAGCTCTACAGATATGGTTCCATCACACTGTTACACACAGTGCAAAACAATTTACCCCCATTTTGGTGCAAAACATCTATTTCAGCAATTGCTGATGGTAAATGTCAGACATTCGTGTCATGCATGTCTGCAGCTTAACAATACGCTTCAAAACCAGAAACAAGGAAGTGAGTTTGGTGACGTACATCGAGGTTTAGAGCAGTGTAAACTATGATAATCGGCCAAATTTGCAGAAAAGTTGCGGTGATTGGACAAGAACGTAAGGTTGTGCAGAATTCACAGGGATTGGTTGAATTTGCATTAATTATTGCAACCACAATATTTAATAATTACATTCTGGAGGGACTGCTCAGTCTGTAATGTAACGTTTGTTTTTCTGAGCAGAGACAAACACGGCACTCTGCGGCATGTGAACAACATCTTAACTTTACATTGAAGGCCAGCAGCTCAGATTCTTCTTTGCAGGTTGGCCCTGGAAAGTCTCATTTCCTGAACTCAGAGCAGTTATTCAGCTTCGGCTGTGTGGCGTTAAAGTAAAATAGCAGGAGCTGAGTCTCTAATCACACACTGTGGCCAAGTTTACGCAAGTAAAACTGCTTCTACGCCTCAAGTGTAAAGAAAGTGAAGTCAATTTGACTTTTGATAGAAGTAAGTATGGAAACTACAGTATCAATGTCCCACACTTTGCTACACTGTGTTACATGGAAAGGTGTGCATAACACACTTCTGTGGGAACAAACTAAATGTCTGTTAAATTGCTACTCAAGGAGAGCGCTAACTGATTTATTAATATCATTATTGCCAGGTTTTAATGGGAGGTATTTCCTGTGGTGGTTGTGAGATGGCTATTCAGCTCAAACATCCTGATGAAAACAAAAGTGAAAATGTTTGGTTCATGGTCTGAGGAGACATTTTCAAAATGCATTTGCAAAGAGAAGGGGGAGGATCATTTAATATGTTCATTTCTGTGTGTGACGTGACTGACGGCTACAGATATAGGCACACACACCACAGGACAAAGACATTTTATCTTTCACTTTGTTCCAATACAACATCAAAACAGGTACGATTTTAAATACCGACATCTGTTTAGTGTAATTGTTGGTGAAAAATGTCAGTTAATAGTTTTAATAGTTTTTCTGATCATGTTTAATTTTGATGTGTTTGGTTTGGTGCCACCGACTATTATAAACATAACAGTGATTAAACTCTATTCTAATGTATATGTTAGTCAACATGTATTTTAATTTTCAACCATTTTAATTGATGCTGTTATGTTTTTCAATAATGTGGTCTTTAATACTTCAATTCCACCAAAAAAGATCATCTTTTTTTATTCTATAAGCTTTGACTGAAATTAGTCCTCTTGCTGTTGCAGGATATGGGGTGTTAATATTTTATTGATACTTTATTGGCTGATTTTACAGCTTTTCAAGCAGGGAGTGCACATTTTACTTTAAGGCAAAAACCAAACAATTCATTCACACATGGGTTCAGAGTTTTACTATGTATGTAACTGTTTATCCTCCAGCCATGGGAGCAGAAAACTCCAAATCCCAACCTCCAAGTAAGGCTGTTTAAGAAAAATACTATAGTTCTTATTCTTGGATAAATTACACATTGTTGCATGATGACTGAATTTTTTCATGATCTTCTGTCTTATCTGAATGTGTGTCGTGCATTTTTCAGTTCTCAGCCAACCATGGAGAAAAATAAACTGGCAGTAAGTATCTGCATCGTCAGTTGCTGCTTCTTCAACAAAATCTTTCACAGCACAAGCTGCACAAATGTACAACATCTGATTCTGACTTTTTTCTGTTTATTACTTGTTCTGTGACGTCCTGATGAAACTTATTAAAAAGAAAATGTCAACTCTGTGTAAAATTATATTTTACTCTATAATGTAACGTTTCCTTTCCCGAGCAGAGACAAACAGACTGATCTACAGTTTGTGAAGAACTACAAACCTCAGGTTAAAGGTCAGCAGCTCAGGATTCTTCTTCATGGGCTGGTTGGAGCTGGAAAGTCCAGTTTCATCAACTCAGTTCAAAGTGTGTTACAAGGAAGAATGTACATTCAGGCTTTGGCAGATAACATCTCTCATGACTCTTTCACCAAAAAGGTATGAAGACATTTTTATTGTGTTAATAAATAAAGCAAACACTGCAAATTCATTTTGTTACATCAAAAAAGTTTGCAAACCTTTAAAAAAAACTTAGTAGTATTGTCATTTTTGTATTCTTTTTATTGAAGGTGTACAAAGAGCTTTCCAGATGTTTTTGTCTTTCCAGTGGGAAGAAAATAAAGTGCAGTAACAAAACCCTGGTTTAGAACGAGAACGCCAACATTCAGTCAGTAAAATTAGCATTGTTCAGTCAAACAGACAACAAGAGCAGGTCAAAACCATAGACTGTAAGCTAAAGATGGATGTTACGTCCGTAACGACACCCATAGGTTGGCTGTTTCTCCGCCGCCATCTTGCCAGTACCTGACTCCGATGAACTCCTGGCTAATCCATAAACAGTCAAAGAGGCGTGGAACGTGAGCTGAGACTTTAGTGCATGCCAGTTTGTGGCAAGCATTCGTTCATCCAGCTGTCACTCAAAGCGGCACGCCCTCATTTATGCAGAACTTTAAGCCTTAATAAAATTTAAACAGGTGAGTTATGTAAAAATTCACCCCCCGTACAGTTGTAACGAAGGAGGAAATTACCTATAGAGACCAAAACCGTTTTTTGTACAAAGCTGTAAACATGTTTATTTCTGCTGTAAAGTTGGACATTAACATATTACAATTACATATTACATATTACAATTGACAGAGAGAGAATGAGAGATGGGAAAATTGGGTAGAGAGAGGGGATGACACGCAGCAAAAGACCAGTGGAAATATGATCACTCAGTCAGTCACCGACATTCCAGATTATATACTATATGCTTAACCCCCCCCCCCAACACACACACACACACACAAACACACACAATAGTGATCATAATAACTGTACACTTCTCCATACTGCTTTATAGTACACAACCTACAAGATCCAAAAGGAAGCCCCAACACCTTTTACCCTTTTGTCTTCAACAACATCATGGGCCTGGGTCCAAACAAAGGTGTCCTTGTGGATGATGTCAAACTGGCTTTGAAGGGACACATAAAGGATGGTTATCTGGTACAGTTGCTGCAAAATTTGCATATTTCAGAGATCAGATTATTTTGAATTATATATTTATTTACACACATTGCAACTGTCATTTAACTGGATTTAAATTTGTTTTTCAGTTCAATCCTGTGTCTCAGATATCAGAGGATCATGCGTTCTACAAAACATTCCCAGAGTTGAACGACAAAGTGCATGTTCTGGTTCTTGTCATTTGTGCCGACAAATTACCTCTATTAACAGACAAATTTGTGAAGGAACTTCTGGAGATCAGAAAAGCAGCCAGTGACCTGGGTGAGAGCGGAGATTTTTATTGTTTATTCTTTTTTGCAATGACTTTTTAGATCACATTCTGCTTGAAAGCATCATTTTAATGCTGTACTCTACTTAAAATCTCTGGAGTAACAAACACTTGCCTCCTGTAGTTTGTGCTTTCCTTCACTGACAGAGAAAAGCAGCAGTGGTCTTTGTATTAATGTCAGTTTTCTGCCTGTTGCAGGGATTCCTCAAGTCGCCCTTCTCACCAAAATTGACCAAGCCTGTCCTGAAGTAAAAGAAGACTTAAAGAATGTGTACAAGTACGAGTACATAAAGAAACAAGTAAGTTTAATAAGTAATAATCAGACATACCATACAATATTTTTAATTTATCAGCATGATCAGACTCTTTCTTTCCTATTCCAAGTATCGATCAAGTTGTGTTACTTAAAATCTACAAACCTCTCTATCTTGATTAAGATAATCCCTTTATGTGTGAAGTTATACAATCCTATTAATTTAATTTTCTACATAATTTTGGACTTAAGAAAATGATTGTTATATTGTGCAAAAATTTATAGAGTATGACATCATTACAGTGCATCAATCTAATAAGCACACAGATAACACACAGCTGTTATGAGTGAATGTAAGAATGAAATGCTTGAAACAAACTAGATCATATGATGTATTACCACATCAGAAGGTTGTTCCAAATGAAAAAGCAAAAAGCCTGTTGTCATAAACAAGTGATGGATGAGATAATGGTTCAAATGGGATTAATGGTGTACACTTCCATCCGTGGTGTTGCACTCACCTGTACACACAAAAAGTGACACAAGTAGTACTGCTAAGACTAAAGGGACAATTTGAGAGAATTTTGCACTCATGACTCCTGAAGTAACGAGATTGTCTTCCTGCAAAAGAACGAGCCCATAGATCGTTTGTGCAGCATGACCCATGGTTATGTTTTGCTGTTAGGCGACACCTAGTGGTCATATTAGTTATGGCAGGAGCAAAGGGAAAAGTGCGATTCCGTAGTATGAAGAGCGACAAAGTCCACGTCAGGAGGAGGTTGTGGTGGATTGATGGGTCAACAAAACACAACAATACGACACAGGAGAGCAGTGTTTGATTCCCATGTGGAAGTAACAGTTTATATAGTTTGTATTATCCATGACCGTTCGACAAAGGTAACCACGTTGTTATTATTGTAACCGTGACAACAAAGATTCTTGCCTAGGGCCCCCAGGGGGTCTAGAAACGCCCCTGACGTCGCAGGAGAACCATACGGATCGTTTTTTTCAACTGTTGGAAGTATCACATTTGCAAAATGAGTTTCACAGTAATACCTGACACTTCCTTCATTTTAACTTACATGATTGGTCTGTCATGTCTAGCCAATACCTGATCCACTTAGTAACATAATTACCGGTCCAGCTGATTGAACTGGTGGAGTAAGCACAAAAGTCTCGATTGTCCTGAGCGCTGAACAGGAGTTTGTGAATCTTATGAATCTTTGTGAATCATATCCTACCTTTTATTTTTTCCTCGTACAATGTTTAATGATGTGCACCAAAACGCCAAAGCAAATTCCTTGTATGTAAAAACCCACTTAAACCTGATTCTGGTTCTGAACAAAAACATGTTGTTGTTTTTAAATTCAGATGGAAAAGCTCAGTGCAGAAGTGGGGATTCCAATGAACTGCATCTTCCCTGTGAAGAACTATCATGAAGAAATCCATGTTGATAATGATACTGACGCACTGCTCCTGAGCTCGCTGAGAAGTATCATCACCTGCGGAGATGACTACATCAACTTCACGAAACAGCAAACATCTTCAGACAGATACGCTTGATAAAGCATAAAAAGAGTGTATTTCACAATGTCAGAAAAATAATCTGAGACATTGTCCAGCATGATTTCTAACTAACTCTTTAATCTGATTTAATTGCTTGATTGTTTTTTTTATACATACGTTTCAGCTTAAAGCTCCTGAAAACCTGTACTTTAATTTCTTTGTACTCTTCAGTATCATGAAATATTCACACAGCAATTAACATTAAACAAAACACCTTAAGGTATTATTCACTTTAATCAGATATTATATTATTAATTGGCTTATCACCTTCTTCTGAGTTCTGCCCACTTCCAATTGGAGAAAAACAAAAAGAAAATTTGTAAGTAAGATTGCATCATGCATGTTTTCAGGACCTTTAATTTGCTCTAGCTTTATATTACTTTTTTTACATTCACAAAGACAACAAATATATGAAGCTGCAGCCATAAAATCAGTTTTGTGATATGTTTTTTTTTTTTAACCTTAAGCACAATGTGACTATTATTACCATTAAATGTATTTCTGCTTTTGAAGAGTCATGTTCCACTTGTGATATGTAAAGTGACATCTAAGTCAAACCATTTTTTTTCGAAAACTCAATTTTTTTTCCAGTTTTCTTTTAGTACAAAAACAAAGCAACAAACACCTTATACTTATTAAGGATTTTGGAGCCCCCAATAAAAGTTTCTGAAATGAAAAATCATACTTCAATTGTTTAACACAAACTAGTTTGAGGTGTTAAATAACTTTTTTAAAGTTCTTTGACAACAGCAGGTTTTTTTTAACTTCATGGTGTGAGAGACGAGTCATTATGTGCTTTCTAATGCTTTCTGATAAATTCCAAGTCTAAACAACCTCTTTTGCCTCAAGGTTACAGCACCTCCCACAGACGGGAATGTGTCACTACAACTATGGGACAGTTGACCTCTCCTTGCGTTACTTCTCAAGTCAACAACCAATCTCTGACTTTGAAGTTTAAAGAAATTGATTTTTCCACAAAGGTATTAGCATTTTACAAATAACATTTTTGTGCTCAACGTAACATCTATTATTTAACATCAACCTACTGATCGGATTTCCAGTAACAGCCCTGCAGTTACATGTCAGCTAACCTACTAAGTCTCTCCTAGCTAATGATAGCGTAGCAAAATGCGTTATTAGCATCTGCTCATCAGCTTAATCTTACTTGTATCTAAACTATATCTACACGCAAATAATTAAACTGTCAACGTTGTAACTATAAGCTTCTGTTTTCTTAATATTCATTCATTCATTTTCTACCACTTATCCTCTAGTAGGGTAGCGGGGGGGCTGGAGCCTATCCCAGCATCTTTTCGGGCGAGAGGCGGGGTACGCCCTGGACAGGTCGCCAGTCCATCGCAGGGCAAACACATAGAGACAGACAACCATTCACACTCACAGCCACACCTATGGTCAATTTAGATTATCCCATTAGCCTAGTCCCCATTTTGCATGTCTTTGGACTGTGGGAGGAAGCCGGAGAACCCGGAGAGAACCCACACTGGCACGGGGAGAACATGCAAACTCCACACAGAAAGATCCCACGGCCGAGCCGGGACTTGAACCCGAAACCTTCTTGCTGTGAGGCGACAGCGCTAACCACTGCACCACCGTGCAGACTGTTTTCTTAATATTCTTGCTAAAATTTGTTTTAAACTGGTACTTACTGTTGAGTTCGTCTCCTGAACTCGCGTGTTGGTTTGATGAAGGAAACAGGACACTCATTCAAAGTTTAAATCCCAGCATTTACTAAAGCTAACAGCAAAATAGCATTTGAAAAAGGAGATCGTTACAGAGCTCTGGGCCAAACTATCTCTCCCTGACAACAACATGCAGTTGTGCCAGTTCACGAAGTCTGACACTCTACCTCTTCCTGACCCAGTCTTTCATATTCTCACATAGAACAAAAGTGATACAATGTGGGTTGAGTCTCTTCTTATCGGTCCATGCCGCTGTCTTTGTTGTGGTGAGAATTGGTGGATCGAAAAAAGGAATCAGACAGTCAAGACACAGGTGTCAGAGCGGGGAGTCTCTTTATTCACAGCGGCCCTACTCGCTGTCTGAAACAAAAACAACCCAAACACAGAACGAGACATGTTCTTTTATACCTCAGATGGCTATGTGTGTGTATGTGCATCCTGTTTTCCAATCATTTTGCTCTTGCCTAACTATTAACCAACTCCTGCATCCTGTTTTTCCTGGTGCACACCCAGGTCACTGTGTTCCTCCTGGCAGAACACAGTGACGCCCTCCCAGGTCACTGCTCTTTGACTGGCAATGCGCCTTAACATTGTCTTTATTCCTAGTTTCCCCATCTCCCATTTTCCAGGTGTTTTCCCACACAGTCGAAGTATCTTTTCCCCTCTCTGTTGGCCGCCAAACCATATCTTTTGTTATTGTTCTATTTGTTATTCTCCTACACTGGCTCTTGTACTCCTACTGGCATCCATCACATTATCTCATCTATTTCACATTAAACATAGCCCTGAGACTACGTTTACCTCCCTATATAAACCACATACACAGTTAGACTGTAACTTTAGTATTACAAGTTAATTCTCTGTGGTTTTATGACCTCTCTGCCCGAGCTCATTCTCATGATAGCAGGCATGCTCTGTGAAGTCCCTGAGCCCACTTCTGTAGAAGTGTCTGCTTCTGGAGGGTGCTGATGTCGATTCTCACTCCGAGGCTCTGACCCTGGTATAGGCACAAGAGGGCAACAATTCCTCCTCAGTGTCCCACTGACCAGGTAAGATGGTCTTACCTGGTTCCCACTGGGTTGTATGGATGTCACTGTTGCCGTGTGCTTTTGCAGCAGTGATCCAAACATCATCTCCTGGTAAGAGCTTTGCCAGATCTCTTGCTCTGTGCCTCTTAATGAAACGTTTTGCATCCATCCATCTCTTCACCGTCTCTGTATGACGGAGTTGTAGCAGGTCTGGAAGAGCCGGCTGCAAAGTGTCTGGAAGGGCAGGAAGTGTGGATGGCGACGCCCCATGAGGAGCTGGGCAGGCGCTGTAGCCGTTACTCAGGGGTGTGGTTCGGCAGGCTAATAAGGGGTCTCTGGCCTTTTTAAGCAAGTTCTTAACTCTTTGAACGGCGCGCTCGGCCTCACCGTTACTCTGGGGGTATTTAGGGCTCCTGGTTACATGGTCAAATCCATAGTCACCAGCAAACTCCTTCATTCCGTGTCCAGAGATTTGTGGGCCATTGTCACTTATGAGAGTCTCTGGGATGCCATGTTCTGCAATCATTGATTTCAGATGAACAATTACATCTGTGGACCCTGTCGGCTGAACTGTGCTATCTCTACATACCTAGAGAAATAATCTACCACCAGCAAATAGGTACTATCTCTGTGAGTGAATAGGTCTGCACCTAGTTTTTGCCAGGGCCTGTCTGGAAGTTTGATTGGCAACATGGGTTCTTTCCTGTTTGCCCTTTCTTGGATGCATTCTCTGCACTTAAGGACTAGTTCACTTATCTGGCTGCTATTCCAGGCCACCACACTGTCTGACTAGCGCATTCCCTGCACTTTACAACCCCCTGGTGGCCTTCGTGGATTTTCTCCAGTGCATCATTTCTCATTAGCAGGTACAACTAAGCTTGTGCCTCACAGTAGAAGTCCATCGTGCACACTTAGAACTGTTCTTTCATGCCAGTAGTGTGTGACCGATCCTTGTAACAGGTTCCTGTTGGGCCAGTCTTCTACACACTATTTCATGACTTGTGTGCAAACACTGTCATCACACAGCTGCTCGTGAAGCTCAGCAAGGTATCTATCACTTGTCGGGAGATTGTCTAGCACATACTCAATGTAGATATTAGTATCTTCCATCAGGTCACTATCAGCACGTGTAGTACCATCTCTGAGTTGGGCACCAGATCGGCCGTCGTGAGGCTTCTACCAGGTGTGTGTGATTGTGTAGGAGTACCTCATTAAGTGCATCCTGAATCTCTGTATCCGAGGTGGCAGGGAGTGCCTCGTTCCGGGACAGCATGCTCCTATGTAGCCCCCCAGATGAGGATGTCATTCATGTGGCAAACAACACCTTCCAGGCCTGCGGTAACTTCGGCCACCATCATGTTCTGGAAATGTTCTGGGGCGGAGGAAATACAAAATGGAAAGCGGTTAAAGTAGTAGCGCCCAAATGGCATGATGAAGGTGGTATAGAGAGCTGACTCTTTAGATAGGGGTATTAGCCAGAAGCCCATGTTTGCGTCTAGCTTGGTGAAATATTGTGCACCTGTCAGCATGCCTAGGGTTTGGTCCACAGAGGGGAGGATGGCTTTTTCCTCATTTATGGGTATCATGTTCACGCAAATGCATACTTCCTCTTTGTCCTTTTTCGGGGCTACTACCATGCCACAACACCAGTCCGTTGGTTCTTCCACACAGCTGATGACCCTGAGCTGATTTTTCATCCTCTCCAGCTTTTTTTTTTTTACTTTGCCCATGAGAGGCAATGGGATCTGCCGTGGCATTTTAAGAGAAAATGGCTTAGTTAACACAATGTTACATGTTCAGTGTATGGTCTCCACAAATGGACTTTCACTTTTCCTCCATAATACTCCAACTTAAATTAAAATTTACTTTTGCTGATAATTTTATTTTATATAGTTGTCTGCAGTGTTCCCTTTACAGATGTACCCCAGCTCTCTATTCTGTTTGCAATAAACTCATTGGTCATCTATTGGTAATGTTCAGCCTGACTGGGTAAAAAGTTTTGACATCCATTAAATTTGGTACAATTTTCAGCAAATTTCATGATGAATTTTTCACATGAAAAGTTTGGATCAAGCTGTAATTAAATTTTTTTTTTTATCACAATTCATTTTCAAAGGTGTGATGATACAGCATGTCATGAATTAAATTTCTTTACGCTGTCATAACAAACTTTGGTGCAAATGTTCAGTGGCTCGTTCTGACAGTTTATATTTCATAACTGACAGGAAGATGTTTTCTGAAATCTGGGAAAATATGAATAAAACTGTGCTTCAACATAACTTCTGGTCAGTTCCTGGGAATCTATCAGCTCAGATTTACTATGACAGTGAATTTATTTTTGACTGGACTGGAGCTGTGGTCTTTCAGAAAAACAAGAGCATTGTGTATTATCAGAGAGCTCCAGCAGAGGGCAGCATGCTGTCATTTTCTGTTGGTTTCCAGTCGCTACTGGTGCTTCAGTCTTCTTCCTGTCAGGATACCTTCGAAGGCTCAGACAGCCAGGTTTGACCCTTACAATAACATCAAGTTCTGTTCTGTGTCTTAATTCACACAAATTCTAAATTCACACAAGTAACACAAAGTCAAAATTTGCATTGTGTTTATGTCTGAGCACACCTTTAAAAATGTGTATATACGTACATGAAGAAAAATAGGTCCTAGGTCCCAGCATTATTACACAAACTGCAAATTCAAATAAAGAATAAAATATCAATTAAATGTTAAACATTTTCACCCTTTCAAACAGATGGATCCTTTTTTTCAAGTACAGTATCATCACAGAGCTTCGACTGGACAACAAATGGATAGGACGAACTAGGAACTGTGATGACATTTGATTTTGACAGTCATCAGTTAAGTTAAGCCATTGTGTGTCGAGCTGAGCTACTAAACTTAATGCCCTGTCAATCTCAATCATCAATCATCACCTAAATGGTACAAAAAGTTGCCCACATGATCAAAACTAATTTTATCTGCCCGCAAAAAGTAGGACAACCATGCAGAAAACTTCCCGATTAACAACACTGACATGTACTACATATTAATTTATCACAGAAGATGGACAAAAAACAGCTTTCTCACTGTTAGAGAGACTGATGAAAGAATTTGTCAATGAGAAAAAAACAATGTGGAAATGAGGCTTGAAGAAGCTCTGTTCACTGAAATTGTGGGGGATAAATGTTTCGGAGCTGAACACCCATCTCGAGACCAGATTCTGCTCCATAAATCAGTCTGACCCTGATTCCGCACAGTCCTGAACGTCGAGCAGCATGTGGTGTGTGATGTGTGGTGTCTGCGTGGCGTTTTCAGCAGCAGAGCAGAACACTGTGTTTTCATCAGAGTGTTCCTGAGAGCTGCTGCTGCTTTCTGACCCAGTTTCCCTGCTTGACTTGACTGGGTTGTTTCCAGTGCTGCTGTGGGAGGTCCCCACTGGGTCCCCTTCACAAACACAAACACTGCTCAGTATGCTCTCTCATGTGTAGGCCTTTACTTTTTGTCCGTGTCTGCTGGAATGTAAGTAGCATTTACGTATTGTGACTGCAATGAATTTTATCCAATCCATGACACCAGCTAACCTCATTACTATTTATTTCTTGACTGCGCTCAGTGCACAGTCACATAATCTTTAAAAGGTCTATTTGTATATGTTCCCTGTTTGATTGCACATCATAGTGATTTTATTCAGAGCAGAAAATCAATACGTGCATTCTCATCTGCCTATTTTTATCTGCATTTTTATTTTGAGCATTAAACCTGAGTGGAAATGCTGAAACTTTTGAAATTTAAATATTACAAAAACGGTTTTTACCCTTGGCTGATGTGAAGACGTTGGGGGTATCAATAAAAACCAAAGTGAAACAGACTCAGTGAATAAATGATGAAACAGAGAGAAATGTCAGATTCCCATCATGCTCTCTGCAAGGTTTTCCATCGTTTTGCACCAGTTCAAACAAAATGTGGTCCGACCTCATCTACAGTGCATTTACCTGTTCTGTCCATATTTGGACAGCCACGCTACTGACCATTTCCCCCATTTCCAGTCTATATGCTAAGCTAAGCTAACCAGCTATTAGATGTAGCTTAATTTTATCTGAATAAACATGGGGTCTGTCTGAGAAAGCAAATTAGAACCAAATTACTCTTCCAAGGCCTCGGTATGCTTCAAATGAAGTGCTTGTTGGGGGATGCTGCGTCTGAAAATGTTTGTAACTTTCCAAATGAACAATTTGAAAATCACACAATCAATAGGTGTGTTGTTCCTAGAAGTTTAGTATAGCTGTGACCTAATTCAGGGGTCAGCTTTTTTTTTTTAGAATTTTTTGGGCTGTTTGTGCCTTTAATGGAAAGGACAGTGGAGAGAGAGGGAATGACAATAAGGGAAAGGGCCGATGCGGGAGTCGAACCGGGGGCCAGCTGCAGCGAGGACTGTAGCCTCTATATATGGGGCGCCTGCGTAACCCACTACGCTATGCCCCTGCTGCCATATTTTCATCACCGACACGCAATGAATCTTGGGATAGGTTGATCCATGTAGGAGCCACCCATTGGCGTCTTTGTGGCCCAGGAAAAGAATCAGCCACAATCAGACTTCAAATGCAGCTTCCGAAGGATGCAACCCCTGAATTTGGACATAGCTATTGAGTAACCATGACTTTGAAGGTTGATTAGACACTGTAAACAGAGGTTTATGAAGCTATGAGACATGATTTTACAACTCTGGGAAGTTATCACAGTCAAATGAATTTGGGGCCTCTTTATTCATGCAGGGCTGAAGTCGGTTTGAGTGTGGCCTCGTGCAGTGATCGGCCTAGGTGTGTGGACGTGTAAAAGCATGGGGCAGGGTATTCACTTTCTTTTTTCATTCCCCACATTAACTATAACCATGAGATTTAATTTACAGCATGTCTTCATACTCCATCATTTCAAGCCTTCGCCATCCTTCAAACACTGTTAGACAATCCAATTCTAACATTCCTGCAATGATCCTATAGAGACTTGTAGTGTGTGTCGTGTTACTCAGTAATGAGTTTGCAGTGACCATATGACGTCTACATACTGGACATTTTTTCAGTGCAGTCTGGAGAAATGTGTGGGAGGTCTGAGGTTTAAACTGGAGCCAGCTAAACACTGGAGAGCAGGAGGTTGAGCACAATAACTGTTAATGTGAGCTCCATAAGAGAATAAGTTTATGATGAAAGAGGGATTCATGTATTTTTTTATTAGATTTTTTTTTTTTTTTTGTATTTTACATAAAAATAAAAGCTCAAAGCTAAAAAGCTCAAAGCTTTGTTCTCAACCCCCCTCACTCTGCTCCGTCTGTTTCCTCTCTTAGGCTCCTTGGAAAAAGGTTCAGGACTTCAAAAAACCAGGACTTTGATTATGTATTGATTTATTTATTGGTTTTATTGGGACCTTCTACCTATCTGTGTACTGATCCTTTGAACATCATTTTCATAACAGTTTTTAAGTGTGTTTTTTGTTTGTTTGTTGCTTGTCTTCCTTGTACATGTAGCTGAGTAAACAACAAGAGAAAACCTCCTGTTTCAACAGAGTATTTCAATCACATTTTGATAATGATGGATGAGTATTTAGCTTCATCCAAATATGTTATATACCGCTGGATTTGATCAACGACCATGAGTCATGTTATTAAGATGAGCAACATGTGGAGGTTTAAATGTATATGTGTATTTAATGAGTAATATGTGAGAATCTATTTGTTTAATAAATGAATTGTGTAAGAATAAGTTACTGTTTTGATTTGAACAATTCAACACTAGGCCTATATGGCTAATATATAGACATATTAAGGCACTTCTTGGAGTTTACATATGACACATTTGAAATGAATGGGGATTATTTGGTGATTATTATTTGCTCCCAGTCCACTGGGGTGACCGGGATGACCACTCGGGACATGTGCACCTGACCATGGCCGTGCTAGTGGCATACCCCCCGGTGTCAGACGGTGACGAGAAGTCGTTGATGTTCTCGAGAGATCCCAACTTCAGACTGGGTGAAGTGGTGGTTCTGCTGGAGGTGCACGATCGGCTGGAGTCCACAGAATGTATAATGTAAATAGACGTACTGAAGTTCTGGGTCCGAGCCGGGCTCACGGGAACAGAACCACCACCGCTGGAGGAGCTCAAACAAGGAGAGAAAGCGGGGATTTAAGGCCGGGGCCGTCCCTTTCTACGATGACCGATATGGAGACGGGGATGCTCGGTGGGCATACACTGAAAACCCTCGGCGGCAGTGGCGGAACTGCCCCAGCTGTTACTGGACCTCCTCCTCCTCCTCCTCCTCTATCATCATCATCATCATCATCATCCCACCACCACACACCTCCGCCGTTCAGCCACTTTTTTCAGCAGCAGCACCACCAGCGGCAAACCCACAACAACAAAAACAACAACATAAACAACATCCAGCGGGGCCAGGGAGAGAGCAGCGGGAACAGACAACGCCATGGAGGAGAAGAAAACATCCTCCTGGTGGGGAACAGCCGAGCAGAAGAGCGCCACCACCAGTACCACCTGAACAAGAGTCAGGAGGAGGAGGAGGAGGAGGAGGAGGAGGAGGAGGAGCAGCGGATGGATGCCAGCCTGGGATCAGCCACCAGCACCACCAACAACAACCCTCCTCCAAGTGGGACCAGCTCCGAGTTTAATCATTATTATGGGAATGGAAGAGGAGGGCCTTGCTTTGATCAACATGGCGGACAACAAAGCCCAGGGACTGGGGTAACAGCGGCGCTCTCGGTACACAAAACCATGGACCAGGTTCAGAACTCCCACGAAGGCTATAACAACAACAGCCCGTACAACCACTACCCGAACTATCGACCCGGCTACGGGACTAGTGGATACGGAGGTATGATGAGTCCCTCACGCCAGGGGAACAATCTGATGGGCCCGGGCAGCGGTAGCTCGGCCGCTGCTAACCACAGCAAAGCGGTTATGGCTGCTACCAGCTCCCCGGCTGGAGGTGGAAGCGGCGGCGGCAACACCGGAGGATTTCAGCGGTTTCCTGGACAGGGTCAGCAGCAGCAGCACCCGTCCGGGGCTACACCGACTTTGAACCAGTTATTGACGTCTCCGAGCCCGATGATGCGGGGCTATGGAGGTGGATATCCAGACTATAATAATCCCTCAGCACAGCAGCAGCCGAGCATGGGGTTGGCTAAAGACATGGGTTCCCAGTACGGCTCGGCTGCTCATGGCTGGGGAGGACAACAAAGAAATCACCCGGCCATGAGCCCGGGGAATAACGGGCAGGGAAGCGGCAGGTCCCAGGTGAGTAACGCCTTGTTAAACACTTTGTTGTTTGCTGATAAACTCACATGGATAATCAGAGACAGTCATCTTGTTCCGGCTAACGTGCTAACCTGCCAGTTAGCCGCTATGCTAACCCAAATAGCTAACCTCAGTTAGCTGTTGAGCTAGGTGTAGTTTTTATTTCCACTGCAAATAGACATCATGTACACAGCCCGACACTAATTAAAGGGCTTATTTTATTGTCAAGCAAATAAGGCCTCGTCTTTAGTCAAGTAGTTGCAGAAACATTAATAAATAACCACCAAATGAGTTAACAGTAGTTAGTAAAGTCATGGTTTTGGTTCTGTGTCCAAGGTGACTCCGTTTTTAGCTCGCGAAGCTAAGCTAACATTAGCATTTTAGCTGTAGTTAACCGAACCGCACAGGCCTGCAGAGGCTGCATGTATGTATGCAATCACACCGCGGACTGTAGCTGCTGTGACAACATATAATCAGCTGTTATAGTGATAAATGAAGTCTGGGGACGTTGACATTTGGTGACAGGATCTGACAGTTAGCTTTCTGACAGCTCCATTCAACCCTGACATCTACTTATTGCCTCATATATGCTAATTATCTCTTTTGAGGTAATTTGAGGTGTCATTGCTCTGTAAGTTGCTTCTGTTGTTGGAGAACAGACCCCCCCTATAGAGAGGAGTTTTATCAGCGGTGTGAGATATTGGTGAGGCCGCTCCTTTAGTTTCAGATCTGGCCTCAGCTTTGTTGGGTTGGAGCCCATTATGGCCCCATCGACACACAAGAGCCCTGACCTTCACACATGCAGATTAGCCATGTGCCCATTACCACCGGCATAACACTGGAGCTAAATAGTCAGCATGCTTCCCCCCACCACAACATCCAGGGCCTGCAGGAGGCCTGAGCCCCCCCGCCCTTTACCCACACTGCCTCATGGATCACTCCTGTCTGGTCATTCTTGTTTCATGTCGCCGGGACAGTTCACCATAACCTGATCATTAAATACACTGGAGGTTACAGAGTAGGATGGTAGAGTCTTTTTGCTGCAACTAATGACTGCTTTCATTATAGATAAATCATCTTTTTTTTTTTTCAATTAACCACTAGGTCCACAAAACAAATAAAAAAATAAAAAAGAAATAAAAAAGAAATAATGAAAAATACTAATCACAACTATACTGAGGTTTCAAATGTCTTATTTTATCTGAATCAAAAATCCAAAACCCCAAAGAGATTCAGTTTAAAGAACATATATGAGGAAGAGGAGCAGCAGTCATACTATTAGAGGAACCTGAGAATGTGAAGCCTTTTTTTCACAATTCTTCCCTAAAAGTGGCTGAAGCAATTAATTGATCATCTGAATAGTTGCTGATTATTATTCTTTCAATTAGATTAGATTAGATTAGATTAGATTCACTTTATTTATCCCACAACTGGTAAAAAGTCACATACTGGCACACTCCCCACCAGGCCAGCCACTGGAGTGCCCCATGATGTGACTTTTTACTTATCAAATGATTGACTGAGAAATTAAATTGCATACTAATCAGTGTGTTTAAAATAAAAAAAAGTAATATTTTCAAAGACAATACTACATTTTTATTTTTCTTGTATTGTGCAGCACAAGTCATTTGCAGCTATTGTCATAGGTAAGAGGCACAACTTGGAGGATGGGATACAAATCTTTGCTATTGTGCAGCGAATAGAATATTCGATGGTCAGAAGAGTCTTTAAAGATTCTGGAAATGCTCTTTAAAACACCAGTAAGTGCCGATAAATGACCTCCTGAGTTTTTCAGTGATTGTCAGCGATTTATCTTTCAGAAAAACTGATGCTCGGCATGAGAGACACATTAATACAAGAGAGGCACAAACTAGGGCAAACCAACCTCCCGATAAGTCATTCGGGATGTTGTTTATCGGTCTTTCTGTCTAGGACATTTCAGATTGATTCACAAAACAAACCATTATTGGTATGTAGTATCACATCCTTATGTCGCCCAATCCTAGTTTTAAATAAAACCTTTAATCCTTAATGTTTTCTTCCAGTACATGATGGATTTGTGAGCTGCTCTGCCAAAATATCTCAAGCTTTCATTGTTTTACTGGAATAATTTAGCTTTAATCAGCTTCTGTAGAGTTTTATGACTGATCTGAGAATCAGACTGTCAGATGTTTTACTGAGCATCGTTGATGGCCAAGTTTCCCTCCCTTCTGTTTACATCTGGATTATTGATCAGGTCTTTTTCCAGCTGGATCATCCTCCCTTACTACTACCAGCTGTGTGGACTTGGCAGAGCTCCAGAGCCGCTCCACTTTGTTTTTTATGTGTATTTTCTTTTCTCAGCTGATGGATGGAGATGTTCCATTCAAAAAAACATGAAAGAACAGGATTAAATGTCTGGATCATTTGTGTGTGCGTGTGTGTGTAAAACCATAAATGGTTTCTATTTTTAGCTGCAGCCGTGAAACATCTGTTCGCACTGAGTCACTTCTCTCACCTACTATTATGTCAGTGTGTCAAATACAGTGTGTGTGAATATTAAAGTGTACCCAGGTGTGACTGTTGACTCCAGTTTAAAGTGGCCTCCCAGACTTTTGGATTTGTCACATCTTGCTGCTCCAGTTGATTCTGTTCTGACATGAGAGTTTAGTCCCAATTTTGTTTACATTGTACCTGATGATACATTGGCCTTTGAGCTAATACATTAGCTGCAGAGTAGGGCACCATGAGCTGGGTGTGACGTAACACAACAGTGACAGTGTCCTATCCTACCATACTGGTTCTCCAGCTTAAAGGTAGACCCCCACCCCAGTTCCACGTTTGTACCTTTTTATACAGAACGGCGGCGTAACATTCTCGCCTTGAGCAGGCTGTGGAAAAGGTAATCAGGAGGGGCAAGTTGTGTCAGGCTTGTGTTGTACAAGGTAATGTCTGACCATGTTGGAAATCAAAAGTGTTGATAGTTAATCCGAACAGCCACACTGGAAGGTAAGGTGAAAAGTCAGCGGTCACAGAGGTGGGTGATGTGATATATTTTATATGGAGATAGTAGCGCATGCTTTCAGGTAGTCTCTTCAGGACGACATCGGCTTTTCACATTAAAGGTGACGTAAATAGTTGTGTGAAGAATAATGAGTCTGAAGAGAAGTTCAAACCATGACTCCTTCCTCACCTCTACACAGCTGACCCATCACGGCATGAGGTGGGTGCGGTTGTCAGGTCATCGGTTTCAGAAAGTCACAGATATGGTCGTACACAACAAACCTAAGTATACCTTAAGTACACTCAGAGGTGCCTCAGAGTGTACTGTTCCCTTTAGCTGCTAATACTAGTGTTAAATGCCTTGTATTTACTACTACTCTGAGTACACATGTTGCCTTTGTAAATTAGCAGCAAGGTCTGTGGTGACAGAATCACTCATCATCCAGTCATTTCTCTTGCTCAGGTGCCGGCCATGGACCCGATGGCGATGAAGCGCTCTCAGCTCTACAGTATGAGCAACAACCCGTACTCCCAGCAGCAGCAGGGGGCGCCGTACCCCGGCCAGCCCTACGGCTCTCCCTCCCCCCACAGATACCCGATGGGGATGCCCGGCAGAGGGCAGATGGGGATGGCAGGGATGCAGTACCCTCAGCAACAGGTAGGAGATGGTCTGTCAACCTTTTTGAAAAAGAAAAAACAACTTAATTTCAAACTCTAAACGTACTGATACTGAACTTGTATCAGTACCTTAGTTTGGGTTTGAATCCGTTGATACCCTCTGTGACTTCTTGATCACTTTTGAAGAGAGATTCTTATTTATTTTGCATCTGATGGCAGCGGTGCAGGAACAGGTCTTCCATTCGTATCTTCAGGTTTCAGACCAGACTTGGGTCTGGCGGTTTGGTTCAGGTCTTTTACAGATGTTGGTACGAGCTGGTTTCAGGTCTCATTTTTAGGCCTGTGCAAGATTAGATGGTTATCCAATAGCGATGTTGATAATTAACCGTTTAACCATTAACCAACAATAAGAATTTTGACCGATTTAAAACTAGCAGTTAAACAAATGTATGTGTGTATACATATATTTACTGTATATCTATGAGAGACAATCCCCCGTCATTGGATACTAATCCTGGCTGGTGGAAAGCTAATCAGATGTGCTTCTTCCCTGCGGGTCTCACAGTTAACAGACTGCGCACCAGGCTGACCCCACAGCATGTCCACATGTTGCTATTTCAAAATCCAGTAGACAAGCTGTCCGCTATGCTGAGGGCCGAGATAGACCTGCCCTGTTTATTTTATTTTGAGGTCTGAAAAATGTGACTACAAGTTTAGGTTTTGTTCACCTGTTGGCTGTTTTTGATCATTAATTAGCCGAGAGAGGAGGAGGAGGAGGAGGAAGTTTTCCTTACAGCGCTCTCCGCACTGCAGGATTCAGTCAGTGTTTTCGCGTCGTTAAACTGTTTATACATTAGAAAGTCTGGCTACTATATGCTATTTATTTGAAGTTATAAAATATTTTCCTACACAGGAGGTCTAGGCTATTATGCCGGTTCTGCACGCAAAAAAAAACAAACCATTTGTTGTATTGGGTCACAGACCCTCATCCGTTCTAGTATATTTTAATCTTGTCGGTTAACGAGCATTGGCTAAATTTCAAAATGAGCATCCTATTATCCAGTTATCTTTGGGTTTGATTTAGGTTTTTTGGTATCACAAAGCTGCCTCACTTGTAGTTGGGTTACATCACCCTGGTAACCTGTGCTGCCAGGGTAACCTGCTGGGCCAGGTTAGCTTCAGAGGATCTAATCAACACCTGCCAACGGTGTAACTACTGACCAATCAGCTCACTGTAAACAGTCATTATTCATGCAGCACATTTCAAACACAGAAGCAATTAAAAAAAAAAAACATTAAAACTATAAGCAATAAAAAACAGAATAAAATCAATGCGGACAGAAAAAAATTATATTTAAACATGAGATAAAATGAAATAAAGAACATAAAATGAAACTAAAATTTAAAAACACAAAAGTAGTAATAGAGCAGAAATGCAGTTATAGTGCAGCTGCAGGCATAAGTTGCCCTTAACCTCCTAGGACCTGGCGTCCACATATGTGGACCTCACATTTTGGGTTCTCTAGACCACAATACTAACTTTTTCTCAACAAGGGCCTGGTGACCACATATGAGGATATTATACTGCCACTCAGTAATCGAAATTTAAAACTAATGTCCTCATATGTGGACATCATTTTTCTCAGGTCCCAATCAGCCTATATAGCAAAGAATAGAGCTCGGGTCTTAGGAGGTTAATGCAATAAAGGAAATAAAGAAATCAATCAATCAAAGGCACCGAAGAACAGCAGAGGTTTTAAGATGGATGTTGTTAGAGATCAGTCAAATCGTTTTGCTGTTCCAGACTTCACTCTGGTTCTAAGGAACAGAGGGAGGGTTCATCACAATAAATAAATACATAATAAAGATAAAGCTGCATTTTAATTGAGAAAAGATTCTTTGGTTCCCGACAGGATTCCTGACAGTGTTAATGCTGTTACTCTTATTCCATCGCTGCAGCTCAGAAGTGAAAATTAAACCCTCTGCTGTAATTTATCAGAAAACGACACTCTGAAACAAATGATCCAACACAGTCTACAACTAAATACCACTGAATGTTTGTCAGCCAACAGCCAAATGTTGGGAAATGGGTGAGTTGTTGTACTGGAGCAGCTTTTTACGCTCACAGCTACAGTCTGTAAGTTGTCCTTTGTGTGCTCAGAGCGGTTCAGTGTTTCCTGCCACTCTGAAGCTGGGATGAACTCACTTGTTTTGAGAGACTTTGAGCTGGTTGTTTGTTCATGGAGCAGACCCACTGATTCATCTGCAGCATCACCGCCTCGTCACCGGATGAGCCGCTCGCAGGACAACACAGCCATTGATGCTGTCAAACCACGTGGCTCCCGCAGAGGGGGCCGTGCTGGGCCGGGCCGGGCCAGTCTGGGTCAGGCTATTCCTGGTGCAGACTGGGCTCCGGCTATTTTTAGACTCCAGACTTCTGGTCTGGGTCTTGTGCTGCTGCTCAGAGCAGAGGGGCTCCTCCAGGTTTATCAGTGTTTACTGACGACTGATGCTGCTTCTGAACCGCCAACACTGACCTCCTGTAACCTTCAAAGCCAACTGTATTGAACAGCACTTACTGCGGACTTCAATGAAGTATAGAATGATATGATCGACACTCCACTGCTGTTCATGTGTAGGATTAGTGTCATTTTATCCAAATTATTCCTACATACACAGCTTCTTTTTCATGCATGTGCAGTGGTTCCAGACGTCTGTATGCGGCCATTTTTACCAGTGAACTTTATCATCAAAGATGAGCGTGAAAGGGAGTCAAAGTTAATGCTTCCATGTTGGTCGATGTAAAAGCTATTTCCAGTCATGACTTCAAAACACAACCTCTTTACAGTATAAGCGTTAAACTGAGGGTTACATATGTAACTATGGTTCTGTGAATTCCTGGTGGCTGCCAGATGTAAATAAAAGGAATAGAAGTGACGTGATGGAGCTGTGAGGAGGGTGGGGCCCCTCGTGGGTGGGTAGTCTGTGTTTGAATAAATATTTTGAGTTTGTATAGCAGGCGTGTTTAAACTGAAACGAGATGTTTAGTTGCTCTTAAATGAGTTTAATATTATATTTTATAAAATTCTTCTGACAGTGGTGGCGGCGTGGAGGCTCCAGTATAAAACCCTGTGGGAAACCCTGGTATCCTTTTAACAAGATGCACAATCCCTCCCAGCTCCAGACATGACCCAATTAATCTCCTAAAGACCCCTGGGACAAAGGTTTGTTTTTGGGCCCCTGTTGACCCCCACTAGAGATATGTCATTATGTGTGTCATTATTTGCCCAGACACCAACCAGTACTCTACAGCCGAAACGATCAGTTGATTAACTGATTACTCAATTGAAAGAGAAGTCTTGTTCCAGCTTCTGGTTTCCCAGTTTTCTCGGACAGTAAACACAGCATCCGACCGTTGTGTCGTCAGGGAATAATGATGAGCTTTTTCATTAATTTGACATTTTATACACTGAACAATCAATCGGCTGTTGAAAACAAATCGTAAGATGTATTGATAATGAAAATAATTGTTGGTTGCAGCCTCACAGTACTTCTGTGATGGAATATGACCTTGCCTGAGGTTTTCTGTCTGTAAATGGCCATTAAACTCTGTTTGGTTGATAAATGGTATAAAAGTTTCTGAAACGTGTCTAGAAATATAGATATTCAGTTTATGGTCATGTCTGATGAAGAAATGGGTCAAATTGTTGGATGTCAGAAGCTGGAACCAACTAACATTTAACATTTCTGCTTAAAAAATGACTAAAACAATTATTTGATTATCTAAATAGTTGCAGATTAATTTTGGTTGCAGCTCTACACACAGTTTACAAGCTCAGAATCACTTGCCACAGTGGTCTACAGTGCACTACCATATAAACACAACCTTCTGGGTTTTTTGGATCTTTGTTTTCACTGATCTCTCAGTATTTTCTTGTCTCTTTTATTTCGTTCGACTTTCTAGTAAAAGTTGTAATACCCAACATATTTTTGAAGTCTTGAGGAAACCTCTCTGTTGGATCCTGGTGTCTGCTGTTTCCGGTGGACCCTCTGCAGGTGGTTTTCTCAGCCATTCTCTCCTGGCTCAGGTCTCTGTTCTCAGGTCGTAGATTTCTCGGATCTGTTTTCTTCCCCTGGAGCTTTTCCTCTGACAATCCTCTGATGTCGTCTCACAGATTCCTCCAGAGAGAGATTGTCATCACCGAGTAACGGTGACGTTATTACATCATTACAGGTTGACAGAGGTTTTTTTTTTTTTTTTTTGGTTCAGCCAGAGGGAACTTGTCAGTGATGTTGTCTCTGCTCAGATGAAGACAGCCACAGGGGCTAAGAGAGGAAAGGTAATGACTTTTATGTGAGCGAGGCCCCAGATGGCCTCAGGACTCTTCCTTTATTAACTCTCTGATTTCAGATGAAATTGGATGTCGACCAGTCAGCGTCCCCCCTCTGTGCTGGTTAGATTGATCCTGGTTTTTGGGTCCAGGAGGTTTCTTTTCCACTGGTGACTTTCTGACAGAACATTTTAGAGCAATTCTTCAAGTCTGAAACCCAAATCTGGGACTGTATCCTTCATATTTTTCAAAGGAACAGTATGGAAACTGTGGGGAAATCCTCCAGATTAAGGTCCATTTTAATCAGGTTATTTGCGGGTTTTGAAAAATCTCAATAAGAGTTAGAATTCAGGTCCTTTTTGTTTAATTCTCACGATTGTTCATCATCAGTTACTGTCCCAAGATATTTATATTAATTTACAACTTACAACAAAAATAATTTCCTTAGTTTTCTCTGTATTTACCTGAAGGAAACTGGCAGATTCGTGTCAACAAACACTTCTACTATACCTCATTTCATCCTCAGGGAACAAACCAACATCCGCTGTGCCATTGGCAAATTTATCATTGCAAACATGCAAACGTCTTGCTTTGTCCGACCATCAGTGCGAAACCCAGAGAGATTCAGTTCACTGTGATAGAAAGCAGAGAAAATGATTTCAAAGATCAATCGATCATCAATATTTCTCACTTCACCCTGTGGCCTCTGTAGCACCGATGTTACCACACTCTCATTAAGTCTGCTTCAGACTGCAGACATCATCATCATCATCATCATCATCATCATCCCTGACTCCTGCTTTCATCACCACACTGATATTACACCGCGGTTGCTGAAGTGCCTGAGCACATGCAGGAGTTGCTCTTGAGCAAGGCAGTTAATCGTCAGCGCAGCTCCAAGCGCTCCACTTCTCACAGATTGCAGTCTGGTTGCGTCTTATTGCATTTTGTGTCAGCTTGTATTCCCGAGGAGGGCGTGAGCGTTCAGGGGGAGAACGGTCTAATGGGAAAGGTCTGTGGAAGTGTTACAACACCTGATTTAAATACAGGATCTCAACCTGTCTGTACACCTTTTTTAATGTTTAAGTATAGAGCTTATTATAATTAGTTTGTGTCAGTGAAGCTGAATCAGTTTTGGTTTTCAGACTGCAGCAGCAGCAGCAGCAGCAGCAGGAGGAGGAGGAGTCAGGCTTTGCTGTAGATCCTCCGGAACCGGTTTGCTCACTGTTGTTAGAGGAAGAACAAAGATTATTGAAACTTCCTGGAGTTGATATGTTGAGTAACTCGTATCAGAGATGCACCCCATTCTGCCACTTTAACATGTTGGTTTCATGTCTGATAAACACACTGATCCATGGACAGTGTCAGATTTAACTGTAGCAGACCAATGTGAAACATGCAGAGAGAGAGAGAGACTCAATGAATTATCTCAAAGGTCCCATATAGTATAAAGGTAGATGTCCATGTGTAGTTTGATTATAGATCAGGTCTAGGTTCTATATTAATACTGTGAAAGTATCAAAGCCTCAGTCCACAGAGAAATGCACACAGCCTGTATTCAGAAACTGAGCCTTAAAACGAGCTGCCAGGACCTCTGTAACATTGTGATGTCACAACAAAGCAGACACCGGCCTAAGGCCCGCCTGCCTGGACCCACCTTCCAACCTCGCAGGATTTTTTGGGGGGATTTTGGTTGTTTACTTGAAATCTGCTACATTTTTATTCAATCACTCAGAAAATAGTCAACCGATCAGAAGAGAGGCTCAGGGTTTTAAAAAAACCTTTTATATTTTTAATGTTCATTTATGTCAACATCATCCTTAGAGAAATCATCTAAGTAAGTAAATCTTTATTCATATAGCACACTGAAAATCTGCTTAACAGGCTGCAAATTAAAACATAAAATGACGAAAGCAAATGAGTAAATAATTCTGTCAAAGACGAGCACAAATAATTAAAAGAATAAAACCAAAGAGAGACAAATCAGGTCAAGGGAGCTTCAGTGAAATGCCTCTGAGAGCAGGAAGGTCTTTAGTCCAAATTTAATGTCCTGTCATTTTCTGCTTGTTCGCTGTCACATATCGTGAAACAGGCAGACGAACTCGCTCTCTAAATAAGATTAAATGATGAAACTGATGTGAAAGCGTCAATGGATTCCCTGTGAGAAGAGGAGGGTTCAGTTGGAAGAAAAAAAGTTTTAAAAATCCATCAGTGATGCAGCCTGAGAGAGAACTGAGAAAACACTCTTCTTTGTTGGTGTCGTTACTTTGCAACCCCCGACTCCTCTGTGGACTGGCTGACATATTATTTCTGAAGTACTCCCGTCACGTCTGAACGAAGACTGAACCAACATTTATGTAACTAGAGCCCCTGCTGGGGGGGGGGGGGGGGGGGGGGGGGGGTGACCAGGGCAAAAGGATGGAGTGAAACTTAGTTGACTGAATATGATTTATGTAGGGAGAATAAATAAATAAAGAGTTTGCTGATGAAACATCAACATGGATCCTTTTTTATAAGTTGCTTTCCCCCATCATTGTTAATGATCAATGTCGTGCCAGTTCACACTTAAAATGAACTAGTTCGGCCCTTTACTGCATGTCATTCCCCCTCTCTCTGCCTCCCCATTTCCTGTCTCTCTCTACTGTGCTATCCAATAAAAGCCCAAAAAAATATACTTTAAAAAAATGAACTAGTTCAAGGTTCAGTTCATACAGATGAAAAAGAACTAGCTCACGTTCATTCTTCATTTAAAAAATTTTTTGAACTAAGTTCACAGTTCCAAAAATGAACTAGTTCACATTCATTTGTTCCGTTTCTTTTAAATAAAAGCCGCTATTCTTTTTCAATAGAACCTTCTTCTGCCCATCCATCACCACCAGTTGTACATCACTGAGGAATCACAGACATGGGTTACATTTAAAATCCATATATAAATATAATCCATCTGGGTTTTCACTTGTTTGTTCATAAAACTGCTTCAAATGCTCAAACAAACTGGCTTCAGCAGTAGTAGATGCGTCTGTACTGTCTGTACTGCTAGCACCAGCCAAGCTGGGCCGTGTCTATGGAGACGTCATGTGGCGTGCCGTAAAACTGTTGTAAAGCGTGAGCTAAAACTGTCGTTCATCATTTGTTAACTGATTCGTTCAGTTCACCGTTCACAAAAAACAAAAGAGCAAGAGTTTGTTTTTTTACAAATGAACTGTTCACTGAAAAGAGCTGCAACATACTGTATCTCCAATATGGTTATTTTTCTCTTCTCCCACACTTTCACCAAGTAACTGGCTCATTTAAATATATATAATAAATACTGAACAAAATTAGAAATGCAACCCTTTTGTTTTTACTCAGTTGAAATAAAAATTAAAAAAAAAGAAGTTCTACACACGCAAAGGGTTTATTTTGCTTACATATCTAATTTTTTGACCAGCTCAGGGTACACCTGTGCATTAATCATGCTGTGTAGCAATCATGCCTCACCTGTCAGAAATGCTCACTGACATAGAGTAGAGTTAAACACGTTTGTGAAAAAAAATAAGAGAAATAAACCATCTGTGTGTGTAGAAAAAAAGTTTATTTCAACGCATGAAAAATGGGAGTAAAAATAAGTGTTGCGCTTGTATTTTTGTTCAGTATAAAATGAAGTGTTATTAATATATACACAGTAGTGTGCAGAAGTCTGGCCCTTCATGGACAAATCCCATGTTTAGTTCATTTTTGAATCCAAAAAAAGTAATTAATGGTTAATGTGTGTGTGAAGCACTTTAAAACCGGCTCAGTGTATGAACTGTGCTCTCGGCTTTGGTTTAGGTCTGGTCGTCAGCTGATGTGAAATCAGCAGGAATGCGTTTAAAATCATAAACGTGGTCACATTCTCAGTGATGATCATGTGATTCTCCTGTGACTCTAATAAATGTAGAACAAGCCGTTGTTCACAGTCAGGAGACATTAAGAGGCGCTAACAGTGAAGGGGTCAGAGGTCAGATGTCCCGGCACCTGGACAGTATGATGACCAATTTATAGAGTCATGGAGTTGTGGAAGGGTTTTTATTCCAGGCAGAGACAGTTTGATAATATATGTAATTCTCAAGGGGTGGGGGTGGGGGGGGGGATTTTCAGGAAAGTAAATATATAGGTCACTTTCCAGGAATTCTGCAGAGTGTGTTTTCCGGCTTGTTTCACATGTTCAGCAGAGTGGAAACAAAGTGAGAAACAACTCAAACTACACCGTCGTCTAAATGTGTTTTCAGTAGAGTCTGGGTGACGTGAAAAGGTGGATATTAACAGTAGATAAAAGCTCACCAGAATATCACTGCACAGCTCCATTTCAATGACGTCCTATGTAATAATGCATTGATCCTATAGGTTTATGTTATGACCACCAGTGTTAATTATTTCATCTTCATTAGGCATCACGGATGGCTCTAAATCCTGCAATACCCATGAGCCCCTGCCTCCATCGCTATGGAGCGAACAAGTGTTAAAGTCGCTGAATTCATCCAAAATGGATGCAAAATTTTAAAGTAATCAACGACCAGAGACTTTCTAACACAGCTGTTCATCTCTTGTACTGAGTGGAGACTTTCATGTCCATCCAAGACACAGACGTAGAATAAATGTAACGTTTGTCAAGTTTTCATCCAAATTTTAACCGGACATCCAGAAAATTATCAAAATAAAATGCTAATTAATGTGAGCTTCTCTCCTCTCCTGCTGTGTGAGTATGAGTTGGCTGGTTTATGGAGGTAAACAGCTGGTGGAGCTGATTCTCCAGTCGCTGCTGTTAAAGCACTGCAGAAGAAGATGAGGTCATTAAAAGAGCTTCAGTCGAAGCTCAAACGATGGAAAAACATGTGATGGAAATCTGACATTTCTGTTTGTTTCCTGTATTTTGTGTGAAGAGGGTTCCAGCCTCCTCCTCATCGCTCCACACAGATCTGATGTTTTCTCTCTCTCCATACTTTGCTTTTTATCTACACAACTTTTCCCCCTGAGATACTTTTAAAATAGATCTTTTATTCTGGTTTAATTTCCAGTGTTTCCACTCAAACTGAAAATGCTCATAAAACCTGGTGGATGGAAACACACTTAGTGTCAATGGTGAAAATGAATGGGTCTTTCAGAAGTGATGGGACCCAAAATAGCTCTGACCACAACTGAGCTTGGCTCAGTTTGTCTGTAGTAAATCAGCTGTCAGCGCGCCGACTCGTTATTTATTCATGGGAGACTCATTTCACTGATGTTTGTTGTTTCTCTTCAGATGGGATCTCAGTACAGTCAGCAGCAGCAGCAGCAGCAGCAGCAGCAGAACATTGGTGGTTACTGTCAGCCGGGCCAGCCCCCATACTTCAGCCCCCCACAGCAGCAGCCAGCTGCCCCCAGCCAGCCGCCGTACATGCAGCCCCGCCCACTCCCACAACAGGTACAACTAGAACTCCAAAGGCTGTTCCTACAGGGTGGTCGCCTCCTGAGGGCAACATGTGACACAGACACTGTTCTCACAGGCTGGTTGTTTCATTCTGATCAAATCATGAAACTATAGACTTCCTACAGATGTTTCACAATAAAAGCCTTCAAGGGAAAGGAAGGGAATGTTCAAGAGCTGCAGGTAACAATTATTTGTCCTCGTCAGTCCTTTTCATTGAATCGATTATTATTTTCTTGATTCAGTCTATGAAATGTCACAAACTAGTGAAAAACTCCATTGCCACAGGAAAAATACTCTTTGTTTTAAGGTGGATTTTCTAATGTTTTAGAGAGTATAAGGAATAAACCAGTGATAAGTGACAACTGAGAACATTCCCACAAAAAGTCCACACTGCAAACGTCCCACAACCCGAGTCGGCATCTTCATGTCACTTCATTTGTCTGTCCTCCATCAGTCCGAAACGCAAACATCTTTTCACAAACTGTCATATGACAAGATGACATCAAATCCAGCAAACGTTTGATACTCTGTGCTTCAAAAGTGACTGAAACAATAAATCAATTAGCAAAATCATTCACGATGAATTTTATTCCGATCAATTTATCGATTAATCAACTAATTGTTGCAGCTCTAGATTGCTACTTTAATTGCTTGAAGGCTTTTAATGTGAAAGAGGCAGAAAAAGAGGAATGAGGAAAGAGACTCTCATTAAAATATGGTCGTGTATGAAAACAGAAATAAGAAATAAAACCTCAGACGAGTAAAGGACACAGTGGGAAATATCGAGTAGCGAATTGATTCTGAATTGGACTTGAACTCCTTGAGTCCTTCACACCACTAGAAGAATGAAAATAATAAACCACTGTGGGGGCGGCTGTGGCTCAGAGGGCAGAGCAGGTCGTCAATCCCCGACTCCTTATAATGAAGTGTCCTTCAGCCCTGATGGTCGGGCCAGGACCCTTCACGGTAGCTGTCTGTCCTCAGTGTGTGTGTTCGTTTGAAGATCACAAATCAGACAGACAAAAGAAACATCTCCCTGAGCACTGAGTCAAATATATCGGATCAGTCAAACAATCTCAGAGAAAATTAACTGGCTGGTTGATGGAGTTTAAACAGCTACAGAGACGCCCCGGCCTACAAATCATATTCTTCACACGTAACTTAACTTAGAACTCACAGTCATCAGATTAAAGGAGGAGTCAAATCACAGCCTTGAAGCTTGAAAAGAATAGACCCAAAATAAAAAGGTTATTGTTTACTGTTGTTTTACCTGTTTTACCTGTTTACCAGTCTTAAACCTGGGCTCAATCAATCAGGCAATTGCAAATGAAACGGCTCAGGTTTCTGGACTTTTTTCATGACAACAGGTTTTTTTATGGACTAAAGCTTGGGTGTATTTTGTTGAAGGAAAGCTTGTGGTGAAAATGGTGAGGTGTCGTCCCTCACAAGCCGAAACAGTAAGGAGCTGCTGCAGGGATGTGAAGATCCTGAAATGCTTTGCACAGATAGAATCAGGAGACTTGGAGCTTTAAAGTATATTTTTTTGGGGCTTTTATGCCTTTAATGGACAGCACAGTGGAGAGTGACAGGAAACGGGGAGGCAGAGAGAGGGGGAATGACATGCAGCGAAAGGCCGTCCGATGCGGGATTCGAACCGAACCGAACCGACTGCAACGAGGACTGTAGCCTCTACACATGGGGCGCCTGCTTAAACCACTACGCTACACGACGCCCCGGGAGACTTGGAGCTTTAAAACAATGTAGAACTTGTCAAGGTTGAGTGAAGACCGGCGTCCGAGACAGACCGAAAACACACCTAAGGGACAGTGTCGGCTTAATATAATCAATATGCAGGTGAAACTGTCAGGTCCCTATGTGTGTGAGGAACATTGAAGGAAGTCCAATCACAGTAATATAAAGCAGGATTTCCCCTGAGACACCCCCACTCTGACAGCCTTAATTAACTCTGCGAGAGAGCGATGGGAAAGAAAAGAAAGTGCTCCTGGTGTGAAGGCTTCAGACCCGCACAGAGTTTCTCGTTGATTTCACCTTCACAGACAGTTAAAGGCAACACACAACAGACGCTTTGAATCACATCAGGTCACCTGAAGCCTGTAGCACAATTTGAACAAATAAGAATATGTTAATAATTTATAATAACTTGAGTAACATCCATTTAGCCTAAACTACACTGTTTGTTCATTCGCTGTGGCTCTGATGCTGCAGTGGTTAATGAGCTAACTCCTGGGCTGATCTGGGCGTATTTTACTGGAGCAGCATCAGCTAGAATAAAGTTGATCAAAATACAACAATAACCCTTTGTTTACTGTGTTTTCATCTGCTAGCGTTGCAGTACTGTCGTCATTTACTGCAGCCGGGCTTCACACTGCGAGCGAAAATGAGTTTGTATGAGTGTTTGCAAAATACAGATTTGAATCAGTTACCGCTCCTCCTGTGTTGTCAAAGCTGAATGTAGAAAACATTCAGGTAGCAGCTGTTTTTTATTAATGTTAACTCTGTGAGTAACTCAATGATAGAACAGAATAAAACCAGTCAGTGTACTCAGCCAAAGATTGTCTGAGATAAAAAAAAAAAAAAAGCTCCAGAGAGTGTTTCTGTAGTTTCAATATGTCCATCAGAGTGAGACGTCTTCTCTCAAGAGGTTCGATGATTTCAGGAGTCACATTCTCCCAGTTAAACTTTCATTTATATGAGATCAATAATTTAATCAGGTCAGTGTCATAGTTTTGAATCAGGTCCTTTAGTGTCTGGATCAAGCAGCTTGTGAAAAATAAGGTGTGTTAGATTCAGTGTGTCAGATTTAATCAACATTGATATGAATATAAGAATCAGATCAATCTGTCCGTCAGCAGACACTCATTATTAACGGGACATCACTGAAGCTAACGTCTGACTTCAGTTACATTTTACACAGTCAACGAACAGACTGAGTTTATTATGCACGATTTTTCTGTCTGTGGCATTGATTCATTTGGTGTCATGTTCTTCTGTTCTGGTTTCCTGTTTCCTTTATTTTACAAACTCCCCCCCCTGCTGGAGTACGAAGTATAGCCATTAGCTGCGTACCAATGCGGGGGCCTTTGGTAGCTGTCGTAGACCACGAAGGCCAAACTGAATTGAGACGGTCTGGGTCTACGGAGAATGTTTTGACCTTACCTGTCGCCTAGCAACCTTGACAACACGTAACTTTTTTTTATACCAAAACCTTGAGGTGTTAAGGCCCTTGTTTTTAACAGTTGTACCATTAGTTGTTCAACAGAGCTGAAACCCAATACTTAGATTTAAAAGTGTAATCCTTGGGCTCTGTGTTACCGACTTCCAATGAATCTTGGGATAGTTTGGGCCACAAAGGATCCACCCGTTGGCGCCTATGTTACACAGAAAAAGAAGGATGCATTTCTCGGCTGCATTTGAAGGAGTTCTCAGTTGCTGCTGTGATGCAATCGGTCTTCAAATGCAGCTTCAGAAGGATGAAGCTCCTGAATTGGGACACAGCTACTGTGTGTTAGGAAGACTTGCAGCTCACATAGATTTCAGGTGCAGTGTTTATATGCGCATGTCAGGAGCCAATAAGCTCCTTTGATTAGTTAATTGCCTTATTGACTTGTTTAGTTTGGTTGTTGGGTTGTTGCTTTTCTTTCTAGGTTCATTTGTTTGTTCACTTTATTCTCCTTTGAGTTTAATTCTGTTTGTATGATGTTGTATTGACAGAAGAGGTTTGTGGGACTCTCAGTGTAGCTAATTGAATTTGTGTTGTTGGTATTGTTAACTTTAGTTGTGTTTCTGTTACTGTTTTATTCTAGAAACCACATAAACACAGAGTGTAAACCTGCACAGTCTCCTAGTAAAGCTGCAGGAAACTCCAAAGTGTCTTGTGTATTGTAACGGATACACCACAGTAATTACAAACTCCACAACCAGTAATATGAGAGACACCACATGTGACCTATAGCACACAGTGGCCACACTGTACAGACAGAAGGTGTAGTGAGGATGCACTGATGTGAGGAATAAATAGCCGTCTTTCCACAGAGCTTAGAAGTGTTCGCAGGGCAATAGCGTATAATGATGTGGCGCCATGTGTCAACCCGCATTCATGCTACTGTTTAGATATTCTGTTACTGATTCTCAAATCATTTTTTTTCTTATTTTCTAACTCTGATGCAGCAGTTATCTGCTAAAAAAAAAACTGAAAAGAACTTCAGAGGAAATTCTGTTGTAATTAAACTAATGAGTGATGTTTTTAGCTGCCAAATAATAATTTCAAACATTGACTGGTGTCTGCTTGAAAAATGCAGTTGCTTTGTCTTCCATTCACATCATTGTCATCTGGTTTTTTGTTCATTAAAATGACAGAATTGCAGCATAGTTTACGTCCTTGTTTGTGTTTTGTTTTTTTTGTTTTTTTTTTTTGTTTTTTTTTCAAAAAGTTGCACAAGCCTGTAGGGAAAAAATATGCTCAGCAGTGACTACAGTGTGCTGTAGCTCAGCTTGAAAGCTCAGTCATGACCTTGGAATATAACGCCTTTACCACAAGGTCCATTTAGTAGTTCTTCTGGAGGTTTTGAATGCATCACACTGTCATCAACAGCAGATTAAGTATGCTTAAGCCCCTTTTCCACTGGTCAGAAAACCCACTAAGACCTGCTAACATTGGGCTTTTGTTGGCAATCGGCTCCCTGCTCCTGGGTGAACCTGCTCATTTTTGCCCTTTTTCCTGTTGTAATGTCTTTCAGAGCACAAACGGCACAGTGCTGTTAATCCAGAAATGTCCCAGCTACACTATGCTCTGGGGTGAAAGAATGAGCTGCAGCCCTGAAATAAGTTTTAAAAACACACAATCACTGATTGAAGTGTCTCACACAGACTCTGACACTGTTACAGCAGCAGCAACAATCCGGGGATGAGACGTGATAGATCTGTTTTACTTGTTTGCTCCGCAGCTAGCACCTCACTCTTTCTCTACTGTGTCTGTGCTCTACAAGTGCATGTGATGACATCGCCCCCTGCAGTTGTGTGTGTCCTCAGTCTGAACAGAAAAGGCAAACTCAACTGTTAGTGGAAAAGGGGTCAACTGGCTTTTATTATTGGAGTTTACGTGCGTTAAAAAAAGTTGCTTATACCCACCAGTTTTGGTGTAAAAGGTATAAGATTCCACAGAAATAAAAAATTAAAAGTACCTCTAAGTCTCCCCATTCACGGTGATTTAAAAGCCAGCATCAGTTTGCTGTTTTAAGAAAGCTCCAGAGCAGCTGCTAAATGGACACTGAGGTGAGATAGTTTTGGTTCCAGTGAGAGTAAAAAGATGATCCGACAGGTGTGAGCTCTTGAGTGTTTTGTAGTCTAAACTTTGTTCCTCCGTCTGTGTTGACGCAGGAAGTGCCGCAGGAAGCGTACGGGGGCCGGGGCCAGTCTGCCGCTATGACTCCTGGTAAACCAAACCATGAGGAGATGAGTCTGAGCCAACAGGAGAGACCGTCCAGCCTGCCGGTGAGTCTGAACAAAAAAGCACATCACTCAGCTACAGAGGAGAGATGATGCTAGCGACTGCTGTACAATAACGTCTCACAAAAAAAAAAAAAACATTTATTTGTCATTAAATGGCAACAAATCTGAGAAAAAGTGTAAGGAAATCTGCTTTAACAATTTACAGCATCGAACATTAATGATGTTAGCTTAAATATCAACCGCCTGTATCAAAGCCTGTGATTGGCTGCAAATAAAGTCAAGTTGTCCGTGTCACACTGCTGATTGACTTTATTGACCGGCCAACAGAAGCTGCAGATGAGGGATGAGGGTTGTTGGGACTTTCAAAGTAAACAGCACCATTTCTACAGATGTTTCTGAAGGCAAACATGTTCATGATACTGTTTTGCTAGTTTATACTGGTTGCATCACAAGGCTTAGTGCTTTATAGTCAGTAGTAAAGTTTGTCAAAGTTGTGTGAGGAGTGGGTGAACGGACCAATGTTAAAGATCTAAGCTGACTATCCTGTCCTGCACTGCTTACAGCGACAAGGAAAACATTTTTTTTCCTTTTGTCTTTTTTTCTTTTATTTTGAAATCCCTCACATCTGGCCAGACAGTTTTCTTCCTCAGACTCTCAGCAAACCGTATTTACAGGCCTGTTTATCCTGAGGTTTGACTCTCTGCCCTGATTGTGACAAAGCAACAGGGTGAAAACCAACAGATGGAGCAATATAATATAGAAAGAAGAGTTGTTTGTTGTGTCAGGCTCAGTGGTCGTGATTCAGACTCTCGCTGTGTGACAGATTGAACATGTTTCAGACCTTCCCTGCTGTCTGCAGGCTCTGATTGTTCTGCGGCTTGTTGTTGATAATGATGCCGTCCTCTTTCCTCTCAGGCTGAACTTCGCAGGTATCACGCTCTGAGTGCCTGATATTTCCTGCTGAGTTGATTTGTGGCGTCCGGGGCCACGCACAGATACACATCTGAAATAATGACGTGTCCTTGTGATCTGTAGCTGAGCTTACATTGAACTGTTGTTTACATTTAAAAGATGTTTACAACTAATTTTCAGCCCTGTATGGACTGCTGTTTTCTCCGAACCCAGAGAGAAGTCTGTCTGTTGTAAGTGACTTATAAATTATAGTTATAAATTACTTTATAAAGCCCAAAGGTAAGGTAGGGAAGAAGCAGAAAATAGTCAAATAATAGATAATAATATAAAATCAGAGAATAAAGAATCTTAAAGTTTTTAGTAACCACTGATGTGGTGATTTGTAGGTTAAAAAACATTTAAAGCTCTAAAACTGGAAAATAATTTTTTTTTTAATCAGCTATTCTTTTGACTACATTTTTTGCAATTATTTCGTTTTTGCTTTATTTTCTCGATCATCTGGAGCCCCTGGGCATTTGCCCGCTTTGCTTGTTTGGTTAGCCTGGTTTGCTATGGAGAAACTCTGCTAGACATGTTTGGTAAATCCATTATGTAGATAAGAAACAATAGAGGCCCATTTATAGAGCCCTGGGGTACACCTGTGTCCATCTCTGAAGGTGTTTCCCAAATAGAGAGTCTGTGAAATTGATAAACTCTCAGTGTGAGTCAGGAAAATTCAGCGACTTGAGCAGAGCATTTTCCAGTCAGTATCACTCCTCCGTCAGTTTGGTTGCAGAGGTTTCACTCTGTTAGAAAAACCTTCAGGAACCGTTTTATAGCTGCTCGAATGAAATCTCCTTCAGCTCTGATGGTGAACGCTCCCGTTTCTCTCTATCTATCTGTTTCTCTCCTTGCTTCTCCTTTTTATCTCTCTACCTCCCTTTCTTTCTGTTTAAACTGGTTCCATTGTCATCCCTTTTGTCTCTTTACATTAAGCTTTATTCCCTCTTTCACATGCAGTTTTTCTCCTCTGACTCCCTTTTCCTCTCACTATTATCTTGTTCCCGTCCTCTTGCCCTCCCCTTCTCTCTCTTTTTTTCTTCCTGTCGTTCTCTTTCGGTGCCTCCTCTTTGAAGTCAGGGTGCTGATGCAGTTGCCATGGCAACAGGCGGAGGGGAGACGGGCTCTGTTGCAGGAAGGGAAAATAAAAAAATCAGCAGAAATCAGCTAAACCCGAAAGCCTCACAGAGTCTTTAATAACTTCACTACAGAGTCCATGATGCTGAGATTATTTCCTCTAGTTTAGATATTTACAATGTTTAAAAACTTGGTATATTTTTTGCGGATTGTCGCTCATGGTCTCACTGGCATTGAAGCAGTGCAGAGAACATAACACATCTTCAGTTTCATGTTACTGATACAATAATAATAATAATAATAATGACATTCATTTACAAAGTGCTTTACATTGTTGAATGAGGATTAAAACATTTCAGGATTACAATTAAAATAAATAAATAATACAACAATAATTTGGTATAAAAAAGTATTTTAAAAAACTATTAATAAAAAAAGAGGTAAATAGAATAGAAAAAATTAAATATGAAAATCAAAATTCAAACTTCGCTTTTCTCTGGATTTTTTGCAAATTTCATCAAGATTCAAAATTGAGACATTTTTTCTGTGTTTTTAGAATAAAGTAGGTAAAACCAATGTTAAAGTCTAAATTAACCTGAAAAGGAAATATATATAAGAAATAAAGAGAAAAATAACTTTCCTCAGTTTGTTGCTCTTTGGTAAGAACATGTTGGAGACAGCTGTAACATCTTTACCACCAGCTTCATTGCTTTGGTCTGAGGACACGGCAGTGTTCAGTCTGGTCATCAACACAAGCCATCAGAATCAGTCTGATTCCCAGTTTAACCCAGTCATCTAAACCAGTTACAAGAACCTAATATACCCCAAACTACTTGAATGCTTTTACCCTTCGGTCATTAAAACGTATGAAATTAAAACACCCCACACCACCACACATGCTCTTCTGTGTTTGAATCGAGATGAATTTTAGAACCAAGTTGATGATGTTAAAAGTATATAGATGAATAGATGATGAAAATTGTATTATAATGTATTTTTTAACATTGTTGTTTTCTATATTTGTTCACATTTAGTCAAACTATCCATAAACATTGCTGAATCAGTTCCTGTTTGTATTGTAGCCGTGGATTTACAGACAACTATCACTGGATTACTGTTGCATTGAGAAAAACTTCAAAACTCGATGATTCTGAATGAAGTTCTGCAGCTATAGCGTCTTGTTATGAAATTGGAGCGCGATTCTTTTTTTACTCAAATTCACCTCACACAGTATCTCTGCTTCATGTGAGGAAAAGAAGGGGAAAGAAGGGAGGAGAGGGGGAAAAAGGGAGGTGAGGATAGGAAACGGAGGAGAGATATGAAAATTACTAGAAGGAAAGGAGGGGAAGTATGCAGGAGAGAGAAGATGAAATGAAATGGGGAGGACAGAAGGAAATAGACAGCAGGAGACAAAGAGGAGGAGGTGAGAAAGAGTGGAGGAAGATGAGGTAATAAGAGGAAATTGTGGAGGTGAAATGGAGGAAGGAGGTAAGGAAGTGAATGAGAGAGAAAAGACGAGGTGAAAGTTGGAGGAAAAGGAGACATCAGGTGATGTGGTGGAATGCAGGAGAAAGAAGGGAGGAGGAGATTAGGGTGAAGGAAAGAAAGAGAGGATAAAAGAAGGAGCAACAGAGACATGAGACAGAAGGGAGTAAAGGAAGATGGGATGGAGGGGAAGGAAGTCATAGGAGGAAGAGATGGAGGAAGAAGAGAAGATGAAGGGGGGGCAGCAGGAAAATGTGAAGAGAAGGAGGAGAAAGACAGCAGGATGTGAGGAAGATAGGGAGGGAATGTAGGAGGAGGTGAAGGAAGAGAAAGGACATGTTAGAGGAGGAGAAAAGGAGGAATGTGGAAGAGGAAGTTAGGAGGAGGAGGCGAGAGAACAGGTGAAGGAGGAGAAGGTCGAGCAAGGCTGCAGAGAAACACTCTCGCTCTCTGCAGCTCACTCTTTATAATTAGACTGTGTGAGTGAGTGTGTGTGAGTGTGAGTGAGTGTGAGAGAGGCAGTGCAGCAACTGATTGGCTGAGCTGTTGGCATGAGGAGGAGGGAGGGAGGACGGGTTGCTGCGCTGTGATTGGCTGGTCCCAGGCCCAGGGGCAGATGGGAGATTTCAGTGCAGTGTTTCTCTCCTCTTTTTCTCCTTCTTCTCAGACTCTCTTCGTCAATTTCTTTCCCCCTTCGTTTTCCTGTCCTCCTTCTCCTCCATCCCCTCCTCCTTTCTTTCTCTTCTATTCCTCACCTCAACTCCTCATCTTCTCTTTCCTCTCATTGCTTCTTTTCATCTTTTCTCCATCCACCTTTCAACTCCCCCTTTTCTCACCTTCTCTTTTCTTGTCGTTTTTTTTCACTTTTCACCCTCCTGTAGTTTTCTATGTTGTCTCATTTTCCTTCACTGCTCACTTCTTCATATCCTTTCTTCTTATTTTTCTTCCTCTTTGTGTTTCTTTTTTGTCATTCTTCGTCTCCTCCTTGACACCTTATTTTTTGTTTCTCATGTTCTCTTCCTTTCTTTTGTTTCATCCCTCCGTCCTTCCCTCCCTCTTCATGAATAGTGTTTTTGCCTTGTTTTTGCTCCCCCCCTGCAAACAGCCAGGTGTGTTGTTGTAGTGCTTCTGAGCAAGGCAGTGAACTGTACACATTAGAGGATGAATCCAACCGTCAGTCTGAGCTGAGTGGCGACGTTTCACTTTAATCAGATGTAGTTTGTGTTTCTGAAGTGCTGCTTTTGTTCTTGATCTGCTCTTGAAGTGAAGTCTCCCCTCCAATGTCTCCATGAAAAGAGTAGAAGTGCTGCCACTACAATAATTAACCACTTCACGTCATTAAACTGATAACTGTAGTAACGTGATAAAAGGCTTAAAGACAAACTGACACGGATTATCCCAGGAGAAATAAAGGTTATACAAAACACGCCAGAAGATAAAAGCCCACAAAGCTGGTAAAAAAAAAGTCATGTACTATAAAGTCTATTACTGACTATTGGTCAACAACCAACAGTTCCAGTCACTGCACTGTTTCCTCCAGCATGGAGCTTTTCCTAGAACCACAAGTATCAGACATTTTAAAATGCTCACAGTTGGGAGTGACCTGCCTCCCTCACCTTTCAGTCACCTTAATTGGCATTGGCTGCTGCCATGGCAACAGCTGGCTTCATGCCATCACCTGCCAGCAGCTTCTCTCATCTTTCCTCCTCTTCTTTTAGACAGTTTTATACACTGACTTAATTTTTCTTTGGCGTTTTTCTTTTCCCTTTGTTCTTTGTCACATCTCAGATAATGAAAGTGTTGGACTGCTCCCAGATGTTCCCTCCTCTGCCGTCAGCTTTATTCGCTCTGTCTCTGTCTCTCAGCTGATAGGCTCCATCAGGGGTTTTTCTGGCAGAAAATGATACGTCAGTGTCTTTAACATCATCCTCAGTGAAGGTCTGGACTTCAGGTCTTCAGGTTTCTCTGCTTGTTCAGTTTTCCTCCTACCTGCCTTGCTCTTAACACTGTCTGATCTTAAACATCAGAGATGCTTCTCCCCTCTGAGTACTAGTACTTATACTAGAACAGAGCCTATAGATCAATAACAAAGCTACAAGAAAATGAAGAGGCTTTTTCATCAAACCCTCGTAATGTCATGGCTCTTTCAGACTTTTCCATCAGGGCAGAGCAGATTTACCTTCAGCCCTTTTTTTTGCAGGTATACAAAGTTCACATTTAATTGGAATAACTAATTGGAAGTTAAAGTCCATTATAATTAGTACCAATTTACAATTTATTTTCTCCCGGAATCTCCCCATGAGTCTACAGTTGCATATCAGATGGTTTGGAGGAAATGATCGGGAAACTATCGGACACTGTTGTTGTGTTCACTATATTTAAACAGTTTATCTGTTTGTCAGTGTGCAGCGGAAAGTGAGGGACAATGCTCCTAGTTCCACCCTGATTACTCCTCCATCTTTGCTGACGGATGACGATGCGAAGGCTCACATTACTCCAGTCTGAGATGAGGAGAGTTCAGTTTGTGTGGAGGAAACACAGAGAGAGGTCTGTTCATCAGTTTGTCCTCCTTCACTCTGCAGAGAAAGTGTGAATGAGCGATGAGGCCGGAAAACTCTATTCATCAAATTAGGGACTGTGAGGTTTTAATGAAACACAGTAATTGTGACCATAAATCACAGGAGCTGCTCGGGAGTGTAGAGATGTGGGGAAAAGTTTGAAGTCGTTTTATAGAGGCTGAAATGAACACTGTGTTGTTTCAGAGCTGAAACTGAACCTTTTTTTTTTTCTGTTCTTATTTCTATTTTTCTCTTTTTTTTTTGTTGTTGTTTCTGTCTTCCTTCGGTTCTTTCTGCTTTTCTTTCTTTTCTTTTAAAGCACGATGGGTAGTATAGCAGTTGATTTCTGTTTTACTCATGACTTCCAGAGACTGTCCACTCTGCCAGAGTATGGGCTGGATGATCAATCTTGATAATTAGCACGAAAAAAAAAATTCCCACGATAAGTGTAATAAACTGATGAGTGATTTACAATGTTCTGCACCTCAGAGAGAGGTCAACCCTCATCTGCACAATAACTCCGTCAGGCTGCAGCTACAGGGTTATGTAGGGTAACAATGTGTATGGGCCAACACAAGGAGGGGAAAAAAAACACACACACGACCATGAGGAGAGTCATAGGTCCACACATGAGGAAATTGTGGAGGTAATACAACATCTGTGGTTAAGGAATGGTTTGGATTTCTACAGCTGGATAAGCAGCAGAGAGAGAGATCTGTGTCAACAAAGATGAAACACTACTTTCCTATCCCATGAGAAAATATCAAGCACACAAACTTTAGCCTCTCTGAGAAATGGTGTCTTTAAATGATGTTCCTAGATCTGAAAGTCCGTCGTCTCAGGTTCATCCTCACAGTGAGCTGCTCTTTGTCAGAGGCTGAATGGCTGAGTGGATGCTGACCACTCTCTGAGGTTGGGCCTGGCGTACAGTAAGAATCAGCAGGATCGGAGAGAGAGTTTCCACTCGGTTCTGTTGGTTTTGGACGGGCCGTTAACGTCCTCCAGCTGAGACGTTTACTCCTCCTCGCCTCATTTAGGAGGTGCTGAACGAGGTGTTTATGAGCCGTCACTGAAGAATAGTCAATGATCCTCCTGTTAGTGTGATGGTGAAGTCATATACGAAGCCGCTGCTCTGATGTTTCATTAAATGACGAGTAAGAAATCCTGCTGGAAATAAAAAAAACACTGTGAAACCAACAGAAGAATGGAAGTGGAAATACCATTCTGTATCTGCAGTAGGGAACCGAATCATTGTTTTAACCACAGTAGTGCTACCATGTGTGTGGACGCCGGTGTGTGCAGTTTCTTTACATGTGAAACAAGTTTATGGGCTGCTGTTGTTTTGTAATTAATAAAAGTATCTCCTCCCTTCTGTGTTTTTATTACAACCAAGTTCACAATGTGTACACCTTAGTACTTTTACCTATTAACCTGAAAGTTGGTGAAATGTGGGAACCAGGAAATCTAAAATTTGTTGAAATTGAGTTTTATAATTCTTTTTTTAGTTGGTTCACTGCAGAATAATAAAAAGATTACAGGCAAAATAATTATTTCAAAGAAAAAAAGGTGTGTTGTATGTCCTATATTATTGAGTAGTTTCTGTTATTAAATCTAATGGTACAAGTGTCATTAACAATGGTTCTGTGAAGTTTACATTACTTACCATTAGAAAGAGGTCTGTGAAATCAGGCCAGAAACAGTGACAGCAGAAAGGTTACTAATTGATCATACTTCTGATTATTATCCTAATTAATGGATTTATAGTAGAAAAAAAAATCCCATTACAGAGTCCAAGAGCATGAGGTGATGTCATTGAGTGTCTTATTTTGTTCCAAGCAACAATCAAAACCTCAAAGTTTTCCACTTACTTACAGTATAAGATAAAAAATAGGAAATGTTATCATTTGAGAACCTGGAAGCATCACATTCTGGGGTATTTATGCTTTAAAAATTATTAAATGATTATTTGATTGAAAAAGATGATGCCAATGATTTTTTTTTTTTTTTTTTCTTGATTGACAATTCAATTAATCAACTGAGCATCACACTCTAATCTCCAGGAAATGTTAAGAGAATGTTGCCTGAGATCAAAAACTCAATAACATAAATAAAAACCTGATAAATCAGTTAATTAAAAGTCTGTGTTGACCAGCGTCTCCTCTGTGTTTCAGGACTTGTCCGGCTCAATCGATGATTTGCCGACCGGCACTGAGGCTGCGGTGAGTTCAGGGGCATCGGGATCCGGCAGCACTCTGGGCGACCAGGGGACTCCGGCCCGTTCTCCTTTTTCCCCCCATGTATCGCCTCGACACCCCCCGCCAGCTCGCACCGGGCCATCACCCTCACCCTCACCGTCCCCCGCTGGGTCCAGCAGCCAATCACGATCTGGACCACTGTCCCCCGCCACCAGCGGACCAGGTAGGATGATGATGATGTGTAAACACCGGTGAATACTCTTCACAGGCTAATGACTAATGACTCCTAATTAGTTCTAAAGGGTCTGAATACTTTATATACACACACACACACACACACACACACAAACACACGCACACACACACACACACACACACACACACACAGTGAGACTGTCCCAGTGGAGTTAATGAGGTTCCCATCTCTTAGTTAAGTCCGTTCAGTCAGTTGTTGAGTCTAACACCACATCACAGCTGCTGCGCTGGACGCAGTGTTGCCATGGAAACCAAAAGATATTTACACACAAGCCTAGATGTCCGCAGTGGGATCCAGTGGAGTGATATTAACACACTGTCTTCTGTCTGTCTCAGGCGCTCAGTTGACCCCTCAGGTCTCTGGTCCTGGATCAGATGTCGGCCCTCATTCCTCCCAGTCTGCCATGACTCAGGACAGAGGTAACTGTGTGTGTGTGTGTGTGTGTGTGTGTGTGTCAGTCAGTCAGTCAGTCAGTCAGTCAGTCAGTCAGTCATCATCTGTCTCATAAATGATCATTTTAAAGCCTCCTGTAGTCAATTTAATTTTTCTCTTCATGTACATGTTTCACTGTTTTCACCTTCAACCCTCATTTCCTAGAGGAGGACATTTTCTGTGCTTACTTTAAATCTGGACGAACCTGCAGGATTGTTTTGGTTTGCAGTTTCCCCCTGCTTGAAGTTTTTTTTTGGCTTTATTTGAGAGTGATAGTAGAGAGACCGGACAGGCGGGAGGAAGAGGGGGATTACATGCAGGAAAGCGCCTGGGTTGGATTTGAACCCAGGTCGCTGCAGTAAGGACTCAGCCCCCTGCTTCCAATCTGTGTGCTAAGCTAGGCTAAACCGGTCCTGGACCTGGATCTCTGGGTTTTTCTTCCTGGTCCCTTTCTTCTCTTACCTGCTTCTCATGTCTTGTTTCTTCAGGTTTCCCTCCTTCCATGCAGCGTAGTACCGCAGGGCCCCAGTTTGGTCCCTCAGCAGTCAGCCCCACCTATGTCCCCTCACCCAGCACCGGGGGGGCCCATGCACCACGGTTCCTACCAGCAGGGCAGCTCATATGGCCAGTATGGACCCCCAGGTAAAAACAATTGTGAAACATTTTTTGCACATTTTCTATTTACTTCCAGTCTAATGTCTCATCTCACCTCCCCTTTGTCAGGTAACTACCCCCGGCCCCCCCACTATGGCGGGGCCCCCAGTGCCAACTACAGTGGCCCGGGCCCTGGCCCCAGCTTAGCCAACAGCCTGGGGTTGAATGCCAGCAGTCCGATGCACGGTCAGGGCCCCTCCACCCCAGCAGGTCGTGGCCCGGGCCCCGGTGCAGGGGGGCGACCCTACCCTGCTGGAGGGAGCACCATGGCCCCCACCTCCCCGGGTATGCCACAGCCCGCCGGTCAGGGCATGAGGCCTCCGGGGCCCAACGCAAGTCGCAAACTGCCAGACGTCGGCCCCAGTGCCGGGCCCAGTGCCAACTCCTCCTCCTCGTCCACAGCTGCTGCTCAGAGCAGGTGAGTCCTGACAGAGAGAGGTTACAGAGATTAGAAACTAGCAAAACAGTCTGGAAAATCTAAAAAGTTCCAGGAACTATACATATACCCCTGGAGTTTACTTAGAAACAAAGATCTGTTTACTTTTTCTCTAAACACCTCTGTACCTAAAGTCCGACAAATGTATTGAATGTGTTTCCTTCCTCATAAATCAGTTCCTATCAACCTGGAATTGCTCTGATAAAGAGTGAAAGAAGGAAAACCTCTCATGAGTTGATTACTGAGGTTTGTGTTTAGAGTCTTCGAAGAGCAACGTGATTGTTTGCAGCTGCTGAAAGTTGACAGTTTGAACAAATAAAAAGTTTTTGTTGCCTTTCAACCTCCACAATCCCTCCATCCCTCCAGGCCTCCCTTCGCTCGGTCGCCCGTCTACCACAACCAGTCCTGGCCCGGGGGTCGACCTTCCCTCTCTCCTACTCTTCATCCCTCCCACCCTCCTCACCCTCACCCCCACCACCACCCTCCTCTTCCCCACCCTCCTCACCACTCCCAACAGGGCACCAATGCTGTGCAGACCCCCCCTGAGCATTATGGGTAGGTTTGGTACCAGAGCCTGACAGATAAAGAAACACAGCCTGGCGTGATATTTCTTAATTTTTCCAAAATTGTACCTCATTGGATGAGCATCTCTCGTGTTTGGTGTTGGCCTGGATGAAACAACTGTAGTGCAACTCCTAAAAAAAAAACATTCATTTTAAAATAAAGTTTAATGGTTCACAATAGCCATGGTTTGGTATGTATCCCAAATTTTAAGTCCATTTCAGGCTGTGCTGCACATGAGGTTTGTGGGATGTTTTACTAACCAGGCAACTTCCTGTCCTGTCCTCTTGACGGTTCCAGTGTGGCTTCAGAGCGGCTGCTTTGTCTTCATCAGGAAATAAAACCTCTTTTTGTATCCGCAGCTGCTTTGGCTTAACTTATGCTTAGTCAGTAAACATCTCGAAACAACATTGATATTACCAAAGGAAATTTAAAAAAGACACATCACACCTGGCTAACGTAACGAGAAAATGCTAAGTGTTAGAAAATGTATAAAGAGAACTGCCCATGTTCATTTTTATCAGCATATTATACATTCAACTATATTATTTCCTATCCTCCTAGATCCTCCTAAATCATTAATTATAAAGCAAACAAAACGGCACAGAGGGTCTAAGACAGCATGCTGGAAAGGTGCAACCGGCTGAACTAACCATCCACTGAGATCTTTCCTCCAGCTTGAGAAGACCGGGAGAGTTCATACGAAACTCTTCGGGTCTTTCGCTGTTTGTCTCTGCCATGTTTCAGCCGAGTCTTTGTCTCCTCTAACTGCACGGACCCTGCGACCGATGCTTTAATCTTCACCTTCTTCCTTCTTCTGCATGTGAGCTGCCACCTCGCCAGTTTGTTCACATCTCATAATAATTATTGAATCCCTTTTTCCCTTCTGCGGTGTCCAGGCAGGGCAGCTACCCGGGCATGGCACCAATGGGAGGAATGGGCTCCGGAGGAATGGGCTCCGGAGGTCCTGGAGGTCCTGCAGGTCCCTACACCCAGCAACCAGGCAGTAACTCCGGGAGGATGACACCACAGGGACCCTCCTACAACACCCCGCCTTCAGGTAGGACTAGACTCCAAAGTCTGTCGAAAGTCACACTTTTGTAATTTTGGAGCACTTGAGTTTGAAAGTGGATCTGTTGCCTTCATCTTTTAGGTCCCATGATGATGCCAGCTGAAGGGATAGGTGCTCATCCAGATACCAAGCAAAGGGTTGAGCTCAGCAAAGAGAGCGTCGGCCCTGCCACCGAACCGCCCAAACCCAAGGTGCGTCCTTTGGTTTTGTTAACCAATCACAATGGCTGTTTGCTCTGCCAATCACACCAGCTCCCACCGTGCTGTTTTTGCACTCTTGGCATGCTCTAACAGATGCATGTATGCTGAGCCTAGTGTGAGAATGCATCTTAAAGGCACTGATGCAGGTTTGTTGAAAGTCATTGTTGAGATTTCAAGGTTTAATCAAGGGGGCGGAGTTTGAGAACTTTGCTTTTTCCCTACAATTTGGTTCTACTCACGGGGGGGGGGTATTTTACCCTTTTAAATACGTCCATACAACGTTTATTTACGTCATTTAAACCGCCCACTGACATTTTAGATTATTAGATGTATTTTTGCAACCCATCAATCAATCAATCAATCCATGTTTTGCTTCTTATGTGGGTCCTGGTCATGGTGATAGCAGCTTAAACTGGGTAGCTCAGGGGTTCTGCTTTTCCAGCAAAATTTGAATTCCCAGGTCTGATGGGGTTTAAAATCGCTTTAGCGTGTTTCTCTGGAGTATGCAGTTGGACAGGTCCACAATACGTCCACAGGAAAGGTGTTGTGGATTCACCTTTCAATGTGAAGGAGAAGCGGGTCTCTTCCAAATTCCTTTTAAATGTCTTTTAGGGTGTGACCAGACACCATACAAAGGAACTAATTTCAGAAAAAAAACAGACAGTTCCTACAATTTATGACCATGGGTGAAGGTTTGGATATAGATTGATAACTGAATTGAGAGCCCATCGGCCATCAAAGTCCAGAAGGTCATCTTCAGCTCGACAGTTTCCTGGTGTCCACCAGAGGCAACCTTCATGACACCGTTCACAGCGGATGCTTTTACAATTGAGAATTTCGACATGGACATTATCCCAACCTCCCAGAAAAATGTTTCTTCATCGATAGTGTCTGAGCAAGACATGCCCCGTTCTAGTCTGTTGTTCCCAAAGTGGTCTCAGGCCTTTGGAACCCACTGTATATCCATTTCTCATGGCCACAGACCGAATGAAGATAATGACTGACCTTTGCAGTTGGCAAGAACATGAACTGACCATGTGCCAGGCCTCTGCACTTTACCTTGTGGGTAGTTGGCCTGACTTGAATCAGAATGTTGAATGGTTATTTAAAGGGACCCTTTGGAGTCCTCATTGTTAACGAATGCAGTTCAGTCTTGTTAAGTTTTAATAATTACATACTTATTTCCTACCTCTACAGCAACAGCTGTCAAGTTTCCCCATTGGTCATTGCGCTTTCGAAATGATTTGGCAAAAACAAGAAGTGTCAACAGCTTAGCACCTTTGTCGCTGTATTTACCATCTTCAGACCCCTTTAGTGACTTTTTTCCAAAAAAGGACCTACCAACAAATCTATTGACTCTTTGGACAAACCTTAGCTACTTTTCATAGAAGAGAGTTGCCAGTACTGGGCGGTGATTTTGTCAGATGATGTTGTGGTTATAAAATCAGGATTTCAGCTGCAGAGCAGCAGCTTGGAGATGACTGCTGGTCTTAAGGGGCTGCGTTTCACTCACTATTTCATACTTGTCCCACTGTCTGACAACAGAAACAGAAAAACATATAAATGAGAACAGATCCATTGGACTACATCCATGTTATCGTCTAATACAACAAAGCAAGGCTGGATTACAGACTTGGCAGCTTCCAAGCTCCAGGTTCACTCTGTGGCCCGTACTTTGTGGTAATGCAAACTGAAATGAAAAGGACTGTAGGGCGACTTCATTTCTATCTAATATTGGTCGGAATCTATATTTAAAACCTGGTTGTGCTGGTTTTTGTGCTGGGGCCGAGCAGAAGGTTAATTCGGCCCTGGCAGAACAGAGATATTGATGTGACCCTAAACAGCACAGTCTTTGAGAATCTGTAAACAAAGTGTTGAGGAAAACTGTAACTCAGATTGACATGTCAAGTTTTTTTTTTAGTACATTCTGTTTGTTGCAACCAGGAGAGGTTTCGCTAAGAAAAAGACTCCTTAGTGCTGTTTTTCTGTTTCTTCCTAGTTCATTGTCATCGACAGTGTTGACCAGTTTGTTCCCAGAAGCACAGTGATTGTTACACCTGTCATTATTTCATCTGTGTTTGGCTGGTTTGGAAATGTTACAGAAAACCCAAAATAACCAGTTCCTGCCAACAGGAGCCAGAGATTTTTTTTTCTTCTTCTTCTCTTCCTCGTTTTATCTTGTTTTTCCCTCTTGTTTAGTTCACTCTCAGCTCAGCAGCTGGAGTTTTGAAAACTCCGGCTTCTCCTCCTCGCTGCCATCTTTTAGACTTGCCTCTCCTCATTATCTGGTAGTGAAGAGTCGGCCTTGATCACAGCCGACACAGATCTGTGTGCGGCGGTCGGGGGTTGCGTGAGACAACTCTGCTCCGTCTCAGCTTTGACTCGGGTTCGCTTGATGAGAACTGGCTGCTTTGTGTCTGCAGTTTGTCGACGAGTTTCAACAGCTCGGCTTCGTGTTTCGCCGCAGCGCAGAGACTCTGCTGCTGCTGCTAATTTTTCCCACTTTTTTGACGCTCTGTAGGTTAGGTGTTGTGTTGTGTCAGCTGTCAGAGAAACTTCAAAATAGAAGTGTGACAACAGGAAATGTGAACAGGGTGGAAACTTTAAAGCTCTGTTGGCTGTTAAAATTCACAACAATTCTACTATTTTCCCAGATAACTAGATTTTTTTGGAGAACTCAAAATAACAGTAACATGGACAGAAGACTGAGGCAGGGATTAGTTTTCTTTGAAGCAGGGGGAAATATTTCCTCTATCAGCTAATAAAGTAAGGTATGGTAACTATATGAATATGAGCTATTTACTGTAAGTCGAACAAGTGAAATAAACTCAGTTTTACCTTTTAAAAACAATAGAAACTTTCTTGTTCAAATTGTGATGAAATGTACAAATATAAGTGATTTGAGGGGCTAAAAACCCGAATTAATTGAAAAGTGTTTCCTGTGCTGCTCCGTCCCCTCTTACATTCCTGTCTAAGGGCTTCAATAGTTTTATGAATTAAGTAGTCTGTCACTAATTAAAGTAAATTGAGGTGTTAAAAGTCCCATACAGTATAAAGGTCTCTGTCCATGTGTTGTTTGATTATAGATCAGGTCTAGGTTCTATATTAATACTGTGAAAGTATCAAAGCCTCAGTCCACAGAGAAATGCACACAGCCTGTATTCAGACACTGAGCCTTAAAACCAGCTGTCAGGACTTATGGAACTTTGTGATGTCACAACAAAGCAGTCACTGCAGGGATGCTCTGGGTTATCAAGGTGTAGCAACATTTGAGATATTCTTGGTTGTGTCTGTAATAAACCCCAAGTCCTGATCTGCGTTTACAGACTTCCTGTTTTTAAAGGTTAGGTCTTTAACCAGATGTTTAGAGCAGAACTTGAGCAGCTAATGAGTGTTTCTTCTCTCTGCTGTGAGATTTAACGAGCCACATTAACCCGGCTGTCCATCTGCTCCCAGCTGCTAAATGCTACATGCTAACACTGCTGTGTGAAGCCGGTTCCACTCCTGAGCTTCTGCTTGTTCACTCTGTGATGATGTCATGGTGTGTTTGCTGTCCAAAAAATGAAAACAAAATCCTGGAGAAGAAACATCTGTCTTATTATTTTTTTTTACCTGGCCTCCCCTCACCTCGTGGCTCTGTTGTGTGTGTCTGTGTCTGTGTGTGCGCGTGTATGCGTGTGCGTGTGTGTGTGTGTGTGTGTGTGTGGGTGATTTCTGTGTGTGTGTTTTGTGTCACAGGACAGCTACAGCTCTCAGTGTGTGTCTCAGCCCCCCACCCCCTCCCCCATGTCCCCCAGCTCAGCTAGTCTGTCCTCCTGTCACGGGGAGGACAGTGATAGCATTAGCAGCCCTGCCTGGCCCAAGACACCGACCAGCCCCGTAAGTGCCGCAAAGCACAACAACAGTTTTCTTTTTCTTTTTTTTTTGTGTTTTAATATTCTTCAGGGTTCTACGGTGTGTAAATGTCAAATCATGCTACTTTTTTTTTTTGACAATACTGACTGTAACTAAGATCCTATAGCGGTTTGGCCCACTGAACCTTTGTCACCGTAGAGCCCTGCTTCCTGCTGCTGCTGATGTATGAAAACCTGGAACCTCCACATGCCGTCACTTGTAGCTTTAGCTCACATTATTACTTTTGTCTATTTTATTCTCCTAAACCCAGTGAGACATGCCAAAAGTGATTTAGGTAAAGCTGTCCACTGTTTGGAGATACAAGGTTTTCATTGGACAAAGCAGCAATGTGCTTGCATTTGATTTTTTATGTTTTTGTATTATTGAAGTCCAAAAGCTGCTCTTTTTTTTTCTTTATTATTATAAATGTTTTTCATCTAAATGTGATTTTCCAAATGTTTATTGTGAGACTTTCTTATTAAAACAAAAGGAGTCAAACATTTTCCATTTACCCAGATTTCTTGATCTAATGCGACAAATACAGGGGACAGAGGGACGTGAAAGCTTGTCAGCGTCGTGAAAGCTTTTGTTGAAATATAATAAAGTATCCAAATGAATATCGGCAACCAATGCAATTTTTCAAGCAACCCTAACCCTTAATGATTTTTGTGTGTATTCTGGATTTTCTTTCAGTGTGATGAAGTAACCCTCTCATCACCTGGACATTCCCATCTGGTTCCATCTCATATTATTTTCCAGAAACGTAACTATATCACCACATACTGTATCGAAATCACACTATAGCCGCGTATCTACCACAGGAACTGTCCCCAGGAACCAGGAACCTTTTGAGGAGCTATGCGCGTTTCCACCGCATGAACCAGGCTCTAAATTTAGTCCTGGGGTAATTGATCGACCCCCAAAAAGGTGCCTGGTCGGGGGGTAGTACTTTCCAAAGGTTGAGGAACATTGGGGGGTGCGGTCTGCAGTACTGAATTTCTGACTGGTCGAGTACTCGCAGCATTTTATTTCACCCGCCATGTTTAAAAGTCAGCAGCGAGCGATTAAACACATTTTCCACACCACGAAACATGTCCGGGAGGAGGTAAAGAAACTGAAAACCAACTGAAGACCAAAACCGGTCAAAACGTGGTTTATAAATGTACCGTGATATTGGATTTTACCCATAATACCCACTGATATTAGATGATGATTTTCTGTGGTTGAAGTTCGGGTAAGAGTGTGGGCGGAACTTCCCTCTCTGTCAGTTCATTACAATGGGAAAGAATGTGTCGGGAACAAGTGGTTTAATTCAAGAAATTTGACATTTTGTGGGTTTTAAAAAGATCTGGAAAAAATAGGAATCTCAATATGAATGAACGACCTAAACCAAACTTGAAACTAGTTTAAACTTGATTTTCTAACTGTTTTAATGAGAAAGTCTCGTTCTGTGAGCTGTGACTGTATCTGATTTCATTCTGCCGACTCTGTGCCACAGTGCTGCCCAACCTACTCCCTCATTGACGTCATATAATGGTTGTCAGCCTTAACTGATTGGGAACTGGATCACTGATCAGTATTATTGTAGTAATGAACCTTAGTTGGTTTTGTTAATGAATTTGTGAAAGAGCCCTTAACTCTGGCATTAGGAAGACACACACAGACACACACACATTAGGAACACATATTAACACTGGGTAGTTCCTCCCTTTGCTCTCAAACAGCCTCAGTTCTTCGTGTCATGGATTCTACAAGATGTTGGAAACTTTCCTCTGAGACTCTGCTTCATGTTGACATGACTGCATCACATCATTTTTGCAGATTTTTCAGCTGCACATTCATGCTGCCAGTCTCCTGCACAAAGGTGTTCTGCTGGATTCAGGTCTGGGGGGGGGGGCACTGAAGTTCACTGACCTCACTGTCGTGTTTGAGACGACTTGAGCTTTGTGACATGCTGCATGAAGCCATTAGAAGATGGTGAACCGTGGCCATGGAGGGATGAACATGGTCAGCAGCAATACTCAGATAGTCTCTGGCATTCAAACCATGATTGATTGGTATTAAAGGGCCCAAAGTGTGCCAAAAAAAAAACATTCCTCACACAAGTACACCACCAACACCAGCCTGTTGACATACGGCAGGTTGGGTCCATGCGTGCACTAGCAGAAATCCAGATCCATCAGACCAGGTCTTCAGCTGTCCAGTTTTGTTGAACCTGTGTCCACTCCAGATTTCAGCTCCACCCTCTCTCAACAAGGTGGCTCAGTCCTCAGATCCGTGAGAGTGTTTTGTGCGTGAAAGTCCCAGGAAATCAGTGTTTTCAGAAAAGCTCAATCCAGCCCGTCTGACATCAACAATCATACCATGGTCAATTTCAGACCTGTATCTGCATGATTTTATGCATTGCCCTGCTGCCACATGATTGACTGATTGGATAATTGCATTAATAAGCAGGTGTACAGGTGTTCCTAATAAAGTGCTCAGTGAAAGTACTTGAAATGGAAAATGGATATTTTTCAGTTTTCAGAACAAAACCTAAAGGAAACTTTACAAATCCGTTGACATTGACTTTTCTCAGTGGATTTGGATGAACTGCATGTGGTGCTGGTACCAAATGCAAAAAAAAAGCCAGGTTGGGTCGCACTGTGTTCTTTGTGTCATTGTGATGTGACGGTATGTAGCTGTTGTGTGGGACTGCACAATATCAATTAAAAACAGGTTGTTTTACTTGTTTTTATTATTAAAATTGTGATGATCTGCTGTTGTCTGTTGTTTCATATCACAGTAAACAGAATATCTTTCAGTTTTGGACCATGTTTCACTGTTGTCTGATGTTTCATAGACCACCACCTCTCTGAAAACTGTGTGGCCGACAAACCGTTCATTACTTCTTATTAGCCGTCGATCACAAGTCATTTTTGGTCGTATTGTGCAGTCCTCCTCTGCTCCGATCGTAAACCCGAAGCTGACTGTTGTCTCCATGTCTCGGTGTCTCCAGAAGGCCAGCGTGGCCACCATGACCAACGAGAAGATCACTCGGCTGTACGACATGGGCTCTGAGCCGGAGAGGCGGCTGTGGGTGGACCGGTACCTGGCCTTCATGGAGGAGAGGGGGACACCCGTCCCGAACCTGCCCGCTGTTGGGAAGAAGCCGCTTGACCTGTGCAGACTTTACCTGTCCGTCAGAGAGATAGGAGGCCTGGCCATGGTGAGAAGACGAGTACACTGTTGTTCTCTTTGATCCTGCATTTTCTTCTCTACCTCCTTCATCTCCTTCTCTTTCATTTTGTTCTTTCGCGTTTTAGTCTTTCGAATGATATGTACATTAGTTTTAGCCACATTCTAGTGAGCTTCCATTTAGTGAGTTTGCTACCTGCATGGTTTCATGGTTCTTCTCAGCTTGTCTAATCCACGATTGGATTCTGGAGGAATTTAGTGAATAAATCTGTTTTCCCTCTTTGTGTCTTCCTCTCAGGTGAACAAGAATAAGAAGTGGAGGGAGTTATCGTCCCTGTTGAACGTGGGGACGTCCAGCAGCGCGGCCAGCTCTCTGAAGAAGCAGTACATCCAGTACCTGTTTGCGTATGAGTGTAAAGTGGAGCGAGGAGAGGAGCCTCCACCTGAGGGCCCGGGGCCTGCCGGAGACTCCAAGAAACCTCCGTCACTCCAGGCCAAGATCCAGCCGCCCTCCCCAGGTAAGAAGTTACTTGTTTTCTATTAGCTATTTATCCACTGCAGGAAGTTAGCAACCTGTGATCTGGAGTTTATCATGAGCTAAAACTTGAATAGTCCTGTGAGGTGTTGGTACTAGGTTCCTATATAAAATAACAAGGTTTTAAAGGTCCATACTACGAGTCTAACTCGCTGGTTCTCGGTTGTCTCTGTTTTGTTGTCTTTGGTTTGGAGGGAAAGGACTTGCAGACAGATGGGTCGGGTTATATAACCTCTGAGTGTGGTTATTGGGATGATGTGTGATTTGTAGGCAGGTATTTGCAGGTATTAGACTTGTGATTTAACAAGTACTAAAAACAAAGAATGTATGTAAATGGATTGGACAAATGCTAGAAAACGAAGTATATTGGGTTGGACCTCACAAGTACTACAATTTTGAAGTGTCAACACAAGTGATGAAAAATGTGGTCTGGTGCAAAAGTATTTTCATTTATTGATGTTAAGTGATATTTGTGTTCAACAGTTTTTTCCACAACAGTTTTTTTTTTCAGGCAAGTCTGACCACTGAAAAAGTTTGTCCTCACAAGTCACCAAAAATGACAAGTGTGGTTTAATGAATGCATGATTACAATCACCTTGTTACGTAAAAGTTCTGGCAGTTTAGCAAGTTGAACAGATGCTTGAGTCACTTGGACCTGCAACATTTCTCTAATATTTCAGTGCAACTGAAGTCTGAACTGTCAGCTTACCACAAGTAGAGCTTCACGAGGTTTAATACACACTCAATTATTATGTCCTTTTAATGACATAAAATCAGTTTAACAAACCGGATCAACACTCAATGAGCTCATTCTATGTTGTAAATATTATTTTTCTGGAAGATGAGTTCAAATGAATGATTTTTCCCCCGATGTTGTGGAGGAAGTTAACAGACAGCTGATTCCCTCCTTACGTTTTCAACTGTATCCCTGCTAACTGCATGAATGAAGAAATGAATATTCAGCAATTCTGTCAAATATTCTGTCATTCTCAGTCTGACCACTGTTAAATGTAAAACAGATAATTCTCTAACAAATGATGAACCTGATGAGAAGATTTATCAGTTAATTCGCTATCAGAAGATGTGGCAAGAGTCTTTCACGCTCCTTATAGTCATTAATTGTGATGATCAGTGATGCGACCTGAGAGAGGACAGGAAACACTCTTCCTCTTTAGAGTCGCTTCTTTCCGACTCCCTCAGTGGACCAACTGACAAATATCAACAAGCATCGTGGCTCTCTCCATAAATATCCCATCACGTCTGAATAAAGCTGTGAGGAACTTTTACTCTACGTGTCTGAATGACAAAAAGCCGTCACATGTTACAGATTGACTCTGTGAAAAAGGCTTTAATGATGCCAGACTGTCGGTGGTAGGAATCCACTCACACACAAACACAGCAGTGTGATTATGTAACAGAGAAGCACAGTGAGTTGTCCAGTGGGGGAGGAGGGTGTGAATGTAAACATTACTGACCTCAGCCTGACCTAATTTCCCACGATACCGCTCTCTCTCTCTGTCTGTCTGGTTCTCTCTCTCTCTCTCTCTCTCTCTCTCTCTCTCTCTCTCTCTCTCTCTCTCTCTCTCTCTCTCTCCTCTCTCTCTCTCTCTCTCTCTCTCTCTGAACACATACAATCAGAGTTTAGTACACACAGGGTTCCCACGGGTCCCTGATATCCTTGGAGGTTTGTGAAAAGAAACAAATCAAGGCCTTGAAAGTTTTGGAAATGTACATAAATAGATATGGGCCATTGAAAGTGCTTGAATTTCTATATTCTGTGGAAAAATAGAAATTGACATTTGTTGTTTTTTTACTTAATGTTAGTAAATAGGCAAAGTGCTGCTGTGTGCACGTGTCCAAGAGCTTAGATGTGTTCACTCATTCAAGCTTCTCTCTCTTTTTGATTGTTGTCTGTGAGCTTCTGTATAAAATTCAGTGTTGTAACAGTAATTAACCTTGATCTGCATCTGTGTTGGGTCCTTGAATTTCAGGGAATCGGGCCTTGAAAGTCCTTTAAAAGTCCTTGAGATAGATTTTTAAGAAGGTATGGGAAACCTGTATATATTATGTGTCCATCTAAAACATCTGGATCCCACAAGTACTGAAACCAAAAACTTTATTTATTATGGAAGCTCCAGGTATTAGAAAGTTGGAAGTGTGTTACGGCGTAAAGTACTAAACACTGGCAGCAAGTATTACAAGCAAAAAGTGCACTGTATTTATGTGAACTCCACAATGACTTAAAAACTACTTACTTACTACATACTTTAATGTATTAATGAGGATCCCGCAAGTACTTAAAACATAAAGTGTATCAATGTGGACCCCACAAGTAAGACGTGCACAGTATTTACATAGACCGTACAAGACATTTGCCTTTATCGTGACGGCTGCAGTGAGAGAGACAGGAAAGTCAGGGAGAGAGAGAGGCAATGAAACTGGATGAAACTACTTAAAACTGGAAGTGTATTAATGAGGACCCCTCAAGTACTGAACAGAAAATTCATTAAGGTGGACCCTACAAGTATTGAACTGCAAATGTATTTATATGGACCCCAGAAGTACTAAAAACTGTGTGTGGACCCCACAAAGGAAATGTCTTAAGTTGGACCCCACATTACTGAAAACAAGAAGTATGTTAAAGTGGAACCCACAAGTTCCAACAAGTGGAAATTTTTGAAGGTGGACCCGACAAGTACTAAAAGCTGGAAGTGTATTCATGCGTCCCCACAAGTGTGCATGAAAGTGGACATGTATTTGAGACCTGTATTAAACAAGACCTGAAAACATCTTAATTTGGACCCCACAAGTACTGAAAACAAGAAGTGCATTAAGGTGGAACCCACAAGGAAATTTCTGAAGGTTGACCCAACAAGTGCTGAAAACTGGAATCTATTAAGGTGGATACAATACATATTTAAAAGTATTAAGGTGAAAACCTCAAGCGCTAGAATTTGAACTGTCCTGTGCAGAGGTCTTCCAGTTGCGCATTTGAAATGATATTTGTGTTCAGTTGGTTGCTCTCGATCCCCCTGCATTTTTCTGGCTTGTCTGAATAATTATGGTGTGAAGTTACATGACGACACGTAACCCTTGTTCTCAGCAGGTTTTCTGTCTGGTCTGTATCTCTGTAGCCAACTCGGGCTCCCTGCAGGGCCCCAACACCCCTCAGTCCAGCAGTAGCTCCCTGACCGAAGCCCCCGGAGACCTGAAGCCCCCGACACCTGCCTCCACCCCGCACAGCCAGATGGGCCCCCAGCCTGGAAACAGGTAGAGGAGGGAACAAAATCCCATAAACACCTGGTCAAACTAAATGATTAATTCTGGAGTCACTCACAAGAGTAACACCTGTGGAAATGACATGATCATTTTATCAGCTTTTGTCATATTAAACATGTGTAGATTGTTTCAATTTTAAATATTGTGAGAGAGACTGTGTTGACTGATTGCTGTGGATGAGGGCCCATAATCGAGCCTTGTGGTACACCTCATCTAGAATTAACAGTGATTGGGGAAAAAAATTCAGATTTTTTTTTTTTTAGGTGAGGCTGGGAGTGGTTTCAAAATTTACCTGAAATGTAGACACACTTTTCCAGCCCGTTACTGAAAGTGCTTTTGTCGACAGGTTTCCTAGAGATGATGTTGTAGTGACTGAAAGCTTATAAGAAGATTAACATTAGGAGTTGTTCTTGCACCGTTTAATTGCACAAATCATAAAGCTAATGCATAGAGAATGTACAATATAACAAGGAGGAAACCTGCAGAGTTAGCTACTAGTATTTAGCAATGTGGTGAGCATTTTGGATTTTAATTAGGGTGATAGTTGAAACTACCAGAAACTGGTTCTTACCCCGTGTTGCCTGTTGATGATCTGTTGTTAATTTTGATTAGAACAAGGGCTGCAACTAATGATTATTTCCATTATTGATATCGCAATTCATAAATTAATTGTTTGGATTATTAAACATCAGAAAATGGTCATTGCGATTTAACAAAGCCCAAGGCAATGTCATCAAATGTTAAAAATATTTCCTTAACAATTACAGAGGATTTAAAAAAAAAAAAAAAAAGCAAATTGTGAAGTTGGAACCAGAGATGTTTTCTTCTTTTTTTCTTAAAAAATTGATTTGAAATGGGAAGTCAGTAATCATAGTTGTCGCCCGTTCATTTTCTTTAGACCAACTAATAGCTTAATATTCTCAGATTCACTAGAATCCAGTGTGAATCCTTGTTAGCTGGAGTTAGCCAGAGCTCACACATCTATCAGTTTGTTTTAGAACTGTTTTAGTTTTAGAAATATGAGCAATGCCACTATATATCATATCATATTTTTAATGACTCCTCTTGAACTCTTCCTCTTTCACTTTAACGTTTTTCTTCAGGATCATTGGAGGAGTGAGCATCCAGGACCCGTTTTCTGAAGGCAGCGATCCAGCCTTCCACAACAAGCGAGGCCCGGGACCCGGCGGCGCCCCTTACCACCAAGCAGGAGGTCCAACAGACCCATCCATGAGGATGCAGTACGATGCCAACAAAGACGCGTACGGAGGACTGCGGAAAGGTGAGAAGGGGAAAGGTCACTTTGTTGATGGATGGGTGCAACATTTCCAGACTTAACTTTAACTTTTACGCCAGCAGTGATTTTAAATACACATAAAATGGTTTATGGAACAAACTCCATATGAGATCGTTTTTCAATAATTGAAGAAAAAGAGTCATTTTAATTTTTATGGCTTTTTGCTTTTGCTGTCCTGAAAAAGAAACAAACAAAAAAACTAAGTTCTCTAACAAACAGGAACAGAGAGGAAAATGTCAGCCTCATAAAACAAAATGCAGCAGGTTCAGATACAGGGTAGAGGGTTGTGGGTAATTCAGGAGGAATGTGTGAGAAATGGCTCACCTCACAAGCTAAATCCAGGCTGAAGTTACTGGACATGTTTTACCCCATATAGTCTACGCTGCTTTGAAGTTAGTTCAAAGTTTGATATAGATCAGATGCACTCCTATCTGCCACGCCTTGTGGTTTCCAACACTACATTAATAATCAGGACCCAGGTATCTGCTGGTCTGTCTTCTGCCCATCTGATCCAGGACCAGGTTCTAGCATACAAAGTGAAACCAGTAGAAAACCAGTAGCTTTCTGGTTGTAACCAGCAAAGTGCTGTGGATTAAAGAGAGTCATCTCTAGTGCCACTTGTGCTGGAAATGATTGTGCTCTGCTGCCTCCTGGTGGTCAAAACCTGAAGGGTCTCGTTATCTGTCTCATTAAAGGGCTGTATTAACAGTGCTGCAGTTATTAGCCTACGGCTAGATATTTCATATACATTACATCACCAGGGATCATTTTCTAAATAATCCATCAGTGCTCAGATTGATTTTGCTCGTATGGACCGACATTGGTTTCAGACTTAAAACTTGCTGTAAAGACTCAACACTCAACAACGTATTACATGTACATTTAGTTGAAATGAAATTACTGTTCTAAGTTATGTAGGTTTGACAAAATGATAAAGTTGACTACACACTGACTAGACATTATATAGGTAAAATATTTTAGTTTTGATATAGTTTTTAAACCTCAGTGTCTATCCTAAAGATAGGAAACAATGACACAAGTGAAACACAAATAAGAGCAGTGTCTTTATAAGAAATACGTTTATTATGATTCCGAGCAGTTTTCATTTTTACCTGCTCCTCTTCAGGTCCGGGGCCCGGCGAGGCCTTCGGTCCCGGTCAGATGCCCAGCGGTGCCATGCAGGACATGTACCCACGCGGGCCACCCTCCGGGCCCCTGGCAGGGATGGGCCCCAGACCCCAGTACCCCTACGGCCCCGGATATGAGCGGAGGTAAGACACTGATCAGACAGTCTGAGGGCTCGTTGTGTCGTTGGGTACGTAATGATACATTCATACCTCAGTGTGCGAGTGTGAGTCGTTGTGGTGAGTGTAATCATGCAGTCAGTGAGACAGGTGTTTTATTCTAATGTAACAGTGTAACATTAAGTATTAAGTAAAATTCTAAAAGATTAGTGTGAACACTGGTGTTTTACTGTTCAACAGAGATATGATTGTTGATTTGTTTGTTAGCCAAGACCACGAGCTACAACTTGAAAGACAACGGACACTTGCAAATAGTTTTTGTGTTGGAAAATAAATATCCTCAAAAATCCTCTGAAAACAATGATGTGACCCTGAACTTCCTGTGTGTGTGTGTGTGTGTGTGTGTGCGTGTGTGCGTGCGTGCGTGCGTGCGTGCGTGCGTGCGTGTGCGTGCGCCCTGCAGGCCGGACCATGTGATGGGGCCTGAGGGGGGCATGGCGCCCCCCGGAGGTCAGAACAGCATGGGTCAGACTGGAAACGAGGCTAACATGTACCCCACCAACAGATACCCCCACCAGAGGTGAGAGGAGTTTAAAGTGTTTGTTTTTTTTGTCGGCGTGATTCGAATGTGTATTGTTGAGGTGTGTAAATAAAGTTGGATTGAAGTGTTGCGGATCGTCTCTCCTCAGACATGGACATGACGGCTATGGGCAGCAGTATCCTCATGGCATGGCCTACAGTTCCCATCAGCCCCTGTACCCTCAGCAGCAGGTGAGTGTTCACATCTTATTTTAAAGAATGAATAGTGAAGCGGTCAGAGGTTGTTTGTATTTGTGTTTTTTTAGAAACTTTCAGATGTTGAATGGAAACTTTATTGAACAGTGACGATGACGACAAGCTGGTCCTTGTGTGTCTGCAGGGTTACAAGCGTCCGATGGAGGGGATGTATCCTCCCTCTAAGCGTCATGAGGGGGAGGGGTTCGGTGTGCAGCAGTACAGCTCTCAGCAGCCCGACATGTTCGGCCCCCCCTACGGAGGTGGAGGTGGGGGCTACATGGGCCCTGAGCGGCGGCCGGTCCAGGGCCAGTACCCGTATCCATACAGCCGGGACCGCCAGGGGCCTCCGCAGCATGGAATGATGGGCTCAGGACCGGCGTCAGTGTCAGGCGGACCCGGGGAGGGGCCACAGGCCAACATGTGGCACCCCAGGACAGATATGGGCTACACATACAACAGACAGGGCCAGGGGCCCCCCTACCCCAGCATAAACCGCGTGGATGACCAGGAGGGCAGGGCCCCCCAGGACAGCCAGTGGCCCCCCAGTCATCCAGGCCAGCGCCAGCCACCATATCCCCCCCACTCTTCCTCTTCCTCCTCCTCCTCATCCATGCCCCCCCTGCCATCAAGACAGCCCCCCTCGTCCTTCCAGGCCACCCCCGCTGTCCCTAACCATGTGAACCGCTCTCACAGCCCCTCCTCCTTCCCGCGGCCCCTGGGGGGCTCTCTGTCCCCCAACAGCGCCCCCTACCTGCCCTCTATGAAGAAGCCAGGGCTCCCTGGTGTCCCCCCAGTCCCCCCGCCCACTCAGGGCCTCCCCCTCATTAATAGAGAGGTCACCTTTCCCTCCAGCTCTGTGGAGGCCACCACCCCCAAACTGAAGCCACGACGGAGGCTCACCGCCAAGGACACAGGTCAGACACACACACACACACACACACTCACACACTCACACACACACACACACACACACACACACACACACACACACACACACAGCTACAGTTTGATTGTGTGTGTACTGTTTTTAAACGGGAGCTCTGTGATTGAATTCGTCCTATCAGGAACCCCGGAGGCGTGGCGAGTGATGATGTCACTGAAGTCCGGCCTATTAGCAGAGAGCACCTGGGCTCTGGACACCATCAACATCCTGCTGTATGATGACAGCACCGTGGGCTCCTTCAGCCTCACACAGGTCAGACACACACACACACACACACACGCAGTCCTGTTACACGTGAGCTGGACTCATTCTCTCACATTAGTCACAGAAGACAAAGTCAAGACAGTTTGTCGGGTGTTGAGGATGACCTTTGTGAACTCATCCTGTCCTCTCTTCTTCCTGTTCCTCCTCGTCCTCCTGCAGCTGCCTGGTTTCCTGGAGCTCATTGTGGAGTTTTACCGCCGCTGCCTCATCCAGATTTTCGGGATCCTGGAGGACTACGAGGTGGGAACCGAGGACCAGAGGACAGTGCTGGGGCCCCTGCCCAACCCCTCCAAGGAGGAGAAGGAGGTGCTAAAGGAGCCGCTGGCTGCCGCCTCCGAGTCTTATGGCCAGTCAGCTGAGGAGAAGAAGATACAGAGGTCAGCGGAGGAGATAGAGGAGACGTCACCGCTGCTCTTGACTGCTCCCGCCATCAATGCTGAGGAGGCAAAGATCAGCGAACCGGTTGTCAAAGAGGAGGTGGAGGTGAAGGATGAGCAGAAGGAGCAGGCAGCAGAGCCCCGCCCCCAACAGGCCAGCAAGTATGACAAGCTGCCAATCAGAGTGGAGGAGAGGGGGGAGGAGTGGGAGGAGGTGGAGGAGCGCTGGGCCAAGCTCAGCCGACCCAACGGCTTCATCAGCGGCCTCCTGCACTGGAAGGCCGGGGGAGGAGACTCCACCGCTCACATCCAGACACACTTTGAACCCTGCACGGGAGACTCCGCCCCCCCGAACCCGGCGCAGGGGGAGGAGAGCAGGGGAGGAGACGAGGAGAGGGAGGGAGGAGGTCAGGAGGAAGCGGAGAGGAACCTGCCAGCCGCGGAGGAAACGCCACCTGAAACACAACAAGGTACAGACGAGGAGGAGGAAAAGAAATGATTATTTCATAGAAAGTTTTTTGAGAATCAAACAAATGAGATAAGAATGAAACAAAATGGATAAAAATCATTATTAAAGTCATTAAATTTACAAACCTGCTTTCACTCACATCATCATCAGGCCTTCATTCGCAGTCATTCAAGTTGCAGTTGAAGCTCTGAAAAACGCCAGAGTTAAATTATTATTTTATGAAGCCACTGTTCCCGAAGTCGAATCACACCTTAAAACTTCCCCGGCCCCTTAAAGTGTGGCTCAGGACTAGTAACACAAATAGGACAGATAATATATTAGAGAACAGGTTTCTTCACTTCACTTCTTGTTTATCATGTTGACATGAATATTAAAAATGGATCTTACTAAATGCCGGATTCAGCCTGTAACATTTACCATTTATTTAAATTTGTGCTAAAACTACTTTTAGTTTTTTGTTTGTTCCAGCTTTTGTTTTGATTGATGCTCTTATTTTAAGTCACGTTGGACACATATAAAGTTAATATAATCTTTACTTTGATTCTTATGATACATGTGATTTTTACAATAATTCTGCTTTGAATGTATGTGAGCTGTTTCAGGGCAATACAAATTAAAAAAATTTGATGTTATATGTATGAAGTATTTTTGGCTTCATACTGCAGATGTTAAGGATCAATCAATAACTTATTATTGATGTTTACTGTTCATAATTTGAAAATAATTTGAATTTGATTGATTAAAAACATAAAATCTACTGTGGGTTTGTTGTGGTGCTGCTGTTGCACCACCAGGTGGTTCCTTCTCTCCTCTGGGACTTTAGCCTGAACAGGCTCAGACCTGTTCATGAGGCAGCACCCTGGGTTCAAACTGTCTCTGGACACAAGTTTCAATTCTTGATGTGATTATTTTCAGATCATTCAGTCAGTTTTCTCTGGTTATAAACTCTCCCTTCCTTGTGTTCTGCTGCCAGGCTCCATGTCTGAGGTCGGAAGTCAGAGGTCACCGGCTCATGGCGAGACGGCTCAGAGTCCCATCAGCCAGCTAGAGGACGAGCCTCGCTGCTGGGACGAGGCTCCGCTGTCCACGGCCGAGTCCTGGCAGGACTCTCTGGCCAAACGCTGCGTCTGCATCTCCAACATCGTGCGCAGCCTCTCCTTCGTCCCCGGCAACGACGCCGTGTTGTCGCGGCACCCCGGCCTGGTGCTGATCCTGGGCCGGCTGGTGCTGCTGCACCACCACCACCCCCGCAGGAAACGGACACCGCCCACCTACCAGCGGGAGGAGGAGCAGGGTCTGGCCTGCAGCCGAGACGAGTGGTGGTGGGACTGCCTGGCGGCGCTCAGGGAGAACACGCTGGTGACGCTGGCTAACGTCTCGGGCCAGCTGGACCTGTCGCTGTACCCAGAGAGCATCTGCCTGCCCATCCTGGACGGGCTGCTGCACTGGATGGTGTGTCCATCCGCCGAGGCCCAGGACCCCTTCTCCTCAGCGGGCGGCTTCTCCTCGCTCACCCCTCAGAGACTGGTGCTGGAGTGTCTGTGCAAGCTGAGTATCCAGGACAGCAACGTGGACCTGCTGCTCGCCACGCCGCCTTTCAGCCGCCAACAGAAGCTCTTCGCCACGTTAGTGCGCCTCGTAGGTGAGAGGAAGAGCCAGGTGTGTCGGGAGATGGCGGTGGCCGTCCTGTCCCACCTTGTGCAGGGCGACTCCATAGCTGCGAGGGCCGTCACCCTGCAGAAGGGCAGCGTGGGAACTCTGATCAGCTTCCTGGAGGACAGCGTGGCCATGGCTCAGTACCAGCAGAATCCACACAGCCTGCTGCACGCCGCCACGCCACCAGAGCCGCCCAGCATCAACATGATGTGCCGCGCTGCCAGGGCGCTTCTGGCCATGGCGAGGGTGGAAGAGAACCGGACGGAGTTTGTTCTGTACGAAAGCAGGCTGCTGGACATCTCGCTGTCGGCCGCCCTCAACTCCTCTGTGGCGGCCATCATGTGTGAAGTACTGTTTAAAATTGGCCGCTCGTGACACGAACACCGCCATGGAGCGTGCTCAGTGGCGCTGGAAGCAGCTCCACCCATGTGACGAACTGGCTCCTATTATATTTTTATTTAAAGAACGGAACACAAAGTTTTTACATACAAATGAATATATATAGAATATATATAACTCGTCGGCTCCATCCGCAAATGTTTATTTGGGATTTTTAAGTAATTTTAATACAAAAATATTTAATACTTGTATTTTTAATTTTTTATTCTTTTGTCAGTTTGTTGTTTTGTTTTGTTTTAACCAAAGTGTGACAGTGGAGAACGCTCGGGTTCTGGCTCTCTTTGTGTTTTAAACTGACGTGGTCGTTTCTTTCTGTTTGCGGGGCTGTTTTGGGGGGGTGGGGTTAGTTATATTTGGGGCAGGGTCAGATTTATTTAAATAGTGACACATGTTGTAGATAGGCCTCTCTTTTCTCATGACAGAGGAAAACTGATGTTCAGTCGTGTACTTTGTTCTGGTGCAATAGGTTTGTTTTGGGCGATATTTTAAATGTGAATTATTTGACCATCTGCAGTTTGACCATCAGTATTTTGCCAAACCACAGCAGTATCAAGCGAGGGAGGTTGGGGGGAGGGGGGGGGCGTCACTTTCTGTTTTTAAGAACTTTTTCTGTCTCTTCCACAATCAAATCTAAATTTCTCTCCACCGTCTTCATCCTCCTGTAAATAGACGATGTACATTTGAGCTCCAACAGGTGGCGTCATGACCCGGTGACGGTCGCTGGTAACGAATTAATGTTCGTCATTTATAATCACAACTCTGCTCACCTGAAGGTTTTTGTTTCTCTCTTCCCAGCAGGTGAAGATGTTTTTTTTTCTGTATTTAAGGAGAAACCTTCGTTTTCAAGATGTTTTATGCAGTCTGGTCC
>NW_019525453.1:7950870-7998268 GCF_002814215.2 Seriola lalandi dorsalis | reverse complement strand
GTGTGTACAGAAGGTTGGGGGGGGGGACTTTACTCACCATGTTGCTAACTGACATGACTTCAAAAACCGTTATAACAAATATAAAGAGATTAAAAAAAAAAAAAAAAGAGTCTCTACATCCAGAACATCTCCTGTTTGATTTGACAGACGTTGTTTCTTCAGTATGAGATCTTTATATGTTCCACAACATGTTAAAGAATAAACGTACATGAACTCTGGTTGAGCACTGTGAACGTAGCTCTGGACTGGTTTTGTGAGAACAACTGATGAGCTGAGAGACAGACGGTTCACTTTTGATTTAAGTTAAATTAAAGGTCTGACAGAACAGACAGTTCAAGTCAGTGAAAGAATGAACATGTCATCCTGAGGCTGGACCGCAGCTAAAGATCCCAAATCGAGGGCTTTGTCCTCTGTATGGTGGCCATCAGCTCTACCTTCAGACTGGGCCTGAATGTTCACAGGTATGGAGTCACACAATTACATTTACAAAAATGATCAATGATCAAATTAATTAATAAACTTGTAGGTCCTGACTTGGGACTTTTATACTTTTAATTAAATTGAAATGTGTTAGTCCTGACTTGGGTCTTAAAGGTTTTGACTTGATACTTGGTGATCCTGCCTTTAGGCTTCACTGTGGACTTGTTGGTCTTGATTCCCAGTTGACTCAGGACTCGTTGGAGACCTCTGCTAACGTTAATGTTGGTTACCACTTTACAATCAGACTAGCCTTATAAAGGATTTATAAATGGTTTATATCTAGGTTATTAATTTGGTTGTTTACACTTTATAAATCATAAACAATTATAAACAGGTTACAACAGTTTTCTTATTGTAAAGTGTAATACACATTGTTTATTGATAAGTTACTAGTATTAGTAGTTACTAGCTGGTAAAAAGTCTTTTAGAAACTCATTAATAAATAATGTGTTTCACACTTTACAATAAGCCTCGTTTTACCAGTTATAAATGGTAGTAACTCGTTAGTAAGATTAATCAGTAAGCATTAACTTGATCTTGCCAAATAGTGAGCCTGCATCAGTGTATGAAAACTGATTTAACTTGTTTATTATGATTTATAAAGTGTTGTAAAGTGTTACCCGAAAAACAAAAAGCTTTGTCTCGGATCATTTCCTCTCCAGCTCAACAACGTCAACCTGCCTGTTCTGTTAACAGACACAAAGCCTTTTCAACAGCACAGCTCACTGTCATGATGCTTTTTAGCTGCCGATTTTCTGTCCTTTCTGAAACATTATTGAAAGAGACGATGAAAAAACCACCTAAATAAAAGCAGGTGAAAGAGCATGAGCTAAATGAAAATGTAGAAGAATCACAACATGGGTTTATTTGTTCAAAATGTCTGAGCTTAAGACAGAATAGACATAAAAACAACCAACGTATTTTTACTTAGATGAGAATTAGAGTCTTAAATTGTGTCCATATTACTTACTAATCCTATAAAATCCTGTTGTAGCAGTTATACAAAGTATCAACATACTTTACTGGGTTACAGTCAGTTTGTCGTCTGGATTCAGGACAGCAGTGTGTTACAGTCTGTGAAACGTCGTCTCAGACTTTTATTTCCCGTCTGAAGACTGAACTCAGGAGTGGCAGAGATAACTTCATATCACGCTGACGCAGACTGAAATATTTTTAAACCGGACTATTTCTGTAACCATCACACTGAGTTCAAACTGTGGCAGGTTTTTACTTTGCAGCTTTGAAACCATCCTCCAAAATAAACCAGGTGGTTTCCAGGATTTAAATAAGTTTGGGGATAAAAGTGAAGTTTTATTATAGCACAGACATTTAAATTGATAATGGTTTAATAGTTGAACTGTCAACATTCAATAAGTGACTGCCACTAATTCAAAGAGTCAGTTTTAGTGTTATATCTGAAGATGAAATGTTCATTACACAACAAAACCGTGTGACGTGTGAAAAATGAAAAACCTTTAATATTGAGAAACATGAATTAAATGTTCTTCATCAGCACAGACTTCGACTAGTTGCCATGCAAATGTAGATATTCAAATCTGTATTATTTTCTGGTGTCAATATGTCTGCTCAGAAAAATAAATATACATCTACAAGAGAATTGAGCAAACTCTAATCTGCTGAGGAAGATCATGTGATATGATCAAAAGCTCCAGAATGCTTTTTGAACTTCAACTTTATTATTTGCATATTAAATATTTGAAGAATTAAACAGTTCAAGAGTAAATACAAGTAGAGCTGAAGCAATTTGTCAATTGCTTTTCTATGAATCCATCAGTTCATCTGCTGATCTGCAGTGTGGTGTTAGTTTTATTACTAAAGGATCTGAATACGTCATCGTCCTCCACTCAGTCACGACTTCTGTTTTAAAATGTACAGGAAAAACTGAGACGGTTAATTCTTTTTTATTTTGGTGTATCGCCGCCTCCAACAGAGGATCAAGAATTATCTCACAGATCAAACATCAGCCTACACCTCTGGCCTTGTATGATGCAATCTCACAATGTCGTGGCATTTTAAGCCTGCTTTTTTTTAATGTTACACATTTCCAGTGACGTTCATTTCACAGCTTTAAAAAACACAACGGCAGGAAAATATATCACCTCCTCCTCCTCCTCCTCCTCCTCCACAAATCACGTCAACAGTCACGTCACATTCAGACACAGAATAAACATGTTTATTAAGTATTCCAAGAAGAACATTTCTTTACTTTATTCATGACATTTTACAACTTTTTCCTTTAAAATAGTTTCTCAGTGTCTCGTTATCATTATTTTTCCCAAAGGTGGTTCTGATCCTCAGGTATCACAGCAGCTTCAGTTACCACAGTCAATAATATGTTTTTTTCTTTTATTAAATGAAACTGAAATTCTCATTTAATTGACACAAAACCTGCAGCTGATTTTGAAAAAAAAAAAAAAAATCACACTTGGCTTGTAGACCCTGACGTCTGACCAAAAACCTCCAAACCCAGAACTCTTAGAGCTCACAACCCAGGACCGGGACTAGAACCGGTCCAGCACAGTCTCCAGACTCCGGAGAAAGCAGCACAAACAGCTGCCGAGCGTCCTCAATATTTTCAGTCCTGTCTCTCGTGATTCATCCTCCGGCAGATGCGGTGCGTCACTTTGACTTGAAGACAGAGTCCCAGTCCAGGGGTTCAGATCCAGCTGTGGCCTCAGCGGACTTAGGGATGGACGGGAAGAAGGACTGCATCTTCTGTCTGAACTCTGATAACTGAAAAAGACAAGGAAGACAAGTAACTGCAGAGAGTGATGGTTGGATAAATTGTCCCCATGAAATGTTAATAATGTGCAATAATAATAATGATGCTTTGTTCCCTTTATACAGTGATTTTTAATGTAAAATAATTTGAATTCTCTTTTTAAAAGCTTTAAACTACAACTGCAAAATTTACTCACAATTACCTGAATGACCTAACCAACTGTTTGTTCTTTCTTTGTACAGGAAAAAAAATCTTTTTAGTCTTTAAAATGTTTTTTTTTTTTTTAATATTTCAGTTTCATCCTTGAAATGTGTCACTTCTTCTTTTTACTTTAAATATTTCAACTGAAACTTCAATTTTAGCACTTCTTACAACTTTATTATCAAAGTCTTACAAATTCACTTTCTTCAACGTTGTTCTTAAAGTTTCGGGGTTTTTTTTCTCAAACCCTTATTCTGAAAATTTTTCATTTCAATATATTTGCTTTTTTCTTTCAACTGTCGGACTTTTCTCAAGATATTTCAACTCTATTCCTCAAATCTTACAACTATACTGGATTTTTTTTTTTTCTTTTCAACTTTATTCTTAAATGTTTTCCTAACAGTGTCCCTAATATTCATTAGTATTATACCTATAACTCTGTTCACTAAATTTTACACCTTTAATCTTAAAAATATTTCAATTCTATTCTGCAAATATAACTTTTTTATCAAAACATTTAATCAAAATACTCAACTTTCAATTTCTCGTAACGTATTATTTCTAGACTTGCATGTTGTATTCTATATCATTGTAGCTCAGCGGATGGAGGCTCTGCAGATACGTACGGAGTGAACACCGAGGACTTTCCACACAGTGAAACTGAGCGCGCCGACTCCACACCAGGCGAACAGGGACCCCCACCCCAGAGCTCTGAGAGCCAGAGACGCTCCGCTCTCTGGGGCCGCTGCCGTCGCCACGACTCCCTGGGGAGGAAACAAGGACAATATAACGAGGTGTTTGAAATTTATGAGTATTCATTTGTGTGAACAGATAAAAACCTGAAACAAGCAACAGCAGTATAATGTCACCATGGGGAATGGTGCCCCAAATTTTTAAGCCCATATTTGCTTAAATGTTGGGAAAACAAAATGCGTTGAATTAGCTGTCGCTGTTCCATTAGACGTACACACAACTATCACTGGATCACTGTGATACTAAAGAAAACCCACAGAGGGAAGTTCTGCAGTTGTCTATGAATTGTAAACACATTCATTTGCAGCGAACCTTCAGAGATAATGATATCCTCAGGAGGCGGAAGTCACACTGAATCTAAAAATATGTGTTTCATGTCTGCACTTTATCTCAAAATTATGAGACAGTAAATCCAAATTACGAGATGACGTCTCCACGCATTTCTGTGACACGCAGCTTCGTAATAATAAGGTTAAAAGTCGGAGCACAAATGCAGAAAAGGTTCAGCAAAGTCTTGACATTTGCATAATTCACTTTGATTAAACTGGCTGATGGACGACCTTCTCTTTGTGTCAGAAGTCAAAAGTTAAAATGTTCTCAGAAACAGCTTAAAGGGCTAAATGGGATGATTCAAAACCGAGTGCTCACGACGTTAATTGGTGCGAAACATTAACTTGACGAACATGAATACCAGCTCTGTCTGTGACCTCTGACCTCTGAGATGTTGCTAGAACCGGGGCGGTTTACCTCCCACATTTCAACCTTACTCATGAGAAATTTCATGTGTGTTATTGAAATTTTGTGACTTTTTGTTGAAACACTTTCACTTTTTGAATTTTATTCACAAAATGTTTCAATTTAATTTCACAAATTTACGACTTTTCTTCAAATATTTAAACTGTATTCTCAAAATATTTTCAACCCTGTTCAAATTTTTGAAATTTTTATCCTGTAAATGTTGTAAACTTAATTCTAGAAGTTTTACTACTTATTTTTCTCACTATTTCAAACTTAACTTCAAAACATTTCAATGTACGCTCAAGATTTGATTGATAACATGATTTTACAATTCTTACAGCTTTTCTGTTAAAAAAAGAAAGAAACAAATGGACAAAAACACAAATTCATTCGTCCAAATAAAACCAAAATACTAACTTAATATTCATTTTAATATACTTTTTTTTTTTTTTAATTCCACCTTTTTACACCTTCTTTTCCTCTAAATGTTTCAACTTAATTCTACAAGTTTCACTACGTTCATCCACCTGTCACTCGTTACAACACAACATGGTAACTAGGCTGCCATCACATTACATTACATCAAAGTTTGAAAACTCGTTGGTTCTTCTTCCCCTTCTGCTTCCAAACCAAGATGGCGAGGTCGAAGGTGAGATGTGTCCAGCGTTACATGCCTATTTCTTGACTGTTTTTAGAGTTCACCGTTCAGGTACTTATGGCGCACTGCATGTTGTCATACTTGTCAATGTGAATGAACTTATGCTCTGAAAAGAGCAAGTGTGAATATGGAAGCAAATTGAGACACAGTTTAAGTGTACAGAAATCTTTTCTACCATTTTGGACACAATACAATGATGTCAAATATATACACATTAAAGTGAAAGTACTTTATCATTGTATTTTATCATTTCACTTAAATTCAAAGTCTGCTTGTGAGCAGCTGCGTCCACATACTTTTGGCCTTAGCCTTATAGTGTAGACATTTTCATTTCTTAGAAAGTTAAATCGCCCAAAGTGTGGGCAAAAGCAGCAGTTTGACATGAAACAAAATAAAACAGTGAAAACATCTCCACATGCCGCTCCATGATTAATCTAATTTCACACTTTGTCAATTTTAGCTCAGTCCTCTGAGGCTGAGGCCTCGACGTAGACAACAAAGACGAGTCTGTGACGGAAATAGAGTCCGGGAACAAGAGCTCCATTGTGCCTCCACACTAAGTTTATCTCTGATACAAATTGGTCGCTGCCGTCCGTGTGCGTCACGTTTAATCAGATCCTGTGAGCGGCCAATAACTGAACAGTTCCAGTTAACAGGACGAGGTCAGGCGTTCGCTCTCAGGCCTGGTCGTGACATACTGACGACTATTTTCAGAACAACCTTTGGAGGAATGTGTCCAAACATTTTCAGGACGCCCGTTGTTTCCAGTGTTTCTTTTATTTGGCTTCCACTCATTCAATCAGTCAGAGAATTTACACTCCAGCACCAGAAGAAACTAACCACATTATAGATTTAGAAAAAAACAAGAAAAACTAAATCACGCGGCAGTGTCAATAACAGCATTAGCTCGGTGAAGGAAGTGTGTTCGCGGTCTGACACGGCATCGTTCTTAATCGTCCTGTCGTACTGTAGATGTCAACAACCTGATGTTGACATCGGTGGCTTTAGCTCTCTCTCTCTGGGTTTCCTGCTGCACTGAGACAAACACCGGTCAACCTGTATCATGAAGCTGGTTATTAACCGCCTCTGTTCACTCTGAGTTTACTGACTCAGCTGCGAGTGTGACAAGAAGCATCATCAGATTTTAGTGCTCCATATGAGCATGATGATATACCTGCAGGAAAACTCGGTTAAAAGTGATATTTAACATGGCGAAATGTAAAGATCCCATAACTAAAATAGAATAAGAAGCTGCAGAAACACTGGAAATATTAAAGGAAAGCAATAAATATTATTTACATCTTTATATCTTTGTTGCCCTTCCTTCTGATGATGAACAAACTATTATGAACATGTGATGCAGTCTACTACTAATGTTTTTTTTCTCGATAAAATATTCTCTGTATTATTTCCCACTGCCATCAATGATATAAAACATTAACACATAAGTTTAATGTCACATGTGACAAAGAAAAAAAAGCAAATCCTCACATTTAAGAAGTAGGAACCATAAAATGACTATCAAAATAGTTGAAATGAATCTATTAATTGAGAAAATAATTGGCATGTTCATTGATGACGAAAATAGGGAAAACGATTTTATCAATTTCACAAGTAATGGAGATCAATTTGATAAGAATTATTTTATTACTTCTTACTGATAAACTGTTGGAAGTGTGTTAATAATTTCTGATCCCTATTGAGCAAAAACTTAACTCTTCCAGAAGAACTCTACTAATACTAAACTTTACCTTAGTAAACCAGTCTGGGCTTTTTTTCTTAGCCAGTGCTAACGTGGAGCCAAATCCTGCGATCATGCCCGCAGATGCCACCGTGGTCAGAAACGCTGCACCTGCACACACCAAGTCAAGTGAGAGCCTGTGAGACAAGAATCTGAATGACACTTTTAGTTTCAATAAATCTATGAAACCTTTTATCAAGTGAGTCTTTTCTGGAAACTTCAGAAATCTCTTACGCTGAACAAGATCAAATAAAATACCCTGTTTATGAATGTGGTTCTGACAGGAAAACCAGCATGTATAGTCTGTGTTTCACTGCCAGACTACATCACTACTTTGATTGGTCTTAAACAAAGACAGTAAAATGAGAAAAGGTTATTTTACTAAGTACAACATACTTTAACCACATGTTTAGCCTTTTGCTTTGCTTCAACCTCCCACCCATTGCTCACAAGGTATCCAATGTATATGTAAAGAAGATTTAGGTAAGTGGAGAACAAAACAAATAAATTGATGGATTATACTTAGCCGAACATAACAGAAGAACATATTTTTAAGGAACAATCTTCAGTCACAATGTATGACTTATTTTTGAATTCTTGGTAACCACAAAAGCTTAAAATTGTAGACATTTTGAACAGAGTCTGGCGTCACGGTCTTAAAAAACAACTTATCTGTGCAGGACTACGCTTCAAATTCAGTAGCAATAACAACTCATATTTACAGGGTGTTAGGGATTCTCACCTACTAAACAAACATTGAAATGTCTGATTTGTAAGTGGGGTTTGGTGTGGCAGAGGCAGCACGCAGCTCGACATTGCTAATGACCTCAGATCGTAGATGCTAGAAAAAGATGCTAGCAGAACCTCGCCAACAGCTACGGCTAATACGAACTACAAGCGAACCGGCTAACAGCTGTCTTGCCTTGTAACATCTGTAGTTTGTCCTCTTCATCACTTTGAGTCTTTTCTCTCATATTCACTGCTGTGTTCCCATCAGCTGCTGTCATGTTGCCTCGGTCCATCTGCGTTAAATTACCGGATAGAAACAAGCGCCGCTAGGAACATAAGAACGCCGCGGTCTCATCAAAATGGGATTCATGTGCGTAGAAAATGCTGATTTACAATAATGAATGTAATTGTTTTGTATACAAAAATAGTGAATTGGTTTTATTTTACAGTTTTAAGTCGAGAATGTGTTTAAAAAAGAGTCACGGACACGGAATTCTGAAGCAAAGATCGTTTATTGTCCCTGAAGTGTGTTTCTGTAGGGGAAGCAATGAAGAGGTCTCATTCCGCTTCATAAAACTATTCGATTTATCATGTGTTTTATATGCAAAGTCGAATAAATATACTCTAATATTGCTATCTCTGAAGTGAAGAGAAGAAGAAGAAGAAGAAAGTAGCATAACATGGAAATGCTCAAGTAAATCAAGTAGTCTGTTAATTATTTTCCTGATTAATCCATTAAATGGCAGTAATCATTTTTCACAGCCCAACGTGATGCATTCAAATGCTTGTTTTGTTTTATTCATTTAACAAAGATTTAGTTAGTGTCATATGGTGATGAAAAGCATCAAATTCTCACAATTGTGAAGCTGGAACCAACACCTTTTTTTTACCCTTTTGCTCAAAAAACAACTAAAACGGATGTCTTGTTTATGAAATTTCAAATATTAAAATGTAATGCTCCAATTGATAATAATATAAAAAATAAAAATATTTTTTAAAATCTGTAAAAAAAAAAAAAAAAATGTGTTTATGTACTTCACTTTTATTTATTGTCTGAACCGTTTGGCTTGTTTATAAATTTTCTACATTTTGTAGAATGTGAGCTCAAATCCCCAAATACAGACCGATCTGCCAGTTATTTGTTAGTTCACTGTAAACTGAATTTCTCTAGGAACTCTTAAGCAGCTAGAAGCCTGATCTTTTTTTCTCTGCAGAGTGGTTAATCTTCGTCAGTTTAGGATCTGTGCAGCCCTGGAGTCGGAGCTCCAGCAGCTCTGCGGAGGATCAGGATGCTCTTCACGTTCTCCTCCTCCTCCTCCTCCTCCTCCTCCTCCTCCTCACTGACACAGACCATCTGAACGTCAGTGCCGCTGCTGTCTAACGATCCGGACCCGGCTCACACCCGGTGCGTGTCCCATCCACAATCGGATCCGTTGCTGTCCTTGGATAATAAAGGCTGGATTATGTGAGGGGGGACGCTGCATGGGCACGAGGCGGGGGTGTTGTGGTGTTTGTTTTTATTTTTTTTGTTGTTTTTTTTCTTTTTGGATTTTGGACCCCGTGAGCCTGCGTGAGACCACGAGTTGATGTTTGTTTACGAAATATTACAAAATAAAAGCCGACGATTTTTGGATTAAAATGCAGGGTTTCCTTTTATTGTGGCTCCTGAGAAGAAAACCAGACCTGAGGATTCACGTTGGAGGCTGACTGAGCATTTGGAGAGCCTGAACGCACCAGCAGCACGCGCACAGCTCTGATTGTATTTGAATTTTTCTGTCTGTATTTACCTGTCCGCTCACCTGTGTGGACACATGTCTCAGACCCACCATGCGGCTCTGGACCAGCACCAGCACCAGCAGCAGCCGGGCCAGTACAACCAGATCTGCACCCGCAGCAGCAGCAGCTCGACCCCGGCCGCCGCAACCGAGGGAGCAGAGCCGTCCTCCTGCCCGGGCCAGAGGAGCCGGACCGCCCGTAGGAAGTGGCAGGTGTTCCCGGGGAGGAACCGGTTCTACTGCAACGGGAGGATCATGATGGCGAGACAGACCGGGGTTTTCTACCTGACCCTGGTCCTCATCCTGCTCACCAGCGGCCTCTTCTTCACCTTCGAGTGAGTAAACACAGCCACGTTTTGTCTTTGGGGATTATAATCTGAAATTTAAATCCAGTTTGAAAAAAAACAAAACCTTTAAAGGTCCTGACCTCTGATCCCCGCTGGTGTTTGTGAGGTCAAACAAAAACAAATGAGTTGAGAACTGACTGTGTTAAAGCACAGTCTAAAGGAAGAATGAACTGAACAGTATTAATAGTGAATCTGTTTATTCACTGTGAATATTCTAATATAAGTATAAACATCATCAATAATAGCTGCTGTTTGTAACTACAAACATCCTGCAAGGGTCCCCTGGATACAGACATGTAAATGCCCCCCAGCCCTCCAACACAGGAGCAAGACCCCCAGACTGAGAGAGACACAAAACAACCACAATGCAATGTGATAATTTTGTCTCTTTGTGGTTGTTTTGCATCTCTCTGTTGTCATTTTGTCTCTGAGTGTCACTGTTTTGCATCTCTTTGTCGTCATTTAGCATCTTTTGTCGTTTTGCATCTTTTTCTCGTGGTTTTGTCTCTTTGTCGTCTTTTTGTCTCTTTGTCTTTTGCATGTTTCTGTTATGTCTTTGTGGTCATTTGATTGACTTTCAGAGATATTGACAGTCACTTCAGACAGAGGTTCTGACCCGGAGGTCTTGGATCTTGGGCCCATTCAGCAATCTGTCCCTAAAAAACCAACTACCAATAACAAACCTCAAATAGTTCAAATTATTTGAGCTTTCACTTTTTTAACTTATATGCTATACAAACACATGGGCAGCGCAACAATGCCTACAGTGTTTTCTGTATTTGTTGGGGTCAGGTAGAATGACTTTGTCACGACTTTCAATCAAATGTTGTCGACTTTGTTGTCAATGACTCTGGATTCACAGATTTGTTTTTCACGAACATATTTTGGACATGTGCAGTGAAATGTGGGGTTGGAAGACTCCAGAGGAGCAGCCTTCAATCAGACAATGACTCAAGTGAAATCTACAAGAAACAAGAAATGAGAGCTTTGATGTACAGCCCTCAAATCTCCTTTTATCTCAGATTTCTGTCACTAATCTGATTTTTGTTTCTTTGCTGATCCTCTTGTAGGTATCTTCTCACCTGAACATAAACTGAGCAGTTTCATTTTCCTCTTTTTTATTTACTCACTCACCGGATCTTTGAAGGTGTAAATTTTTAGTATTTTGTGACTTTTCTAGGATTCTGTCAATCTTTCGTTTCGGGAATAACTGCACTCTTCTACCTCTTCAGGCCTCTTAAAGCCATTTAATGCAGCAATGTCAAAAGAAACACATAGATGTCGTGTGTTCTATCAGTCTGGTTGAGAATAATAATCCCTAAAATCTTTTTGATTTTTATTCACTTTTTCTCCCAAAGTCACATTTAATACAAATACCAAAACTCAATGAGAGTGATATGTTTGTAATCCAGGTCCTTAATTCCCCTTTAAATCCCCATGACATATAAAAATACCAGAGTAAATGATCTGTGTCGTCAGTGGAGGCTTCAGCTCCGGCTCCTCCAAACCTCAGGCTGTTTTCTGCTGCTTTGATTTGTTTCAGTGGATTTTACTGACAACAAAAACAAAACACAGACACACAAACATATAGTGATGAGAGGAGCCGTGTTCACTGTCATCAGGTAAAAAGCTCGTCAGTTTCAGCCATAAAAGGCGTCATCAAAGCTAAATTTACCTGCCTGAGTGTCAGCTCAGAGCGACTCTCCGTTCCTCTTCGTTAACTCGATCCTGTGCTTCAGACCCGGTCCCTGCAGACCACCACTGATCCACATCTGAGCCAGAACTGAAGGATTTCATGTTTGGATTTATTCACATAACAGTGTATATTTCTTTTCAGAGTCACTGTGAAAGGATTAGTGATAGAAAAATCCATAATCACAATCAAACCTGAAACACACTTGAAATCAAATCCTCCGAGCAAAGAGTCAGGTCAGGTTGGAACAACAAGTCCTGAAAACACCAGAGATCTCCTGTGATTGGCCGAGAGTCCTCAGTTTGTTTTTGATTGTCCCACCTCCTTTGTTTCTGCAGCTGTCCCTTCCTGGCGTCAAACCTGACCCCGGCCATCCCGGTGGTCGGCGGCGTCCTCTTCTTCTTCGTCATGGGGATGCTGTTCAGGGCGAGTTTCAGCGACCCCGGAGTCCTGCCCCGAGCCACGCCGGACGAGGCCGCCGACCTGGAGAGGCAGATCGGTAACCAATGGAAACACAGACGCAAACATATGAGATCTGGGTGTGGTGTTTCCTGGACACAGCCTGGATGTGACGTTGTGGATTAGTTCCAGTCACATGGGTCCTGGGTCACTTTTTATTCCCAGACCGCCCCTGGTTACAATAATCCCGAGGCCTGTACTACGAAGCAGGATCTGAGGTTATCGAGGTAACTTCAGGTTTAACCCTGGGTTTTCAGTCCTACGACGGTGGTTCACTTGTTACCGGGGTAGATCACCATGGTAACTTATGCTGAACTCCTAACCTGCTCCAGAGCAGGTTAATTTAGAGGATCAGATCAAAACCTGTCAACAGCCAAACTACTGACCAATCAGATACCTGGAAAACTGAGTCATCATTCCTACAGGATCCTGACAGGGACAAAAGAGTTTACAATAAAGTGATCAATTATAACGAGCAGTAGACCTTTATATAAATCATTTTGCTGTTCCAGACCAGCATGTGTCCACTCTATACTCTCGACTATTCTAGCTTCATTTGAACCAAACACTTCCTGACAGTGATGAAGCTTTTACTCTCCTCTTCATCACTGCAGCTCAGAACAACATCAGGACACTCTGTGACCATCATGTGATCATACTGTTTACCTTTCACCTTGTGGAATGTCATTTTTGGACGTGGTTATTACCGAACTTACCTGCAGGTGTCAGCGTTTCTTCTGACGATGTTGCTTATAATTAACAACTCCGCCTCTCTCACATGAAGCTGCTTGTACCTGGACATGTAAACCCAGGGTTCACTGAACCAGCTGATGACCTGCTTCATAGTGCTGTTGTAGTAATGTTAGGCTCAGTTAACCCAGATAACTAAAAGTTATCCTGGGTATGTTGAACTTGCTTCGTAGTACAGGCGTAAAATGTAAAAGCTGTTTTGCGAAAAGAAAATATCAGATCCCATTTTTTCATGTTTTTTTTTCCATAGCTTGTCCAAAATAAAACCAAAGTTCTTCACTATAGTCTTGATATCTGGAGTAAAGTGACCGAGCAGCAGCTGGATTTGTTTGAGGAGGTTCTCAGGGTGTCGAGAGCGACCATCATCAGTTTCTTTACTTTGAGCAGACTTTTCATCTGTTTTCATGACATACTTCTGATTTTAGCATCCAGACCTTTAGGCCATTCTTTTGTCGTTAGCGTCACCTCTTATCACCCGTGACGTCTCCTCGCTGTCAGTGTCCACGTCTGTTCAGGTTTTGTTCCTATCAGAGGGACGAAACTGTAAATCAGCTGCAGAATAATCCACTCACTAACGATATATGAGTCATTACAGGAGCCGCTCACCACCTCCTCCAGTCAGTGTGTGTGTGTGAGTGTTTAGATGTTTTGTGTGTGAGTATGTGCAATCACATGTCATCTCTTCAGTTTCTCTGTCAGAAATGCGTCTTGGCGAATCAGTCAGTTGCCACAGAAACTGAACCGTCACCGTCGAAGCTCTCTATCTATTTATGGAAACCTCTCATTATTCTTTGTTTATTTATTTATTCATTTATTTATTTATTTATCTCTGTGGCGGATACAGAATCTGTGCAGCTGTCAATCACCTCAGAGCCGGGGCCTCTCCGATGACCAAACATGGGCACTGATCTCTGTCTGGGTTTGTCTCAGCAGGACAGAAGCTGGATGTTAGTGTGAGGGGGGGAGGGAGGACGGAAAGGCTGTTCCTGATGGTGGTCAGGAATTAATTCAGCGACGCACACCTTCACACGACATCCTTACGTCCTCACGTCCTGACAAACTATACTATAAGGACACACAAGTAAATATGAAGGTATGAAGGTAATATGAGGTTCTGGCCCAGGGTCAGGATGCCACTGAAGAGACACACGGAGACAAAGAGATGAAAAAAACAACCACATCAACAAGTAAGAAGGCCATAAAGACAGAAAAAACATGGTTGTGTTGCAGGAAGTGGAGCATCTAATATCTAAACAGCTGAAGTCTTGGTCACATCATCATTTAAAACCAGCAAAATCAGTGACTTTCAATTGAATTTCCACAGTCAGAGGATTTGCTCTCAGGTGCAAAGCAATCCCACATGAATCTTTTGTACTGAGTTTAACTTTGTTGAACTTAGACATTAATTTGACTGGCACGGAATCATCTTGGCTTAGTTGACCTTTGATGGAACGGAGAGTCCAAAATGGAGGGAAAATGTAGTTTGATTGATGTTTAGTGTGAAAGGAGTCCGTGGTAGTGATGAACCTGCAGAGAATTATCACATGATTGTTATTACCACCAATACAGTGCAGGAGCGGAAGTCGTAGCAGTCAGATCAGCTTGTGTTTTCCGGTTGTCCGTACCTACGTATGTTCCGTACTGCACCATCCATCAATCTGTCCCATTCTCATGGACGCCATATCTCAGTAACACCTTGACGGAACTTCTTCGAATTTAGCCCAAACGTTCACTAGCACTCAAGGATGAACTGATTACACTTTGGTTGTCAAATGTCAAAGCTCAAGGTCACGGTGACCTCACAAAACCCTTTTTAGCCATTACTCAAGATTTCACACAGAAATTATGACCATGGTTAATATTGTGTATGACTCTGGATAAACAGGGATGTAATCTGAAACTAGTCTGAGTGGAGGATGCAGACAACTGTCAAGCAGTCATTCTTGTTTGTTTGTTTGTTTGTTTTTTCTTCAATAATTGAACTGTTGTTTTGTGTTTGTTTGTTTTCCAGACTCTTCGGGCTGCTCCAGACCTCCTCCTCGCACCAGAGAGGTTCTCATCAACGGACAGACGGTCAAACTGAAATACTGCTTCACCTGCAAAATCTTTAGACCGCCTCGAGCGTCACACTGCAGCCTGTGCGACAACTGTGTGGGTCAGTGTCAGAGTGTGTGTCGGCTTTGCCTACTTGCCTCCATTTACACTCCGCTTGGAGGACGCATGCCGTACATCCACAGTAGAGCATTGTCTACGTTTTCCGCGCGCGCGCACTGAGAATTAAGTCTGGGGAATTTCCTCTGAATTGCGACACGATTGTTTGTCTTTGTAATTTTTTTTTTTTTAACTCTCTTAAAACTCAGTGTCCATTTGTTTTGAACGTGCACAGTTGGTTCCCTGTAGCGTAGTAATTTGTTAGTACATTTTTTACGTCGGACAAATACGTCTGCACGTACATCCTCTGATGACAAAAACCCTCACCTATTCGCTGATGCAGAAAGTATAACACTGGCTTTAGACTCATACACTGCATCCCCTGGGGTTTGTTTCCAGCCTACACACAGATTGCTTGAGTTGGTTACAACTGAAAACTCTGCAGACAGTCAGGCCTGAGAAACGGCTCCGCTGTATTTGTTGACGTGTTGACAATGTGTAATTATCGTATTCTCTTGAAGGACGCTGGAATTAACTTCAATCAAAGATGAGACAGTGAAGGGCAGAGCTCTTTGTCGTGAAGATGGAAATACAAATAGAGTCATTTATTCTTTGTAGTAAAACAAACTGTGAGACGACGTGACAGTTTTTCCTTTGCGAGTTTGAAGTGATTTGAAATTCAGTTTTATTTTCCTCTTCAGAGCGTTTCGACCACCACTGCCCCTGGGTGGGGAACTGCGTCGGACGGAGGAACTATCGCTTCTTCTACCTGTTCATCGTCTCGCTCTCCTTCTTCACTATCTTCATCTTCGCCTTCGTCATCACACACGTCATCCTCAGTGAGTAACGCCGACAACTCTGCTGCTGCTGCTGCTGCTGCTGCCGCCTCCTCTGCACCGTTTCTACTGTGATTCACTTATTGATTTCTTTATAAAACAACCTCTGACTCTTCAGCTGCTGCACGGATTCTTTTAATAATGTGACCCAGTCAGATCTTTTGTTCACACACACACACACACACACACTATCTAATCTTTCTTTCTTTTTTTTAAGTTCATGTTTGACAATTAGGGGCGAGGGAAGCAACATAACGCAATTGTAATCAGGCATTGCAAAAAAGGAGAATCATTTATTTTTTTTACTATAATTCTATCCAGTAGAGTAAGTAACATAATGACTATTAGGTTTCCAACACTGTTTGTAATAAAACATCTACAAGCAAAAATCTGGGACAAAATCTTTCAAATGGGGGTCCGTGGTCTAACTTTAGTCAGTTTAGGGGTCCTCGATGTGAAGCAGTTTGAGAACCACTGATTTAAATGATGATTTCACTGAGAAACTTAGATAACAACCAAAAACATGACACGTGACAAATGAAAAGCGCTTCGGTTGGAGCCAAATCAGTGAAACAAACATAACAGAAGGTTATTTGAAGTCCACTCAGGGTCACAAGTAGCTCATATAAAAGGCAACCACCCTTTACAGGCAGTTCTTATGTGTAAAAAAAAAAACACAGAGTTAATACACAACACAATGCAGACAGCAAGGATGACATTTTAGGTCTGCAGCCATGAATGAGATACTCTGTTTATTTTTTCACTAACTGATTAATCATTGAGAGGCTACACTAAGTCCCCATTTATCATTTATAAACAGTACATAAACATTTAATGACTACACATAATAATTACATCCCTGTTGGCTGATTTTCGCTCTGACATTTGAGTTCCTGATATCACAAGTTAACACTAACGACTAATCAGTCTAAAAACTGACAGATTTCTTAGTAAACCTGTGGTTGGTTTTATTTTGAAAAGCTCACCCTGTTATTTTCATCGTTGTTTTGCATATTATAGGTCACAGAGGTTGTTGTGTTTGAGGCCCGGCTGTGTCTCTTTCTGTTGTAGCTGCAGCAGCTTTTCATCAGTGTAATGGATGAATGGAAGCTCGGCCGTCGAATGTCCCGTGATTGACAGGCTGTCGGAGAGAGGCTGATACTGCAGTGTGTTTACTGAAGCCGATCGATCAGACCGCAGCGGCACTTCATGCGGACCCTGCTGGATCAGACTGTTTACATACAGAAACCTGATTACTGCTAGAGATCAGGAGACCGGACTGTGTGTTTACATGATATATGATAGTCTAAACATCATTTTATGTGTGTTGCTTTTGCTTGTCTCGGTCTAATGGGTGTTTTGAATTACCTAGGTCTTGTGTTTGTTTTGACTTTCATCTCATTGGTGTTTTAACTAGGTCATGTCTCTGGTCTCATGGGTATTTTTACTGGAAGTTGACTCAGTCTCATAGGCGTCTTAACTTAGATTTACCAAGGTCTCATATTTAAACTTGTCTCCTCTTGTAGGTTTTGACTTGTCTCAGTCCCATGGGTGTTTTGACTTTGACCTGCCTAGGTCTTGTGTTTGTTTTAACTTGTCTCATTGCAATGGTATTGAGGAAGAATATACACAATCTTCAGTGTATTCAATGTAGACTTGCTGACACCTACGAACAACTCTATAACCCTACTGAGCTGGCCCCTTGATCCTTTCATCAAGGAGAACACCCCTTCTTCCCCCTTACATCACCAACGCTTCATTGTCTTAACAACATCTTACCTGTGCATATGCTGATTCAGTCTAAGGGCCCTTCCTGCCCTACCTGTGGATATGCCGATCCAGCCTAAGAGGCCCTCCTACCCCCTTGATAACTTGAACCTAGGTGTTACACTTTTAGACCACTAGAGAACGTCACCTTTTGTTTCTAATTTCCTTTCTTGTCTGACCAAATGTCTGTAACCCCAGGTATATGCAAATACAGTTCTGTCCATCCCATTGTCTTCAACTGTATAACTGTCCCCCTGCCCTACACTCTGGGTCAGTCTACTGCCTCATACCCGCTCTGTGTCAGCTGGCTCACCGTATCCTGGGATACCATTAAACTTCACTACAGCAAACTTGAAACTAAGGACTTGTGCCTGTTTTGTGGATTTTTTGACTCCATCTTGTCTCGGTCTTGTGCATTTTATGATTCAGACTTGTCTTCATCACTACTCAACGATAAAGAAATCTTGCAGAAAAAAAAAAAAGTTGACCAGTTGTTGACTGTGAACTGTGCAGGGAGATTTTAATAGAAACTTAAACCAGTGGCTGCCTGGAAGGTGGGCTAAAACTTTTCATTATTTTATGTGTCTGGATCTAAAACCGCCTGCTGATCCTCCCCATCACACTCACTGGCCTAATTCTCCGTGTTCAGGCGGCTGATGTTGTTTTCCTGCCCTGCAGGTCCAAACTGTCAGGAAACTGTATCCTCGGGCTGCTTCACATTCAAACTCTAACAACCGGCTGACTGTCTGAGATAAACCCGTGTCTTCCTCTGAACACTACGCTGCTTGTTGTCTGTTTTTAGCAGCAGAGCTATAAAAAGATCCAGCAGAGTGTCGTGACTTTGATCTACAAGAAGTAAATTTAGAGATCAGTAAATCTGTGTACTGACGGCTTCAGCTCATTACTGGAACCCATGCTGTTGGTGGTGTTTAAGTTTGTTGTGGGGAGTTTTTCTCCAGCAGTGAGGTCTGGAAGGCAGTATCAGCTACTCCAGTCTAAAACTATGGTTCATGATAAGGAACCTAAAACTCACTGTGCATATTCACGGACCTTAGAGGTTAATCTCTAATGATGTTGGAGATCTCCTGATCTTTTCTCTGAAGCCACTTCCCAATCGTTCAGAGATCTGTGGACTGGTTTTCATTAGTGTATCTTTAAAACTCTAAGGATCACGTTTAGGGTTGCAATATATTAATCATAGTCTGATCGTCCTATCATCATCCTGTAAAATAGCCGATATGATCGAATGTAACTCTCTTCGATTCTGACAGACTTTGCATCAGAAAGATGAATGTATTTCCAGACATAATATTTGAATTAAATGATGTATGGTCGTCAGAGGAAAATGAAGCAGGGAAGCCTGGATACTTCAGCGCACACCTGACATAACGTGTGGACAAAGTAGTAAGATAGATTTCACTGTGCAGGTCAGGAAAATGTTTGTGTTGCTTAGCAACAGTCCAATACCAGTCCAGTTGATGAACTATTTGTGTTGGTGTAGCCAAATAAATGATGAAAAAATAAAAGTATGTTGTTGCTTATTTAAGCAAGATCACACGAGAGGGAGCGATGCTGTACTGAATATCAGCACGGCTGTGATTTGGTCATAGGTACAAGGTCGCAGGCCGAGTACCAGACAATCACATGAATGCTGACAAGGACTTATGCTAATCATTATATGATGACGGCAACATACAAATAATCTATCATGCTAAATGTTTGGCTATACTAAACGTTAGCATTTCTGCATAATAAGATGTTAAAGGCGAAATGCTAAATTTCTGATCATTCAAGAGAAAAACGAGAACAGGAAAGAGCAGCAACATACGGTTGCGTATTGTCAACATAGCAATGGAAATCAATATTATGTCTACACATGATTACTACATGATTGATTTGTATCATGGATGTAGTAAATAAAAGGGGACTGAGGACGGAATACATGCTAAACATTACGAACTAACCTGAACACAGACTCTCTCCTCTCTGCAGGATCGAACCGGACGGGTTTCCTGAGCGCGCTCAAAGACAGTCCGGCCAGATATCCTTTCACCGCAGGGAGGTCACTGTTTAAAGGGTGGATGGACTCGGAGATGCCTCATGTGACTTTTTTAACTTAGTGACTCTACAACCCTGCTAAAGTTGACACACTGTTTTCACAGCTCACAGAAAATCAAAAACAGGCACTAATTACCCCTCATACATTCCTCTGTCTCTCTGTAAGTTAATAGTGTGTGTATGTGTGTGTGTGTGTGTGTTTCTGATAAATCAATAGCTCTAACACCAACCACAGGTCAATGAAGTCCCATAATGCATTGCCAAGGTCAAACATTAGCCGTGCCACACACTCTGAGAGCCATACACACATTTACACCCAACTCCACCAGCTTCTTCCCTCTGCTCTTTCTACTGTTTTCTATATGTTTCTACTGTAGATACAAGTTATCAGCTGTGGTCCCAGCTCATTCACCTCAGTTTTCCTGGACCTGTTCACACTGTATGTAACAAATGAAAATAAGGTCAAATGAGGCAAAGGAACAATCAAAGACAATATAAAAAATTTTGAATTTCCTGTTAGCAATTTTCTTATTAACGCATAATTTTATGGATCCTGTATTCCTGGAAACTTTGCTCTTAATTTCAAAAAAGAAATTGCTGCTAATCAACCGATTAGCAGCAATTTCAAAAGACAAAGATATTTGCAACGAAGCCGAACTATAAGAGAAACTACAGCTTTGTTGGATATTGGCATCAGTTCATTTGTGCTATTTTTCACCTACCTTCTGCATCATTTCCTGTTTTGTTTTTTTCTCAAAAACTGAAATTAACGAGTGAGTACTTAATAACTTTCTCAGTTTCCCTTTATAATCAGTAGCAAAGCACATCAGCCTTTCTTGGAAATATTCAAGTAATAAAGAGATAAATGGCCGCTTGTTTTAAGGAAATTATTTGGAAAGTTTTTAGGAAATTACCTGGAAAATATGGAACCTGGATCTGGAGCCAGGTTGCGAAATCTAAAGAAGAATTCTCATTCAAAATTAATAATTTTTTTCTTAGTGAGTAGCATATATTCAATGCGCAAATATAAAATGTATTAGTATTTGTGGTCAGGATCTCTAGAAGGTTTAAAACTTTCTTTTTTGATACTACTGCAACAAGTTAAACAGTAAAGTTGGAAATGTTCAAATCCTGCTTATAGTGGATTTTATGTACCCGGCGGGTGTCATGGAGTAAAACATTAACAATTTGTGCACACAAAAATTAGTAAATCACATTTTTAAAACATTTTTTTGTGCTAAAATTATTATTTTCTGCTCTTGAATGATTCATTTGTGCTCACCGATTAAAAGGACATAGTGATAAAGGGTCAACCCACTCATTTTACATGTGTGATATTCAGTTTACTTGTCTTAGTTAATCCTGTACAGCCTGTGGAAACCGATGTCTGATGTTTTCTTTGGCTCTGCAGCAGAAAATAACCAGGGTTAGGACTTGAGGTGTTGCAAACTTGGTGTGGAGTTTGAAAGACATGGCTGTTTACCAGGCATGGAGGCTCTAATTAAAGACAAAGATAAATGTAGGCTCCTGTGTTTTTGGACTAAAAGTCAGGATATATCCTCTTCTGCTGCTCAGACTTTAACCATTCAGGGAATAAAATTTGTATCATCTACTTTGTTTTTGTTGAGCACAAACTTTTAACCACATGTCTCCAAAATCCCAGTCATAAAGATGTGTGATGACAATCCAAACATGACGTCTTGTCCTTGACTCTGTTCTGCACCGTCCTGGAGGTGGTGGTGTGTTTCTTCTCCGTCTGGTCGATTGTTGGTCTATCGGGGTTCCACACCTACCTGATCAGCTCCAACCAGACCACCAACGAAGATGTGAGTATAAAAAGCCTTAAACTGTGGTCCGAGGACCAACGGGAGGCCCCTCCCTCCAGGAGGAGGGGGACTAGTCTGATTTCAGAATGGTTACCAATGACTGTTTTTGACCTGGTCATGATATTTGTGTTTATTAACTGGACCAACATTCATGTCTGTGTTTCTGTCCTGGTCTGGTCTTGGTCTGGTCCTGGTTCAGATTAAAGGGTCATGGTCCACCAAGCGAAGTAAGGATAACTACAACCCCTACAGCTATGGAAACATCTTGACCAACTGCTGTGCTGCTCTATGTGGACCTCTGCCTCCCAGGTCAGTATCATCCTCTGCTGCATCAAACTCAGGACAATCAGGACTAAACTCAGGATGATCAGGACTAAAGTCAGGACTAAACCCAGGACTATCAAGACTAAACTCAGGATGATTAGGAATAAACTCAGGATGATCAGGACTTAAGTCAGGACTAAACCCTGGACTATCAGGACTAAACTCAGGATGATCAGGAATAAATTCAGGATGATCAGGACTAAAGTCAGGACTAAACCCAGGACTAAACTCAAGACTAAACTCATGACCAAAATCAGGACCAAACTCGGGACTGTCAGGACTAAATTCAGTACTTAACTCAGGATCAAACTCAGGACTAAACTCAGTACTATCAATGTAAAGTGTGTAAACACTTCTATTCCTTATTCCTTCAGCTTCAGCCACTGGACAACCAATTACAAAAATATTCAAACTTTATGAAAACAGCTCGCCTCACACCTTCCATCATATCTACTTCATTTTTTTCTCTTCCTCCTCCTCCTCCCTGAGCTGACGGTGTGTTTCTGTGTTTAATGAGGACAGTTTTCAGCTGAGACCTTGCTTGAAATAATTACACTCTTCTTTTCCCTCCTCGTCCTCTCAGACAGTTTCTCGCCGCCCCCCTTCGCTGCCGACGAACTGAGCTGCAAAATTAATCAAAAAGAGAGTCTCAGGATGAATCGCTGCAGTTCATCTTTGAGAGAGAGGAATAATATCGGCCTCCTCCTCATCAGTTTTTATGTTTCCATCCACAGACTTCTTCTGTCAAATTACAGCATTTGAGGGGATAAACTGTGGGATCCATCTGCAGACACTTTCCCCTCTGTCCTTACTGCTTTCTCAGAGTAGCTGGTTTGAACTGTTTCACTTAGCTGGTCTGAAATTTAATGGGAGCAAAGCATAATTAAAAGAGGAGTGGATTTGGGAAATATTACCATACAATCTTAGTTATAATATACACCGCATGCCATTTAAGGGTTGCTTCACCCAAATTACAAATACATAAATGAGTAAAAAAATTTTTAAAAAGCCATGTAGAGGGGTAGATTTAATTTGAGATAGCTCTGTGATATTTCACCGATACAATGGAGGTGAATGAATTTAAACAAAATCACATTTAGACCAGTGGTTGCCAACCTGTGGCCTGCAAAGGTACTGCAAATGGACCGACAAATCATTTGCTATACAGTACATTTTTAAAACAAAATCATCTTTAAAAACATTCAAAATATTTAAAAAGTCATGTTTTTTTTCCTCAAATTTAGGCTTATTGCTGTGACAGGAACTTTTATGTTGTTGCTGGCCGGACCACATCTTGTACTTGTTTTGTTCTCTCGATTTAAAGGATTACATCATGGCAAAAACAAGTATCAAAATGGATAGCTGGTTGGCAACAGGAGGAATTAAAAGGAAAGAGAGTCGAGAGACAGATGATGAATCAACAAGTGACCTCCCCCCGTCAAACACAAAAGATAAATTGAGTTTCTCCTGCTTTCAGTTCAGTCCTGAATGTTTGATCGTTACCATTAAAAATAAAAAGTTCTCAGAGAAGGCATCATTTGGCCTCCATATTTTTACAGGGTTTAATGTGGGCTGCCAACATTTTGGAGATTTTCAAGTGGGACGTGACTAGAAAAAGGTTGGAAACCACTCACTTAGATAATTCAACCACAGTGTCTATAGTTTTCACTGGAACTACTTTCTACTGAAGAAGTAGTCCCTATGAAAACTGTCCACAGTTCTGTAGTCTGTGGAAACCACCCCACCCCAAGGCGGGTGATTGGCTGTGTGCCAATGTAGTAACCAGAGGAAAAAGATGGTTTGATTATTGATTGATTGATTGATTGATAGATTGTGTGATGGAGGCTGACATGAAATCATTGGCGAGATGGAGGAGTCTGCACAGATTAAAATAAATATATGAAGGATGATGGATGACAGAGAGCAAGCTGCCTGAGGGAAGGATCGTAGAGAGATGAATTTTCAAAATAAGAACATGTGTTAGCAGAGGAAGAAGGTGGAGATGTTTTTTCTTCTTCCAGGGCTGAACATATGGAGACTGATTCATTACACAGTCTGTGTGTGCGTGTGTGTGTGTGTGTGTTGACAGCTTATTAACATGTTGGCTTCACCTGCTGCCATCCATCTGCAAAAACATGCCTGTTTCAGCTCAAGTAGCAAAGGAACAGCAATGCTTAATTTTTCTTATTATTTTTATACGATATTTAACTTTTGAATATCCATTGCCCACCTGCTCAAGCCCCTGTATCTCCCCAAATAACAAGTCATTTTAAAAGGAGGAGGTGGTGGTGTGTTAGTTTGTCAGAAAACTAAATACAAAAATAGACAAACAGACAGAAATTGATAAGATGCCATTCACAGAGGCTTGATAAGATGTATTACTAATTTATAAATCATATACTACAGTTTTATAAATCACTTATAAGCCATTAATAAGAACATGTTTTGGGTTGCCAGGTTTTATAGACACTTTTTCTTTTTTTCTATCTTCTGAACAGCTGCAGCACATCTGGGCCGCAATCCATGTATAAACTGATTATTAACATTTACAACTGAAGACCTGATGGAGTATTTTATGAATGATTTATTAACATTTATAATTGCATATGACTGACTAGCTTTTGCTAATGGCTCATTATAAATTGAGAAACTCAGCGAAGAGGCTTTAATTGCAGTAATCCAGTGGAGAAGAAATAAAATCAAAGAAATCTGTATCAGTAAAACTAAAAACTGAACCACACAGGACTGAATGACCTTGCTAACAAAGAGCTGGCTGAACATGTGGATGCACGAAGTGATAACAGTTTCAGTTTTGTCAGAGTTTAGTTGAAGAAAGTGTGCAGACATGTAATTGTCCTCATGGCTTCACCGCTGTGCACATCAGCATATCGTCTGCATAAAAGAGACGGCAAATGTCATGCATAGACGAAGAAAACAAAATACACTTTGGCAAAATGTGTTTTATCAGAACGTCTTACCAATAAAGCTTGAATTTGAATTGAATAACAGAGGTACAGTTTTGCTGTAAACTGACTCAACATCTCCTTGTGTCCCAGTTTGATTGACAGGAGAGGTCTGATCCGGTCTGACACGCCTCAGACCACCTCCCAGTCTAACGGGACCAGTGGCAGCAGCTACGCCTCCACTCAGCTCCACAGTCACAAGGTAGGTGGAGGACCACACCACCTCTGACTCTGTACACCAGAGTGACAGTTGATCAATACTGACTTGATAGATTATATAAATCACCAGGACATGGAGGGAAAAAGATGCACAGCTTCTCTGAATAGAAAAACAAATCATTTACAATCATTTGTGCTTTGCTTAATTCAGCAAATTACAGTTTACTCCTTTCACACATCACAACATGACGAGTTCTATATATGATAAAACCAGTCATGTTACAAATTCCAACATTTACATAGCGGCATGCAAATATTTGGGCACCCCTGGTCAAAGTTTCTGTTACATTGAATAGCTAAGTGACAAAAGATCTGATCTACAAAAGGCTAAACGATGACACACTGGTCATCTATACCCATATGTATATGGATAAATGCCTTATAAATTTTATTTTATAATTTATAACAATTTTATATCAGACTACAAGTAAGGATTATTTTCATCATGATTTAATAACCCGATTATTTTCTCAGTGGATTGATTGAATGATTGTATGGTTTATTAAATTTCAGAAAATTGTTTTTCAAATTCAAAGTGACACCCTAACAATGTTTGTTTTGTCCAACCAACTGTCCAAACCTCATAAGTATCATAAATGAATTAGAACGATAAAAAGGAAAAGCAGCAAATCTTCACATTTGAGAATCTGGAACAATGAAATGTTTGGAATTTTTGTTCAAATAATGACTTGTATAAAAATACTGTTAGTTAGTTAGGTAGTTATGTTTTGTTTTTAAAAGTCTTCATCTGAAAAGGAACGAGTGGTGTGGAGTAAAAAGTAGAATATTTCCTTCTGAAATGTAAAGGGGAATGTGCTTTCCATTTTGCAGCTGATAAAAAACACAGAATCAGAAGAGACAAATTCCTCAAACCTCTGCTCTCTGTCTCAGTGTGATCAGGATCAGTGTCTCCAGAGCACCAAGTTTGTCCTCCAGGCAGCAGCCACTCCTCTGCTCCACAGCGACCCTGTGGTATTGGCACCTCTGCCAGGAAAGACCACCACCCTAGGGGGCCCCTGTGCCTACCTGGCCCCCACCCAGCAGTCCCTGCCATCCTGCGGGGGAGACGTCTTGACCATGAGGGACGCTGCTGCCGACTCTCACTGCCACCACCACCTCCACCATCACCACCATCACCACCACCATCACCTCGTCAGTCCAGAGGAAACACCATGCACCACGCCGCAGGGCGCCCTGCCTTGCCCCGCCCACCTGCACCTCCACCCCCAACCTCACCCACCTGTCCCCAGCCCCGCCACCCTCTACGATCCTGCCAGTCAGGACGCTCTGCACGAGGACTCGGTCAGAGGGCTGGTCAAACTCAGCTCTGTGTGAACCAAACTGACCACACTTAAATTTAACCTCCGTTTGACCCTTGTTTAAGTTTGGTCTCTATAGAGTGTGTTTCCATCCACCTGAATTTATTCATATTTTTTTCAATCTGTGCATTAAAAAACTTGAAGTGGAAACACCAGTTTTCACAAAATGTTTTTCCTGTTGTCTGAAGAGACAAAATCTAATTTCTTTTGTCCATTTTCTGGAAGTTCATTTCAACTTTGCGCAAAATGGGAAAATGGATGGAAAATTGACCGATGACATGACAGAGTCTATCGTTCCAGGGCAAGTCAAATGGCTAATTCCATTTTTTTAAAGACCTGTTACATGGGTCAAATATGTTGTGGAGCATAAAAAACTATATTGATCTCTGAGAGGTAGATGAGGTATAGTAGAATGTCTCAAAAATGTTAATACTCAAGTAAAAAATCTGAATCTCCAAACTACTCCAGAGTTGCTAAAAGTCTCTTCTGCAAACAGGCGACTTCTCTCTTTATGTCAAACATGACATTTGGTGGTTTTTAAAACCCTCTGCAGTTCTTTTTGGTCAATTTTTGCTGACTTTCTCTGCGTTCATTGTTATTTAATCAGTGCTTACCTCACATGCTTGGTGTATTTTCATTCAGTACAAACTCAGCCACTGTTTCTGGTTTAAATTATGTCAATTTAACAAAATAAAGAGAGGTCAGGAACCCAAAATAAACATGCAAAATAACAGCCAATGTACAAATCTTTAGTGATAATGACTCAAAGTATTACTATAGAATGGGTTAAGGTTGTAAAAGATATTGTTTCACTTTTTATACGCACAAACACGGCAGGAAAAATGTTGTAAATGAAACTATAATAGAGTCTGTTTACATTTATAAGTGATTTAATCCCAACTGGTTTTTGTGCCTTTTTCATTGAAAGTCTGGAAGTTAAGAACTGAAAAAATTCATGATTCACAGTTGTAAACATTTCTTTCAAAACCGTTTTTATATATAAATTGGATGTTATGTGAAAAGCTCAATTTCAGCATTTTCAACTGGTTTTCTCAGCTTGTCTCTGCATGATATCTAAATGAAGTTATGATGGTACAAATATGCTCACGGACTCTAGAGGGTTTTAAACAAAAATAAAGTTAATGTATTTGCAAAGGATCAGGTTTGAATGTGGAAGATAAGCAAGATGGTGTGTAAATTAAAAACTGAAAACTGAGTTTTGAATGAAGAAGAAGTCGCCAAATGATTTTGCTTTTTGCTTCCAGAAAGTATGAATGCCAAAAATACCTAAAATATTCAGACTTTTAAATATTCAGGATGACCTGTTTTACCATTTCTTTATCTGAGGTGAGACTGCTGCTGGACCAAAGCCATATTATGTCCTCATTCACCTTCTGCTTCTGTTTGTTAAACCCTCTTTTTTTCATTTCTCCAGGAACTTGACTTCACCCTCTTTCGTAGTCTCTGTGGACTTGATGAAGTCAATTCTGTGTCCTGCCACAGTGGACATTTAATCCAGAATAAGCTAGTCCAGTGCCAAATGGACATCCGCCTTCAGCTGCAGTCGAACCAGGACCAAAGTCACGACTGACTGTTTTTTTTTCACAAATCAAGTGGCTGCTCCAGGCAACTTAGTTGTGAAGTGTTTCAGTGATTATGTGGAATAATGAGGACTGACTGTTATTATCAGAAGAGCTAACCTGCATAAATCTTCAGGTTTTCATTTGATTCATGTAAAGCAGGAATCAGGACTGAGGTTCACATAGAACATCTGCAGACCCGAGTTCATCAGCTTGTTTTGAGCGAAGCACCAATACTGCCACATGTTCACCCGGAGTTCACTTCTTTAAATGATAATAATGAATATTAAAGGCCGGTCACATCAGAATTTAAAATGGCAAAATCAGTGGAGTTGCTCGCAAAAGGTGAAGAAAATCCACATAAATTTGCACCATTAGCCAGTATCAAACTGTCCCTGAGTGCATAGAAAATGGAGGAAGCTATTGTAGCTCATTAGCTGTGTGTCATCATCCAGTTTCCTTGAAGCCCCTCTGTCATAGTATAAAAGAAAATAAGAGCAATGGTGACACTGAAATCAGTGGCAGAAATACTGTATGTCCGTATGTTTGAATAAGTTGTGTGAATCATCCCTTTAGCAACCGAGCTAAGCTAATGAGCTAAGGAGTTTGCTAACTTGAAACACTTGTTAGCTACCCAGAAAGCAAAATATATCCAGCCTACTTGCGCCACATGCTTGTGTTTCTTCTGGCCCAGTATATGCCCTGTTCTGAGAACGCAAATCTGATCCATATGCAGCATGATTGTAACATATGGACAAATTCTGGCGCACACAGAAAATCTTCCAGTTGTCAGCCAACACAGGAGGATAACAGCCTAGATCTGCCCAGATGTGGAAGTATATGAGCCAGACTTGGGCTGAGGATTCAGGCATATGTTGGGCCAGAAGTTTCTTTTTGCTATTTGCATTGGGGAACGTTATTTCCTTCCCTCTTTTAAGAGGAGGAGTGTGGAGTGGTAAACAAATTGTCTGGGGCAGAAGAGAGAAAATAGAGCCAAAATCCACAAGCTATTAGGATGGTACAAATACGTTGTTTGCATGCATAAAATATGTGAACTTCTTGTCCCGTTAGTGACCAAGCTAACCAGCTTGCTAGCTAGGTCTTGGAGCTTTTTTTTTTTTTAATCATTCTTCAGTAATTCTTTATTGAATTACATGATGAACACAGTTGAGAAATGTCAGGGGGTCCAGTTCAGAGAAAATAGATAGAACTGACTTGCACTAGCATGTTCCCCGCTTGCTTAGCAGTTAGCTCACTGTACAGCAGTTCACCAGCTAGCCCTGCAATATGTTCACTACATCACCAAGCTTCTACACCAAATATTTCACTATTTCACAAAAGAATGAATTTTGTTGTACTACTACTATTAATTTTGGTGTTCCCATTTTATTTGACACAAACCTAAATTTAGGAAGCTGTTGTAGCTTATTAGCTGTGCATCAAAATCCAGTTTATTGTCATCAGAGTACTGCTCCATAACAGAGACATGGTTTACACACAGGAAGCAAACAGAAGGAAATCAAACTAATATAGCTTTTAAAAACCTGCTGAGACTGTCTTGTTAGCGACCAAACTAAGCTACAGGACGAGCGAATTTGCTAACTGAACTGTTAGCGTAGAGAGAGCTCTCTTTCTCCTCCCCTCTTCACAATTTATTGAAACTGGTAAATAATGTTGAACAAAATACCAAAACAGTAAGTACATCATCAAGCTTAAAGCACCAAATATTTCACAGCTTTCTGGTGAAACCAGGTTCTGGTGAATCCACCTGAATCTCCAAACAAACTAAACTTTATTTTACATTTTAGTGAAGATCCCACATGCAGTACAGACCAGTGGATGTATCCTGAGATAAAGATTGTGCTGTGACATTCAAAAAGTTGTGTGGCTCACTTGTTTTCAGTCTATAAATACAGCAGATATCCTTGTGTTGTAGCCACTCAAAAAGAAAATTTCAATGGGAAAATCAAAACTAAAGAGGAGAAAACTTTGTGGATACAACACTGAGACACAGATCTAAAAAAAAAAAAAAAAAGTCTTTAAAAGCATTGAATTCACTTCCCTAAAAAAGCCTTAAAAGCTTTATATTTCATTTACAAAGATCTTGAATATTTGGTCTTGCCTGCTGTAGACTGGAACATCACTTGTCAAACTCACATTTAAGCAATTAAATTATTTTTTAAGTGATTAATCACTCCTATTTTTCTGCTCCTTATCTGCATCAAGGTTGCATTAGTTAATTAATTTTATAACTAGGAATTGTTGTTTTATACAGTTGGGATGAAAACGTGATATTTGACAATAAATTCATGTACTTAGGCCTTATTGTTCCTGCTGTTTTCAAAGTTTTAAATTGCATCCTAATGCTCTTGATCCTCAAATGGTCTTAAAAAGTCTATAATGTCATTTGGTGAAACTTGCAGAAACCCTGTGGCATCTGTCAACAATGTGAGATATAATAATAAGCAATAAATGCCTTATTTTTTTATTTTAGTTAGATCTGTTTGTCATCAAAACAAGAGAAAAATCCACCCAGAAGTTTTGCACAAAACCAAGATAAAGAGAAAATAATCACTGATGTGAAGGTTTTCTGATGTACTGGAGACAGATGTCTTGATAGGTGACTTGTCTTGACCACTGCCTTCTGGGAATTGTAGGTCTAAAAATACAGTGCAGCTCTAAAGCTCTGGTGCAGCTGATATCAGCAGAGATGAACTTTGGTTTCCAGATGTTGACCAGATGTGGATGCAGGACTTTATGAATGAATCGTTCATCATGTTACCTTCACTTTGGGGATGATGAATTCATCCAATCAGCTCTGGAAAGACAGACTTGCTAATTGGACGATTGTGTGCTGCTTTGCATTGTGTCCAATAGTTATGAAAAAAAAACTGTTGTATTACCAACTGTGGATTTCAATAAATACGCTTTTTTAAATGGAATAACTTCTTCTTTATTTATAGTTTAAAGCATAAAGGATGAATCACGTTCAACTTGGCAGAATCACCTGGATCTATACCTGGCCAGGGGTGACCAGGTAAAGGTTCAGGACCCTGGATTAGAACTTCTGTAGGAAGTGAATGTTATCATTTTTTGTTGTAAAATCAATCAAATGACTACAAAGAGATACAAATCAGATGTAAAGGACTAAAAAGAGATATAAAATTAAAAAAAACATTGTCAAATGGCTAAATAGAGATGTCAAATGACTAAAAAGAGGCGATGCAATTAATAAGAGGCACAAAACGCCCTCAATGACCTCAACTAAACAAAAAACAGGAAGTGATCATTTTCACAGCTTTTGGATTAATGAAAAAAATAATTTAGTCAACGTTCTAGGTGAAAACAAAAAACGTATATGAAGAATATGAAATTTAGCCAATAACAGATCATATAGCCTATACACAATGGAGAATTCAAATGTGTGTTATGCTCTAGGATGTTAAAACTAACTCCTAATATAAATTGTCCCATTAATGAGTACAGATTTTTCTTTATTTGTCGAAACATAATTAACTGGCAGCTAGCTTTCTCAGACAAAGTAACATCGACACATAACAATGTGACCCAAATATGTCAATCTTTCGAAAATTAGTTCATCCCGATCGCTAGGGGGAGATACAGACTATGACGTAGATTTACACATAGTGTCGTTATCTTCCCGAGTAGCCAATCGGAGAGCTCCGTTCGGCAGTAACCTGGAAACAGTTGCCAGCTTCGCCTGCAGTGAAGAAATCAGTTTAATAACGTCTAGATTGAGAGGGGGAAATGAAGCTAAAACGTTTGTTTCAGAGGCTGAAACCTGAACAAATGAAAGGTACAACTCATCAGAAACACAAATATACAAGAATCCGGTCTTTAAATCTCCGTGCTATGTCGAAGTGACGAAGCAGAAAACGACAGGGTTGTGTTCCTTTGTTTTCTGATATTTTAACAGTTTTTAGATCCAAAACCGTTCAAGTCAGCTTTAGTTTTTATATCTGACAACACCCATGACAGCTCTAAATGCAGAGTTACAATCATATGTGGCATAAAAATATGATTTTTGGCGCTGAATTGTCATGGTGACTACGCCTTTACATGACAGTAAACAGCTGAAAGCGCGGCAGCGGGAAACTGACCACAAATAAACATAAACACCATCCCATACATATATTAATATGTATTGAAAGCTTAAACAAAAACAGATTGATGTCAGACGCTTTAAAATACTGAAATAAGAACGAAAATACAGTTGATGTCGGTTCATACTTATCCACTCTAACTTGACGGAATATTTGGTTGCAAAACCAAATGATCAGATATTCAAACCACTTTGTGTTTACATGACAATTTAAATGCAGTATAAACAAGTTATTTATGTTTTATGTTTCTCTTAATCCGCTAATATTTTATTACGGAAATCAGATTCACTTACTATGGCAACTTCAACATTAATTTTAACTTTATGACTCTGTTTTATGACAGTCAAACGCCAGTTTAACCGCTTTAAAGTGCCAAATATATATATTCTTTTGTCATGAGAAATGTTTCATAAGCGGTCATTTTAATAGTTTTGTAACACCGGTTTTGGGCAATTTCGTAACCCCGCATAAACAAAGCCGTTTGAATTTCCCGCAGTAGTTCAGGTGTCACGTGAACGTGGCTCGCAGCCTGATTGGCTGTGTCGCAGCGTCAGTTTAAAGAGCCAGCACGAGCTGTGTTTTCATTGGCTGGCCGCGTTCTAGCGCCAAGATTTCAATAAAAAGGCGAGGGGACAACAGAATCCACTTCAGTCTTTGCTCTTCGTCTGTGTCAGCTCTTCGTTAGCTTAGATTTACGCTTTCCTCTTTTTACGTTTAGTTTCTTAAGTTATATTTTATTTATCCGAGACCAAAATGCTTACTGCTCGCAATCCTCTTACCGTCAGGGATGAAAACACACTCAGCATCCAGACCAGCAACATGTCGCTGGACAAAGAAAACACGGTGAGAAGAAAAAACCCTAAAACTTACGTTTCATTTTCTTTTGAATGTTAAATTCTTGTTAACGTAACTAAACTTAACTTAACCAGAAGTTTACGCTTTAATTTTTTAGGCGTGTTTAAGTTAAACATAGTGGCAGCCATTTCCTGAACAGTTCAGCCTATAAGTGACTCAGATTGATTCAGTATTTGTCTGACGTGATGAAATCAAACGTATGGACTAGGTATTGCCACTAGTTTCTGGTCACTTTAATGATTTCTGGTCATTTATCTTTAAAGCCTCCGAGTCTGAACACCACCCGCATCCTGGCGTCTAAAACCGCGCGGAAAATCTTCGACGATGCTGAGGTAAGTGACTGAAAATCTACTGAAACCTTCAGTATGTTAAACTAATCTACCAGATGAATAATCTATATTCATATTAAAGTCAGTGACCGTAAATTTGCTTGTGTATTGTGCTCATATGGCGCTTAAAATGTCGGTTCTGGCGCCAACGTGGACAGTCAGCTGTCGCTGATAAAACTCAGCTGTTGCTCCTACGGGCTTTATTCGTCAGAGGTCATTTGCCAACATTTAGAAAGTTTATAAAACATTAACATGACAAAGTTTTGGCAATGAGAGGTTTTTCTTCTCATAGATGTGTGCAGGTTTTAGTCAAATGCAAACTATTATCAACACTGGATAAGTTCTCATCAATAACAGCTGATCTTAGATCAATAATCATAAATGTTAAAATCTTCATATAATACAAAATGTGCATTTAGTAGAAGATGTGAAGCATTTATCTGACTGGCATTTGTGTGTCAAATATTATTTGAGACATTGGGTTTCGATTAATAAGTCAACCCCAGCATTATGCGTTAAACTGTGTTGAACCACGGTTTAATTTAAAAAGCAGCCCAAGTGAAATTTGACCAATTAAAGCATCAAAATCAAAGCGTCATCAGACCAGTTATAAAATGTGTAGCAATGAGTTTGTGGTTGACACTGTTTGCTTTTCAGCCCAAAGCAGTGAAGAAGAGTGAGGTGGAGCCGCTGCTGAAGGAAAACCCTCGTCGCTTCGTCATCTTCCCCATCCAGTACCACGACATATGGCAGATGTACAAGAAGGCCGAGGCCTCGTTCTGGACCGCAGAGGAGGTACGCATGAACGCTGCTGCACTAACAAGTGTGCAGTACTGCACGAGTGAAGTGTTGCTGTGACCCTGCTGTGGTCACCTTCATGTGATGCTGACGTCTTGTTTGTTCAGGTGGACCTGTCGAAGGACCTGCAGCACTGGGAGTCTCTGAAGGACGAGGAGAGGTACTTCATCTCTCACGTGTTGGCGTTCTTCGCCGCCAGCGACGGCATCGTCAACGAGAACCTGGTAAGGACGACCGGCCTTAAACTGAAACATCCCTAACAGCAGGACGGTGATTGTTGATGTGTTACTGGTTTGGGATCAGCTCTGACTCCCCAGTTCATCTGAACAGCTGTCAGGCATCACACCGTCTCCTGCTGCTGCTGTGTGATTCTGTTTTAAACATCAACCAGCCTGTGTCCTCATCTTGCTGTTTCACTCTGTGACCACCAGGTGGAGCGCTTCACACAGGAAGTGCAGGTGACAGAGGCCAGGTGTTTCTATGGTTTCCAGATCGCCATGGAGAATATCCACTCTGAGATGTACAGCCTCCTCATCGACACCTACATCAAGGAGCCCAAGGAGAGGTGAGCAGATCCTGGCACTCTTACTGGTCTTGGTGGTTGGTATACTGTTGTCTCTACTGGCCTTTACTCTTGTCTGCACTGGTTTCTACTGTCTGACGGTGTGTTCACTGACCCTCAGGGAATACCTCTTCAACGCCATTGAGACTCTGCCATGTGTGAAGCAGAAGGCCGACTGGGCGCTCAACTGGATCGGCAACAAGGGCGCCAACTACGGTAAACCTGCTCCCCGGGACTCCACATGATGTTTGTGCTCCTGGTTGATCAGGTTTGGTATTGATCAACTATATCTGTTGTTGATCCTCCAGGAGAGCGTGTGGTGGCCTTCGCCGCAGTGGAGGGAATCTTCTTCTCTGGTTCGTTCGCTGCGATCTTCTGGCTGAAAAAGAGAGGCCTGATGCCCGGCCTGACCTTCTCCAACGAGCTCATCAGCAGAGACGAGGTGACGACCTGATGTTACACTTCATCTGCTCTTAAAAGACCATCCATCAGCTCAATTAGTTTTCTCTAAATGTGTTCTTTCTTCCTTGTTCTGCTCTTATCCAGGTCATGTTTAATGATTAATCAATAATGTCTTTAGCAATTATAGTTTTTATATCTGGGAAGTGCTGGGAAAATGTGATTCTTAGACTTGGTGAATAATTTGAGGCCTCATCGTCCCTCCTGGTCTTTATTGACAGTTTCTGCAGGTTCATTAAATTTAAGCCCTTTTTTAAAACCAGAGTCAAATTTAAACCCTGTTTGATGGTTATACTGGTATAAAGGTGTGAACCAGCAAGACCACAATTTATTTACATCACCTTTTGTCATATATAAAGTCAGGTCTGGGGCATTTCCAGCCAGTTTCTGCTGAAATCAGACAAATCGTTTCATCATTGGCAGTTACACTTTATCACCATTAGAGAATATTTTAAGACTTTCAATACCTTCTAAGATCTTTTTAATAAACTTCATTCAGTGCTTTTTAAGGACCTTTAAGACCTGCAGATAATTATATCGTTCATGTTTTGGCCAGTTTGACCATGAAATGTTTTGTTCAATTGAATTGAATCCTTGTTTTAGCTTTGATTTTTGCCTCAAATCAAATGTCTTGAGTTTTCTGTATGGATCTGCCTGTTTGTATAAATTAGTGTGGTGGTCTAACTGTGTGCTGGTTTCAGGGTCTGCACTGCGACTTCGCCTGTCTGATGTTCAAACACCTGGTGAACAAGCCGTCAGAAAAAACAGTCACCAACATCATCAAGAACGCCGTGGAGATCGAACAGGTCAGTCGACAGCGACACAAACAGATGAATGTGAAGATCCTCAACGTGTCTGTCTGGTTCTGGCTTTTCTGGCCGTGGATGCTTTAACTCGCTTTGTTGAACTGTTGTTTTGTTTATGCTCAGGACTTTCTGACCAAGGCTCTGCCCGTGAAGCTGATCGGGATGAACTGTGACCTGATGAAGCAGTACATCGAGTTTGTAGCCGACAGACTGATGCTGGAGCTCGGCTTCTCAAAGGTAACAACACCCTGGCTGAACCACAGCTCCCGGTAGATCCAGGCCATACTTCATTATTCCTGCTCAGTTGGTCTGAACATGCAGGCCTCTAAATGTTTGTCATGTAGATTGAATTAGTCCCAGAAACTGCTGCAGGCTGATCAGCTGCTTCCAACCAGCACAGCCAGGTTGAACATGTGATGATGATTCACAGCGTCTGCTGGATCCAAAAATTCAGCAATTCAAAAAGTGAATTACATTGGTTTAAGTGATATTTTAAGTCTAGCATTCAAAGCGTTGCTGTTCCTCATCAGACTGTTGATAAGACACGATGAAGGCTTAGATCTGACTCGGACACTCGCTGCCACTCTAACAGACAGTCACTGTAACTTGTGCTGCGTCAGAGGCAAGTTTGTTCATTTATTCTCCTGCTGTTGGCACAAAGTTTTATAATCGGAGGTCCCTGCTGGTATTTCATTGAAATATGACTTTAACTCTTCCTAGTTTAGGTCGCCTATACTCACCTGATAAGTAGGCCAAGTTTAAACTCAGAGCAGCTGCTGTAGCGGCCTCCTGATCCTGGTCTGTACTGTGTAGGTTTGTAGACGAGGATCAGGTCTGTGATGATGAGAGGCGCAGGGGTACGGACCTCAGCCGGTGATGGGGGCTGAGTGTTGCTGCACAATCTGCTCAGAGAACAAGTGGTTCACTGACAGACCACAGCAGCACGAAACAGACGCCAGACTGAACAGACCTCAAAAAGTCCTGCAGTGCTCTGGTTCAGGTCTGACAGTAGACCAGGTGCACTATAGTACAACTGCTTTATAGTTATACAAAGCAAGGCAGAGCTTCACTCTGAGGGGGAACTTTACCCCTCAGGCTTCCGCACAGAACTCATTTTCAGATCCTTTTCATGTGTCGACCGGAGAATAAACTGACCTCTGCTCCGTCTCGTGTCTCTGCAGATCTACCGGGTGGAGAACCCCTTCGACTTTATGGAGAACATCTCCCTGGAGGGAAAGACCAACTTCTTTGAGAAGCGAGTGGGCGAGTACCAGAGGATGGGCGTCATGTCCGGCCCCACAGACAACACCTTCAGGCTGGACGCAGACTTCTGAGGACAGAGGTGGAGCGATCCACACTCAGTCACACACTTCAGCCAGAGAAACCAGGTGATGCTGAACGCCATTGCTCCATTCTGTAGGAGGACAGCGGTTTTACGATCTAATTTAACATAAGCCTGTCACCCAGTGCGTTCTGAGACGCGCCTGAGCACAAAGAAAGGCTTTCAGTGTTGTATAGAACATGAAATGTTCTGCACCTCAGCAGAATTGTGATGAATTAAAACTTAATTTTATCTTTTATTATAAACCATCAGAGCATTGAGGCCGTTGTGGTATTCGTGCGGTAAAACTAACATGTTTTATCTGCCCATTTGTAATGACATGTAAACTCCAGATGTGTATATTAGTACTTTTAGATCAGTTTTGTATCGTAGGTTACTTTTGTGAAATATGTACAGTTTGAGTGTTTTTAATGCTGGTGCTTGATTTTATAATTAAATGTGTGTGTGTATATATAAACCTGATCAGTTTATTTTGCCTTTTTTCAAAGCTTTTATTTACAAAAGAAGCTGATTATATTTCGTTTTTTATTTTTAGTTAACTAGCTTGATTGTTAATGGATTTATAGAATTACATATCAACTTGTACCTGAGACCTGGAAATCAAGATTTGATTAGATTTGTGCTGTAGCTGTGGTATAAGCCTTAGCATAAAAAATATACTGAGTCATAAAATTACTTTTAGTTTTTTTGGGGGGGGTTTTCTTTTGTCTTTATTATATTTACACATGTCAGATTTGAAACCAGGACGCTATGGTAAGGACAAAGCCTAAATGATATTCGCTCTACCAGGTGAGGCATAAAAACGTCATAGTATAGCAATGCATAAATTATTGTATAGTAAGATAAAATATAGTACGTCACCAGCAGATCAAAGTTTTTCCCCACTGCTGGTAACAAAGCATGAATCAAACTCCTAAACGGGTTCATGTGGTTAGTTTATTTGATCTGGTCACAGATTAACAGGAAGAACAGTTATAGAAGCACATACTGTAGATCAGTCCATTGATATGTTTCAGGATGAAACTTGACTCTATATTTCTTCTGATTTTAATATAAAGATGTTAAGCTGTTGTAAAGTTGTATAGCAATAAACTTGTTAGCTCCTAACACTGCTCCGGTTTAAAGGATGTGAGGTTATTATTGCTGCAGCAGGCACTTCCTACCAATATATACATTTTACATAGATTGTAAAAACATGTTCAGCGGATCTTGATGTCCAGCAGCGTGACGTCTCCCAGCACCTCCACCTGGTTGATCCGGCTCAGGTCCTTGACTCTGTGTTTGTAGTCCAGCTGGTGGAGCCCGTTAACAGCAACTCTGAACTGCTGAGAGTCACAAAGGATGATCATCTGCAGAGGAAACACACCACAATCATGAGGACAGGAGGTTCCAAGGTCCATGATGCTGATTTTACATGTAACATTGCAACAACTATGAATTTATTCATTTATATCATGCTGATCCCTTTCTCTTTATGCTGATTCTAAAACCAAGAGACTCATCTGAAAAGAACAAAATCCATCTAATGCCTGATCAGCGGGAAACTAAAATACACAATAACAAATTAAACAATACTTTTTATCATTTCCCACAGCCCAAAGTGATGCCTTCAGGTGTCGCGATAAAATCCAAAGAAATTCGAATTCAAAAAGTATCAAATCCAAATAACAAATAATTGATTCATCAATAATAAAAAATTATATTAAATTTACAATTTAATGCATTCAAAGAGTGCTGCTTTTCACAGTGTTTCTCTTAATTAATCCACTAGTTGTTTGTTAAATATAACAAATTCCCAGTGCACAATGAGATGACTTTATCTGTCTCGTGTGCAGGGTCAAAGGTCATGATGTACCTCAAAGTATTGTCCTGTACTGAAGGGGAAAGAGCCCAGCTTTTTTTCTTCAGGGCCCCAGCACTCCGACAGGAAGGAGTTTCTGACGAAGGCTCGATGCTTTAGACGAGGGTTGAGATGAAGAGCAATGTCGCTGCTGCCCGCCATTCGCAGGTTCACACCGAAACTGAAGGAAACATGTTGGAAACATGTCGGAAATACAGCAGAAAAACATGTTCAAACTACTGATCTTTATCATCTCTAAATGTTCAGGATCCTTCAGTCGTTTTTATCCACATAAAGAATTTTTCCCTTTTTTGTTACTTTTTTTCAACATTTACGTTATTAGTTAGTTTATGTCAGGATGAATAAGTAGTGAAAGTAAAACATCACTCTGTAAAAATACTCTGTTCCAAAAGGAATGGAGTATAATCAGGAAAATGTACTTAAAGTATGAAAAGTAATAGTACTCTTCCTCCACCACAGTTTTTTCCTGGTCATGAAAAGTCATTCAGGTGATTTACCTCTGTGCTTTGTGAGTGGTTTCTGCTTTGATGGCGATGCTTCGTCCGACGCTCAGTCCTTTACCCAGATCACCTCTGAAAGGAATACTCTGCAGAAAACAAGGTTCCATCAGTCAACAGCCAGTATAAATACTTCAAACTCACTGCTGCAGTGTCTCATCGACATTATCTCAGCTATATCTGCAGTGATTCATTGATTTGTCCATCCACACAAAAATAACTGAAACATTTTTCAAGCAAAAATGGCAAATATTAGCTGGTTGCAGCTTCTGAAATGTGAAGATTTTACTCTTGTATGCCAGGAAACTGAATCTCTGGGTTTGGGCAGTTGGTTGGACAAAACAACACGTGAAGAGGTCACATTGGAGTTTGGGAAAGTATAAGAGGTTGTTCACAATGAAACTGATGGGACATTTCTGGTCGCCCCAAAACAAGACATTTGAAGAGGTCATCATGGCATTTTCTGCCATTTTTTTAGACCAAAACTGAATCAATCAACTGAAAAATGAATCAGCAGATAAGTAGATAAGGACAATAATCATTGTAAACCTCGAAACTGAAACTCACCAAGTCGCCTGACGAGCAGCTTACCAGCTGGAAGAGGAACAAACAAGAAAATCTGTTTAAATACAATCATAGATAACAATTAACATAATGTTCCCCCATTCATCATTTAGTAAGTAAACATTTTAAGTGTTTTTTCTACATACTTTATACTATAAAGTTTATAATAATTTACTATACTCTCGTTCATTTTCCTTTTATACAGCAGCCTGATGTGTGTGTCCACAGGAGGAGTTAGAGTTGTTAACAAATACATTAACTAAACTTAGGTCTGATTAAAGCTGCATTACAGTCTGTTAGAAACCATTTTACAAACTGATTATACAGGATAAATAGCTGGATTTATAGTAAAAGTACCAGAACTGTTTCCACTGCAAACATCAGACAGTTAATTATTTATCCTTACATTCATCTCTGAGTCCTGGCTGGTCAGACTGGCTGCAGGAGACACTGAAGTCTGAAAAACAACAAAGCCAAAAACAACAGCTCATAAACTTCATCACAAGTTTCATCACATGAAGAAAAAACAACAAACTTTACTTTTATCAGATGCTGTCGTCAGAGAGCAACTCACAGAGCTCGGGGGGAGGACGCCCACAGCGTCAACTTTGATCTTTCCAGAAATGTTGAGAGTGTCGACTCGCTCCAGATCCACTCTGTGTTTGTACTCTAACACGTGTCCTCCGTTCACAGCCACCTGCAGCACAGACAGCACAGTACTGTGATCCTGCACTGCAGTACAAGTACTCTGATCCTGCACTGCAGTACAAGTACTCTGATCCAATACTGCAGTACAAGTACTGTGATCCTGCACTGCAGTACAAGTACTCCTGATTAATCAACTAATGGTTGCAGCGCTAATCTAAATTATTGACAAACCTTGAGTAGTAGAACCTTAGTAGCTGTTGCTTTTGATCATATCACATGATCTTCATCAGAAGATACAGTATGCAAATGTAGATGTTTCTGCTGCCTCCAAAGCTTCTAACTCTACTGATATCACATGTGCTCCCAGATTAGCCACCTTATTGATATGTCAACTGCTGCTTCAAGAATTAAAGTTCAAATCTGGCTTATTGTTTTCAGATGCTGTTGGAGGTTTGTTTGATGTCTGTAAACGCAGCAGGAATAGTTTTATCATTTTATCATCATCTTACAAACAAACATTTCAAACTCTTCATTTTGCAGGGGAATTTACTGTGAAATGAATCAAGAGCATCAGTTTAAGCATCCTGTGGCGGCCGAGCTCTCACCTTGAACTTGTCTTTCAGGATGAGGATGATGAGTTCAAAAGCCCCCCCGGCAGTGAAGGGATTCTGGTACAGGATCTCCTCTCTGCCCCAGCGCTCCGTCTGCAGTGTGTTGCATATGATACACGGTGACCTCTGAAATCTCGGGTTGAAGTGAAACGCCACGTCGGCCCTCGGCTTCACGCTGCTGCCACATGTGAAGTCCACCTGAAACCTGCAAGACAGCGCAGAGGGACGACAGGCGAGTCAAACATACAGAAGAAAAATCTGCATCATTTCAGATTTAAAACAGGGTTTCAGTTGTTTCTGGTGTTCACCTAATTACATTTTTGTCTGTACCTCCAAACTGTGTAGGACAATAAATCCTATGAATATAGTTTTTCATTAACATGACCTGGAGCCATGTATGGATTATTGAACAATCCTACAGGGCCGAATGGTCAGAGGGCCCCTGGACCAGAAACTCTGTATGAAGAGACAATTAATATTTCACAAAGCCCTGTCAAAACACACAAAACAACCACAAAAAGACAAAAAAAAAACACACACAAATAGACACAATACGACCACATGGGAGGGGCATTTCACACGTCTCATAATCGGTCCATGTTTGGACCCAGATAAACAACAGAAAACTGATGGATAGATTAACCAATTAAAAAATAAATCATTTCTAATTTGCATTTTTATGAGTGGGTGAGCTGAATGACTGAGAAAAATATTGAAGACATTTGTGAATGAAATTGAAGGCTTTTTACATCTTAACAGCCTCTTTTTTTTTTTGAAGGAACTGTATTCAATGCTTTGTAAGACTTGTGGAGACTGGAAAATAAAATTTAGTCATGTCACCTGTCTGTTTGTAATGAAGCTGTAAACACGGGCGGATCATGCCGGTGTTAAAGGTTAAACAAGGTTCTGTGCTTGATAATTTTGTGTTGTGTGTACTCACCTGTCAGCATTAGATGGCACTGAACCCTGAATGAGAACCATCTCCCCCGGTAGCAAACCACCCAGGATTGTCCCAGCGAAGGGAATCACCTGAAGAGAAAAACATGTCAGATGTAGGCTGTCAGGTGAGAGGGACCACACTAAACACATACAAACATATGATGAGAACGAAGGAGATTCAGAAGAAATGAAGAAAAGTTTTGTGAAAAAGGCGGAAAGAAGGATTTCGTGTTTGAATTCGACATCAAACATCATTTAACCTGCAGACAGAACAGTCTAAATAATACATAGAATATATCTCTGCAAACATAAACTGGCTCAAATGTTTAGAGGGTCAGATACTTGTTATCATATATGACCCTTTGAGCCTTTAACCGTCATGTTGTAATGTTAGTAAATTGATATTTTTAATGTGAGGATTTGATGCTTTTCTTTATTATATATGGGAGTAATCTGAATATCTTTGGGTTCTGGGCTGCAGATTTCTGCGGAAATGTCATTTTATAAACAAAAACTTCATGAACTTATCCAGAAAATTATCTTCTTACGATTAATTGAAAATTAAAGTAATAATTAGTTCCAGACAAATGAAAATTAAAAGAAAAAACTTAGATTACACTGATATAAACCAACTGCATTTTTTTGCCTAAAAGTGACTAAAAACACATCTACCTCTGAACGTTTTGTATCGCCACACCAAACGCCATTGGAAATTGAAGGTGTTTCAGTATTTCCTACTGTGTCTGCAATTGTTAAAAAGCGACACGAGCAGAGTTAAGACTGTACATTAATTAAATTAAATCGCTCTCTCCGGCATCGGAAAACACCGAGCTGGGCTCATATTCTAACAAAATGACTTTTAAATAAAGAGTCCAACTGGACTTTGTACTTCCGTCTGGCGAAACTGAGCAAATTTGCTGAAATGAAGTTATTTAGTGGAAGAGATGTATGACACATTCACCGTGAATAATATCAAGTCGATAAAAGTACTTCTTCCACGTTATACGACATTACAGCTGATGATAACGAATTAAAGTGGGCGCTTAGCTGAGATGCTAGCTAGCTCGCTCGCCGACAAATCCTCGATAAATTGTCAATTAAACGGTCATGGCGACAATGAAAATGAATCGAAATAGATGATGGTTATTAAGATGAACAAGTTAGGTGTCTTACCGGGTTTAAAAACGTCTGTCTCGGGTTTGAAATCGACATTTTGGAGCAGAACAGCTGGAGACTGCGACTAGTTTGTTTTTCTGTTTACTTCCTGATCAAACGTCAGCACGGTTCACAGTTACAAGGATGAGACAGAGAAGATTTCGGTTTTTACACACGACTAAGATCTTTTATTAAATTAAAATTTTATTTTATATAGCAGTTGATTAACACGGTTAAAATTGCCTGTTAGAAACATGATAGTTGCTGTTTAAATATTTTATTTTATTGCCGATTTGGAGTCAGCGTGATGACGCAGCTGTCGGCTCCTTACAGAATGCAGAGGTTTCGTAGAAGGTCAGTCTTCTGATTTCAATAATTACTTATTTACCTCAACCCAGTTTATCAGGCAGGTCAAATAACCCCAGTGTGACTTGCTGGTTTCATTTTTCATTTCCAATAAGAAACGACAAGGAAAATATCGATTTAATTCATAATTTATTCGTTTAAAGTGTGGTCATTAACTCAACTGTAAAGCTCTTGGTGTCTGATAAACTGGAAATGTTTAGCCATAAACGCTGCATACAAAGTTTCATACATCTTGTTTGAGTAATTTACCGTCTCTCCTCAATAGTTTAGTAATATTACGCTTCTTTTTGGTAGTTTTAGGACTTTTTAGTATTTTTACTAGTTACTAATAGTTTTGCATCTTTTAGTCATTTCATGTCTCATTTGTCTTGATTCAGTTTGACATATAAACAAAGAGCAGGGGTCTTCTTCATAGGCTTTAACAGACTGATTTGGCAGTTTCCTTTAGAAAATGTAAACAAATGAACAGATATATTGGCCATTACACGTATTGCAGTTGCACTCAGTGTATTATCATTTCTCAGCCTAGACCAATAATTTCAAGAAAAGAAAGTAAATATTTGCCCAAATGTTTTTAGCTTTAAACTATTTAGATATATGCTTTTATTATCCCCTAGGGATATTTCATTTGTCCATTAGCTCATTGTTGATTTATTCATTATTTTAAAATGTGAAAATCTGTAAGTTAAACCTAAAGCTCTCTGTTGCATTTAAACCCAAACTATCAACGGACACATGGAAATGAACAGAATCAGGGCTTTGACCAAACACACTATCATTTAAAATTTTATTAGAAAAAAACTAAACATCTGTACAAATTGAACACAAGCAACATAAAATTCCTTTATAAAAACATACTAATATAGCAGATTTTATGAAGAACACAAAACTCTAAAAAGTTAGTTTACACATAAGGAGGTAAAAAAAGAAAAACTATATATAAACAATTCTGGTCCATGCTTTACCAAGTTAACTGCTGAATTTAAGTTGCAGATCCATGGGCTGCAGTATCCTTATTGTCTGAAAATCTCATTATTATTATCATTATTGTTATAATAATAACCACCTACAGCTGACAACCCAACATAAATTAAAATTAGGTCCTGTACAACAGTGATGATCCATCTGTTTCTACACTCAGTACATCCACCTGTGGATTTTCATCCAGTTAATAACACATTTTGGCCTTTAATTTAAGAGTCTACTTTCCTCCCAGAGTGGAGCAATGGCCTTCAGCATCACCTGGTTTCTCTGGCTGAAGTGTGTGACTGAGTGTGGATCGCTCCACCTCTGTCCTCAGAAGTCTGCGTCCAGCCTGAAGGTGTTGTCTGTGGGGCCGGACATGACGCCCATCCTCTGGTACTCGCCCACTCGCTTCTCAAAGAAGTTGGTCTTTCCCTCCAGGGAGATGTTCTCCATAAAGTCGAAGGGGTTCTCCACCCGGTAGATCTGCAGAGACACGAGACGGAGCAGAGGTCAGTTTATTCTCCGGTCGACACATGAAAAGGATCTGAAAATGAGTTCTGTGCGGAAGCCTGAGGGGTAAAGTTCCCCCTCAGAGTGAAGCTCTGCCTTGCTTTGTATAACTATAAAGCAGTTGTACTATAGTGCACCTGGTCTACTGTCAGACCTGAACCAGAGCACTGCAGGACTTTTTGAGGTCTGTTCAGTCTGGCGTCTGTTTCGTGCTGCTGTGGTCTGTCAGTGAACCACTTGTTCTCTGAGCAGATTGTGCAGCAACACTCAGCCCCCATCACCGGCTGAGGTCCGTACCCCTGCGCCTCTCATCATCACAGACCTGATCCTCATCTACAAACCTACACAGTACAGACCAGGATCAGGAGGCCGCTACACCAGCTGCTCCGAGTTTAAACTTGGCCTACTTATCAGGTGAGTATAGGCGACCTAAACTAGGAAGAGTTAAAGTCATATTTCAATGAAATACCAGCAGGGACCTCCGATTATAAAACTTTGTGCCAACAGCAGGAGAATAAATGAACAAACTTGCCTCTGACGCAGCACAAGTTACAGTGACTGTCTGTTAGAGTGGCAGCGAGTGTCCGAGTCAGATCTAAGCCTTCATCGTGTCTTATCAACAGTCTGATGAGGAACAGCAACGCTTTGAATGCTAGACTTAAAATATCACTTAAACCAATGTAATTCACTTTTTGAATTGCTGAATATTTGGATCCAGCAGACGCTGTGAATCATCATCACATGTTCAACCTGGCTGTGCTGGTTGGAAGCAGCTGATCAGCCTGCAGCCATTTCTGGGACTAATTCAATCTACATGACAAACATTTAGAGGCCTGCATGTTCAGACCAACTGAGCAGGAATAATGAAGACTTCATTCCAGGTATGGCCTGGATCTACCAGGAGCTGTGGTTCAGCCAGGGTGTTGTTACCTTTGAGAAGCCGAGCTCCAGCATCAGTCTGTCAGCTACAAACTCGATGTACTGCTTCATCAGGTCACAGTTCATCCCGATCAGCTTCACGGGCAGAGCCTTGGTCAGAAAGTCCTGAACATAAACAAAACAACAGTTCAACAAAGCGAGTTAAAGCATCCACGGCCAGAAAAGCCGATGAACCAGACAGACACGTCGAGGATCTTCACATTCATCTGTTTGTGTCACTGTCGACCGACCTGTTCGATCTCCACGGCGTTCTTGATGATGTTGGTGACTGTTTTTTCTGACGGCTTGTTCACCAGGTGTTTGAACATCAGACAGGCGAAGTCGCAGTGCAGACCCTGAAACCAGCACACACAGTTAGACCACCACACTAATTTATACGAACAAGCAGATCCATACAGAAAAATCAAGACATTTGATTTGAGGCAAAAATCAAAGCTAAAACAAAGGATTCAATTTTTAATTGAACAAAACATTTCATGGTCAAACTGGCCAAAACATGAACATCATAATTATCTGCAGGTCTTAAAAGTCCTTAAAAAGCACTGAATGAAGTTTATTAAAAAGATCTTAGAAGGTATTGAAAGTCTTAAAATATTCTCTAATGGTGATAAAGTGTAACTGCCAATGATGAAACGATTTGTCTGATTTCAGCAGAAACTGGCTGGAAATTCCCCAGACCTGACTTTATATATGACAAAAGGTGATGTAAATAAATTGTGGTCTTGCTGGTTCACACCTTTATACCAGTATAACCATCAAACAGGGTTTAAATTTGACTCTGGTTTTAAAAAAAAAAAAAAGTCTTAAATTTAATGAACCTGCAGAAACTGTCAATAAAGACCAGGAGGGACGATGAGGCCTCAAATTATTCACCAAGTCTAAGAATCACATTTTCCCAGCACTTCCCAGATATAAAAACTATAATTGCTAAAGACATTATTGATTAATCATTAAACA
>NW_019525453.1:7950273-7950841 GCF_002814215.2 Seriola lalandi dorsalis | reverse complement strand
CAGTACAAGTACTGTGATCCTGCACTGCAGTACAAGTACTGTGATCCTGCACTGCAGTACAAGTACTGTGATCCTGCACTGCAGTACAAGTACTCTGATCCTGCACTGCAGTACAAGTACTGTGATCCTGCACTGCAGTACAAGTACTCTGATCCAATACTGCAGTACAAGTACTCTGATCCTGCACTGCAGTACAAGTACTCTGATCCAATACTGCAGTACAAGTACTCTGATCCTGCACTGCAGTACAAGTACTCTGATCCAATACTGCAGTACAAGTACTCTGATCCTGCACTGCAGTACAAGTACTCTGATCCAATACTGCAGTACAAGTACTCTGATCCTGCACTGCAGTACAAGTACTCCTGATTAATCAACTAATGGTTGCAGCGCTAATCTAAATTATTGACAAACCTTGAGTAGTAGAACCTTAGTAGCTGTTGCTTTTGATCATATCACATGATCTTCATCAGAAGATACAGTATGCAAATGTAGATGTTTCTGCTGCCTCCAAAGCTTCTAACTCTACTGATATCACATGTGCTCCCAGATTAGCCACCTTATTGAT
>NW_019525453.1:7948757-7950223 GCF_002814215.2 Seriola lalandi dorsalis | reverse complement strand
TGTCGATGAGGAGGCTGTACATCTCAGAGTGGATATTCTCCATGGCGATCTGGAAACCATAGAAACACCTGGCTTCTGTCACCTGCACTTCCTGTGTGAAGCGCTCCACCTGGTGGTCACAGAGTGAAACAGCAAGATGAGGACACAGGCTGGTTGATGTTTAAAACAGAATCACACAGCAGCAGCAGGAGACGGTGTGATGCCTGACAGCTGTTCAGATGAACTGGGGAGCCAGAGCTGATCCCAAACCAGTAACACATCAACAATCACCGTCCTGCTGTCAGGGATGTTTCAGCTTAAGGCCGGTCGTCCTTACCAGGTTCTCGTTGACGATGCCGTCGCTAGCGGCGAAGAACGCCAACACGTGAGAGATGAAGTACCTCTCCTCGTCCTTCAGAGACTCCCAGTGCTGCAGGTCCTTCGACAGGTCCACCTGAACAAACAAGACGTCAGCATCACATGAAGGTGACCACAGCAGGGTCACAGCAACACTTCACTCCTGCAGTACTGCACACTTGTGAGTGCAGCGGCGTTCATGCGTACCTCCTCTGCGGTCCAGAACGAGGCCTCGGCCTTCTTGTACATCTGCCATATGTCGTGGTACTGGATGGGGAAGATGACGAAGCGACGAGGGTTTTCCTTCAGCAGCGGCTCCACCTCACTGCTGCTGCTCTTCTTCACTGCTTTGGGCTGAAAAACCAACAATGTCAACCACAAACTCATTGCTACACATTTTATAACTGGTCTGATGACGCTTTGATTTTGATGCTTTAATTGGTCAAATTTCACTTGGGCTGCTTTCAAATTAAACCGTGGTTCAACACAGTTTAACGCATAATGCTGGGGTTGACTTATTAATCGAAACCTAATGTCTCAGATAATATTTGACACACAAATGCCAGTCAGATAAATGCTTCACATCTTCTACTAAATGCACATTTTGTATTATATGAAGATTACAACATTTATGATTATTGATCTAAGATCAGCTGTTATTGATGAGAACTTATCCAGTGTTGATAATAGTTTGCATTTGACTAAAACCTGCACACATCTATGAGAAAAATAACCTCTCATTGCCAAGACTTTGTCATGTTAATGTTTTATAAACTTTCTAAATGTTAGCAAACGACCTCTGATGAATAAATCCCGTAGGAGCGACAGCTGAGTTTTATCAGCGACAGCTGACTGTCCACGTTGGCGCCAGAACCGACATTTTAAGCGCCATATGAGCACAATACACAAGCAAATTTCGGTCACTGACTTTAATATGAATATAGATCATTCATCTGGTAGATTAGTTTAACATACTGAAGGTTTCAGTAGATTTTCAGTCACTTACCTCAGCATCGTCGAAGATTTTCCGCGCGGTTTTAGACGCCAGGATGCGGGTGGTGTTCAGACTCGGAGGCTTTAAAGATAAATGACCAGAAATCATTAAAGTGACCAGAAACTAGTGGCAATAC
>NW_019525453.1:7946193-7948597 GCF_002814215.2 Seriola lalandi dorsalis | reverse complement strand
ATGAAACGTAAGTTTTAGGGTTTTTTCTTCTCACCGTGTTTTCTTTGTCCAGCGACATGTTGCTGGTCTGGATGCTGAGTGTGTTTTCATCCCTGACGGTAAGAGGATTGCGAGCAGTAAGCATTTTGGTCTCCGATAAATAAAATATAACTTAAGAAACTAAACGTAAAAAGAGGAAAGCGTAAATCTAAGCTAACGAAGAGCTGACACAGACAAAGAGCAGAGACTGAAGTGGATTCTGTTGTCCCCTCGCCTTTTTATTGAAATCTTGGCGCTAGAACGCGGCCGGCCAATGAAAACACAGCTCGTGCTGGCTCTTTAAACTGACGCTGCGACGTAGCCAATCAAGCTGCGAGCTACGTTCACGTGACACCTGAACTACTGCGGGAAATTCAAACGGCTTTGTTTGTGCGGGGTTACGAAATTGCCCAAAACCGGTGTTACAAAACTATTAAAATGACCGCTTATGAAACATTTCTCATGACAAAAGAACATATATATTTGACACTTGAAAGCTGTTAAACTGGCGTTTGACTGTCATAAAACAGAGTCATAAAGTTAAAATTAATGTTGAAGTTGCCATAGTAAGTGAATCTGATTTCCGTAATAAAATATTAGCGGATTAAGAGAAAAATAAAACATAAATTACTTGTTTAATCTGCATTTCAATTGTCATGTAAACACAAAGTGGTTTGAATATCTGATCATTTGGTTTTGCAACCAAATATTCCGTCAAGTTAGAGGGGATAAATATGAACCGACATCAACTTTATTTTCGTTCTTATTTCAGTATTTTAAAGCGTCTGACACCAATCTGTCTTTGTTTAAGCTTTCAGTACAGTGACTATTATATGTATGGGATAGTATTTATGTTTATTTGTGGCCCGTTTCCCGCTGCCGCCTTTTTAGGTGTTTACTGTAACGTAAAGGCGTAGTCACCATGATAATTTAGCGCCAAAAAAATCATTTTTTATGCCACATATTATTGTAAATCTGAATTTAGAGCTGTCATAGGTGGTGTCAGGTACGAAAACTAGAGCTGACATTAACGGTTTTGGATCCAAAAACTGTTAAAATATCAGAAAACAAAGGAACACAACCCGGTAATCTGTCGGTTTCTCATCCGTCACTTCGACATCACAAACAGATTTAAAGGCCGGATTCTTGTGTAATTGTGTTTCAGGTGATCTGAATGTGTTGTACCTTTCATATGTTTAGGTTTCAGCCTCCGAAACAAAGGTTTTAGCTTCATTTTCCCTCTAAACTGGCGAAGGTGACTTATCAGCTGTTTCTGAAGAGGAACGCTCTGATTGGCTGCTTGAGAACCTGTAAAAACAAGTGAACAGTCGGTGTCGCCACCTAGAGGCCAGGATGAGTTGATGTTATTACATTGCAATAACATCTATACAAACATTTTTGCTGCTCTTTTGTTTATACAGTTTTGGACCCCACTGTATGTTTGACGTTTAGCAGCAGTGGAAACTACATACAGTTACTTATTTCAATTTTATGTCACTTTATACTTCTATTCCACTACATTTCAGTGGAAAATATTGTAATTTTTTACTGCACTACCTTTATTGTTAAAGCAGCTAATGTGCTATCATGTAAGAGTATATGAATATATTCAAATTGCCACCTACAAATTGACATGTTTAAACAAAGGACAGTTTTAATAGTAGAAAACAAATGTAAACTAAGGAGGTGATCACAAACATAAGCAGAGATGCAAGTATTGCGTCACTAAGAAGGGTCTAACGTGATGGAGGCAATCTTTCTTCTTTTTTTTGGTATCAATCATATTGATGATTGATACTAAAACAATTGTACCAGTATCAGAGTATGTTTACAGAGTTGCTACTTTTGCACAAGTAAATTATTTGAGTAATTCTTCCACCACTGTCATTTTCTGCTGGTAATATAGGTAAATGTACTTTTTTATTTCCATTTAATTGATAATATGATAATAATAATATTGATAATAATAATACAGATTAATAATACAAAATGATAAGATAAGATAAGATAAGATAAGATGACATAAGATAAGCTTTTGTTGATCCCCAGAGGAGAAATCTGGTACTTACAGAAGCACAAGGACAGAAATAAGTACAGGTAAAGGTTAGGATAAAAAAAACAAAAAACAACATAAATATAGGTATATAAAATGAAATTGAGAATAGATATAAAAACTAGAAACTATGCAATTACATGGCAAAACATATGACAAGTGTTGTAAACTAATTCTGTCTAGCACTGTCTCAAGCAAGCAACAAAGTCATCATGGTATAATGATTAAATTGTTTCTTTACCAATTTCAAGCACTTTACATGAGCCAGAAACATCATATGTTCCTTTACAGGTTGATTACTTTGCCTCTACCAGACTCCTGTTTTTTTTTTTT
>NW_019525453.1:7944933-7945573 GCF_002814215.2 Seriola lalandi dorsalis | reverse complement strand
TTCTCATCAAACAGCACATGATTAATATCCATTGTTTATTCAGTGAAATAAATGAAAATAAACAATTATATTCTAAATAATTTAATATAATTTTGAGGAGAAATGAAGTAAATGCAACCCCTTCAGCAAACAGACATAAAAAGTGAACCGTTTGTCAAATGTCAATGCTCAAACCTTTGCTCACAACTGTAGGAGCAAGGCTCCGAAACTGAAAGAGACAAAAATATGCATTTGTGGTCATTTTTTGTCTCTTTTATGGCCATTTGACATATATCTTTGTTGTAATTTTCCATCTTTTTACACAAGAGACATTGTGTGTCTCTTTGTGGTCAACGAATTAGTCCATTGGTGGCTGTTTGACATCACTGTGGTCATTTTTCATCTTTTGTGTCTCTGTGGTTGTTTTTGTCTGCGTTATGTGTCTCTTTTTGGCCATTTTGTGTTATTTTGTGGCCATTTGTGGTTGATGAAAAAGTCCAGCCTCACACATCAATCACTAAAGTGAGTCAACGTACCAACTAAAGTTGTAGTCAGTGTTTTTGGGTCGGCTTTCCGCCCAGTTGAACTATTTTTTCTTCAGTTGTGCAGGTTATGGATTTGTGCAAGTTGATATTATAGGCTACTCTTTATCAATCAAATA
>NW_019525453.1:7941476-7942077 GCF_002814215.2 Seriola lalandi dorsalis | reverse complement strand
TATGAAACATTTTACAGTTAAAAATCAACTTGTCAAACTCTGTATTGGAGATACTGTTGGTAAATTACCTCAAACTTGTTTTGCATTGTTTAGCATTTCTGTACTGATATTTCTTGTTATCTCAACTAACACACTGCATACACTGATTATGATATTGCAATAAGCCAATATCAGCTGATTTATAATAATAATAATAACAATAATACGAGATGACGTCACCTTGGGCTTTGGAAAATTGCAATGAACATTTTTCACCATTTACTGACCATTTACTGACATTTAAACAATCAACCGATTAATTAATGAAGGTGCTATATTTTTCTGTTTGTTTACTATTTAAGCTACAACTGCTAAAGTCTAAAAATCGTGTACTATAATCATGTACTATATGTAAAATAAGTAAATTATTAAATAAATAATAAACTCTATTCAGACAATTAATTTCATACTAAGTAAAAAATCAAATGTCAAATTTGTCAAATCAATAGTCCAAAACCCAAAAATATTCACTCAATAGTTGTAGAAGAGTGAGATAACCAGCAAAGAATTGACTCTAAACAATCAAGAAAAAAATTTTAATCAATCAATTTATCAGATAATT
>NW_019525453.1:7874238-7939636 GCF_002814215.2 Seriola lalandi dorsalis | reverse complement strand
AAAAAAAAAAAAAAAAAAAAAAAAAAAAATGCACACACAAAATGCTAGAATAAATAAATTAAAAAACATAAGTGTATGTGGGAGGTGATGGGGGGACAAAGGGCTCCTGGGTGCTTGGCTAAGTTAGCTGGCATCTGGTGACTGCTCAGCTGCACGTACAGGAAGGGTGGAGGGAGAGAGCAAGCGAGGGGTGAGAGACCTTGGTATATAGACAGAGAGAGAGAGAGAGATAGAGAGAGAGAGAGAGGGGCCCCACTGCAGCGGGTACACCCATGGTTTCGCTAAAGCAAAGGGGGAACCTCCCCATGTACCCAGAATAGATGACGGGTGGCTTGCCAGATATTACCCCCCCCCATGGAAAAGCCCCGCCCCCTACCCCTCCCACATTAACATGCACCGACTTGCCCCGTGAGAGAGAGAGAGAGGGAGGGGGGGAGAGAGAGAGAGGGAGGGAGGAAGCTCCTCACAGGAAGTATAGTTGGAGAAAACAAAGTCAATCTGTTGCAACAAACACACACACACATACACACAGTATCTTGCTCCAGCGCTGCAATTTCCCACGCAAAACATAACACAAACACATCACACAGCAGCACATAATGAGATTACAGCAACAAGACACAATGCAGAGCACAACACACATCCACAATCACTTGAAAAGGGAATTAATGTGTTTTTAATTACTCTCAAATAAACATTATCATCATTCAGTGTCTGACTTTTGACAGCAAACAACACATGAATTAACCCAGAAAGGATTTATTGATTGAGCTTGACTTTTTCGTCAGCCTTTGATTTTTCTTTTCCTCGTTTTAGTGACTTTGGTTCTGGTTGTTGATATTTTCTCCTGTTCATACGTGGTCTTGTGGTGTTGTTTCCTCTGCTGTCTCTTTGTTGTGCTCAGCTGCAGTTTTTGGGTGCAACCTTAAGGAACAAACTGATCCTGAATCTGATCAATTGAGCAGTCAATAAACAGAAAATGTATCAATTCTAATGCTGACAGTTGAATTTTTTATTTATAGATTGGTTGACTGAATATCTGAGCAATTTTTAAAGGCAAAAATGCCAAAAAAATCACTGGTTTCAGTCTCTTAAATGTGAATATCTGCTCATTTTTTGGACTTTTACATGATAGTCGACTGAATTTATTTTGGTTTTGGACAAAATGTGCAATATGAATACATCAACTTGGGCTTTGGAAAACTGGGACAAGCATTCATTGCATTTTTCTGTCATTTCATAGAACAAAAATCGATTAGTTGACAGATTAATCGATAACAAGAATAATAAATATTGAGGCACTTCTTCTTAGAGCTTCATGGATACAGACATTTTTATTTTATGGTTAATATTACTTAACATTTGATATTTCTCTTTTGTCTGACTAATGATTAGATTAATTATCACATGTAAAGACTACACTTTGAGCTTTGGTATATTGTGGTTGTCATTTCACAGACTTCAGAATTCATTAGCACACTTAAAGCAATCAACTATAGTAGAGCTGCTGCAAATAGTCAATAATTGATTGACAGGAAATTAATCAACAATTAGCCATTGACACAAAACATCAAACATTTGATTATGTCTTTCATTATAGTAAATGGCTATTTTTGTGATTTGGCAGGTTGGTTGATGATGGCAGTTTTTGCTTGCAGACAATATTATGGCATTTTTCACTGTTTTGACGATTAATCGATTAATTAATGTCATCAAATTGATCGGTAATGAAAATAATTGTTAGATTTCAGAAATCATTAGCTGCAGTTTAACATTTCTCCATTAACAGATCAGGTGAAGCAAAAAAAAAAAAAAAACCCCATTAGCAGCTTCCTCACTCATCACAGCAACAACAAAGACAATCAAGTAGAATCTGACTCTACTCATCAACAATAAAGAAAACAGTCAAACCAGCAGCAGCGGTGGATCCTTCTGACAACAAAGACAATCAGACCAGTTTGGGGCAAAAGTATCTCCATCAGTCTTTAAAGTTTGTGATGGATGCACTGCAGTGATGCAACTGTTGTGAATACACAGCAACACAACACACTGTTGACGGCAGGATGCGCGCGCGCACACACGCACACACGCACACACACACACACACACACACACACACACACACACACACACAGGCGACACTGGGTTCAGTATGACCTCAAATAAACCAGCCAGCAGCGCCAAAATAAGACAAAATCACCCGCTGGTGGCGGTAACAAGCCCAACTGAAGCCCGCTTTAGAGCCTCTTGAACTGACCTGAGACCAGCGTGTGTTATTATGAATGTGCATGAAACAGCTCAGCTATAACAACTTTGATTAAATATCCGCCGGACAGCTGCTTAACAGCCAGTTTCAGTGGACGTGAAGCGGACTCACCTGGCAGCAGTGCTCCGCCGTGAAGCTGAGCATGAGGAGGAAGAAGAGTTCAACACCGAGCGACAAATGATTCAAAATAAAGGCAGGAGCAGCGGCAGGAGTGCGAGCCGTCAATAATAAGCTGAGCCTCTGCCAGCAGACTGGCTTCAGCTGAGCGGAGCCAAAAAAAAAAAAAAACCTGAGGGAAAAAAAAACACAGAAACAAAATTCAGAGCAGTCTGGCGGGTGGTAACACGCAGCCAATCACAGGCAAAGGTGTAGCGGTCTCCGGCCAATCCGAGACGAGGCGGTGCGTGATCGGTACGTGGCTGCGACGCGATTGGCCCGAGGCGGGGTGCGTGGCTGTCGGGGGGCGTGGCAGGGGAGTCAGCGGTGTCAGAGTAAACCCGGTGAACCCGGCAGCGCGCTTCGAACTGGGGGAAAGGTTGGGAAGCAGACAGTCGCGAGGCGGGACCGCGATACCCGCGAGGACGCGCGTGAGAAGCATGTAGTGACCAACTGCTGGTACAATACAATGTTGAAAAAATATAAATTATTGACAAATGAACACGAGAAATTAAGAATCACATACAATTATGTCATTATTTGTATAAGGCTCGCTCATAAACACAAATTTGACCTGATGTTTTTGTATTTTTACAGTGTTTAGGCTGAGATTACAAAAAGCTTTAACTTTAAACAGCCTCCATGTGGAACAAGATATTATCCTACATAGCTTTTAATTATATAAAACATATAAATAAATAAAAATATGTCGATGTTTTAATGTTTTTATATGATTGGCTATGCAAATAAATGTGAACTTTTTAATATGGTGACACTAAATATAGGATATTAATGAAAACACATGTTGACAGCTTAATTACTTCACTTTTTTATTAGATGTATTCATAAACACATGTTGATGCTTTTAATTTTTTTAATCTTTATATTTGTATGTTTTGTTGCAGATGAAATTTATGTTGTTTGTAGTTGAAATGAGAAATTCAACTTTAAACAGCCTACATCATGTTGGAATATCACTTAAAATATGAGATATTAATATAAATACATTTTTTATAAGGATGTTTTTATGGAGTAAGAAACAAATTTTTAATTTCTAATCATGTTAGAATATCATTATTGCCCTGTCCTGAAGAAGTAAGAGCATTGTGGTTGAAAAGACAAATAAATGTGAACTTATTTATAAAAATATGTCATTTGAATTAGCTCACAAAATGATTCCCTCAATTAATCAGTAGGTCTAAGTCAATAGAAAAATAATCTGCAACTTTGTTAATCATTTAGGTCATCTTTTCAGGAAAAATCCTAAAATTGTACTGGGTACAGCTTCTGATATATGTTGTAAATGTAAATTGAATGTCTTATATGAATATCTGAATGTTAGATAAACAAGATGTCAACTTGGGCTCTGAGAAATTATAAGAGGCATTTTTAACTAATTTGTGACAGGTTATACATCAAACATTTAATCAAGAGAATGATTCTTTTTTCTTTATCAACCTGTGTAAATAGCCTTTATTTTACTGTTGCACTCTGTTGAAACAGATGTGAGACTCATGTAAAATGTAGATGTAAACACAAGTGTGGAGGAGGAGATGGGAGGGGTGTGTGAACTACAGTAGCAGATTATAAACAACATGCGTGCTGTTCTACCATTACACAGACAGACACTGCAGCTCAGATGCAATATAAACTCAAGCTGGACAGGTCGGCAGCAATGACATGTGGCTGACCTGCCCAACTTCTACCAGATAAGACTTAATAAAAATGCAAATGGTTGAGAAACCAAAATATTGTTTTGTCTGCTGGTTTGCTTCAGTGCAAACTCTGCAGACAGGTTCCTGCAGCTGAGTAAGAGACTAGGCTGCAGCTCTGTCTGAAGAAAACAAAAACATGAAAAAGAAAGTAAATAAGTCCTCCTGCTGCATGTCTTTATATAGAGAGAATGTGGAATCAGCTGCAGCAGAGGAAAGAGGAGTTTTTCTTTTTTTTTTTAGGGCTGCAATCCCCTTCACGTGTCTGCATCAACGCGGACATGTGCATGTTAAATACTGTTAATGAAAGAAAACAAAGACAGAAATAAAGAATCATGAAGAATCAAAGAGAGACAATTGGGAACAAAGAGGAGAAACAAAAGCTCAGATCCTGCAGCTCTGGAGGCCCTTAACATATTTTCTTATTGTCTTCTTCCTGTACCATTTTCCTCTCTGCTCTCTTGTGAGTCCAACAACCTCCCCCTCCTCCCTCCTCGCTCCCCCATCCTCCTCCTCACCCCCTCCCCACCGGGCCGATGAACCCGGGGACTCCTATGCGTCGAGGTTGTAAACAGCCTCTCCAATAAAGAATTCCAGGGCGGGGCTAGAAGGCAGCCAGAGCACCCCCTCCTCTTCTTCACTCCCCCCACCACCACTTTCCTCCCCCCTCCACACACTCGACTCATGCACACGCCGGCTCAGCACCGGCTCCTTTGTTGTGGCTGCATGTTAACCCTTTAAGCTGCTGCAGGAGGCTGGAGGTTGAGCCATGCTGCCACCACCACCATCATCATCATCATCATGACATGAACAAACCCTGGAGGGGAAGAGGAGGAGGGGGGAGGAAGGAAGGTGGAGGTGATGGTTGGTTGTGGCAATACGTCATCCTGTCTGAGGCAGAAGCAGACAAAGAGCTTGTTTTATTCCCTGTTGTTTCCAACCGTTTGTGATGCTGATGCTTCATCTATCAGTGTTTGATTGACAGCAGAAACCTCAGCACACAGCCAGCCTCAGATCACCTGCTCGCCAAAACACCTAGCGGTGGCGGTGGTGGCCTGGCTCGCCCTGCGGCTCATACGCAAAACCAGATAAACATCTTCATTATTCAAAATGAATTAGATCAACATGCTGCTGCTGTTATAACTGTCTGCAGAGAGAGAGAGAGGTGAGCTCAGCACTGTAAACTCAGCAGAGACATAGACTCAGAGAGAGGAGAGAAAAACTGGGACAAAAGCAGGATCTGGCAGCAGGCAGGGGTGACGTGAGTTCATTTTCATTTTCAAGTTCAGCGAGGTTGTGAAATAAAAAAAGGAAAAAGAAAAACACACAGGCAGGCGGTCCGTCCGTCAGTCCATAAAAAACCGTTTCCAGGCAGAAAACACTCCCAGACTTTGTGCAGGAGGAAATCAGAAGCAGAGACGACGAAGCTCGACTCACTCATCCAGCTGTTTGTAGGATGAAGTCAGAGCGAAGAACCCGCAACTGACTCTGAACACAAACTAAACTCCTGGAGGAACGTAGTGCACTGCAGTGTCAGGAAACAAAAAAATACTGATACCTAACTTTGGACACTTTTCTGTCACAAGACCCATCCTTTCATTTCCCCAAAGTAAAGTTCTGCATTTATTTCTTCCCAAATTACTGTTGACGTTGAGTCTAAACAGTAGTGAACTGGGAGGAAATTGGGGATTTTGGGGTATTATAATATTAATATTATATTATTCTTCAGAAACTTCAGAAACTCAGGACTCTCCCGCATTTTAACAACCCTATTGACCCTTAAGTTATGGCCTCCATTTTTACCTTTGTTCCTGAGAAATAATGTTTTGTCTCTCTGATGGGTCTAAATACTACAATACCCATAAGCCTTGGGTACAGCCATCATGTAGAAGCAGCCAGTCAATGGTTAAAAACAATCCTGTCGCCAGAACTGACCCAGAATTTAGGAGTGAACTTGTTTTAGCTGCAGATTGTGTTTTAAGTTTTCGTCAGTTATTGTCATCTGTAATTTCAGGATCTTAAGTTCAGTAATTGGATGTTTCTTGCCTAAATGCACCTTGGGAGTTGCAGTTTGCATCTTAACTCAAAACTTTATGCACACACTTTTTGTACCTATGACTTTTTTTTTATTTTTTATAATTGTAACACCGCTGTTAATCATTTGAAAGAATTCAGGATTCAGCCTTAATTCATCTAAAATAAAACTGCTGTCAAACAATGATTGAAGTCTTTCAGAGTCCTTGCTATTTAGTCACCTCTCAACCCCAAAGGCTGCATTAATGGCTCCTGTCTTTGTCCAAGAAAGAAGTGGTACGATGTGAGGTGATAATTGATTGGCTGTTGCCATGGAAATGAGGGAGTGATGAGAAGCCTAGCTGGTTGGTTATTACTTACAACCTGAGCCGGGCTGACAGGACTGCACCAAAAGAGTGGAAGACAATAGAAAACACAGTGGAATAGCTAGATTTCTGAGGTCTAATTACAAAGTGAGACCATTTTGTGAATGAGAAGACATATGAAAGTTTTAGAAACTGTTGATATTTTGGGAAAAGTAATGACATTTTGAAACATTAGGACATTTTCTAAAGCAAGTTTATTTTGGGATTTTTGGAAAGTGAGAAGATTTTCGGAGGGGAAGGCATTTTTAGAAAGTTTGGATATTTGTGAAGACATTTTTTGCCAGTCATGAAAGTGAAGATGTTTATGGAAAGGGACAATGTTTCAGGAAAGTCACTACATATTTATGGAAAGTGAGGACACATTGAAGACATTTTGTCTGGTCCTCAGTTTATTCCAACCATAGCCATAAAACCAAATCTAAACCCTATGGTCCCCACAAGTACAGGAGTACAAACGTGTGTGTTTGGAGGTTTGTGCTGCTACGCGTCATCAGCCTGTGTGGATAAGAGCTTCAGTTAAATCACCACACAATGTAAATAAGTGTGGTGTGTTTCTGTGTGTGAGGTTGTGAACCTCCACGGCAGCAGATGTGCACGTTACTGCAGGGTCAAAGGTCGTTCCTCCTTCAAGACTTCCAAGAATTGGACCTCTAGGAACTACAACCCCCAGCACACATGCGCTCACATTACTCAGGCTCAGACTAAGCTGTCATTTGAAACCTCATCTGCTTCAATTTTTTAAAAGACCAAAGTGCCGATTCTAAATATTCTAATGTTTATTCTTTCCCAAATCCCAATGTGGGCATGTGACACTCCATTATTGTCCTAGAACCATGTGCAGTGACAAAACAAATCCTCCAACATGTTTCTAAGTGTATTTGTTGTCATTTTAAACCTGGTAAGGTTAGTTTCACACACTTAACAACAATTAACTGTTGAATGTAGTTCATGATCTCAGTCCCAGAATGTAGTCCTGGTGTTAGTCCCTCAGTTTAGCTCTCAAGGTAAGTTCTTAGTTTAGTGAAGTTTAGTTCTTTTTGTCTCTTTAGACCCTGAATGAAGTCCTTGAATTTAATCCCGGAATCTAGGTCTAGTTTCTAAGTTTTGTCTCTTCATAAAGTTGAGTTTTGAGTTTAGTGTCTAAGTTTAGTCTCTGAATTCAGGCCCTGGGACTGTTTTTTAATAATAAAAAAAAAAGCTGAGAGCTTGATTAGGGCAGCAGATGTGATTTCCCTCCAAAGCAAACAGGAACGACCTCACCGACCAGGGACACACCCACACTGAGTATGTATGTATGTATGTGAAGGGGGGGTGAGGGGGGTGTCCAGGGTGGGTGGGGTCACTGGAATTTAGGTCACACTCCATCCAGGACGAGGCGGGTGGTGCAGTGAGTTCACCGTTGCTAAACGTTTTTTTTATATTCTTTTCTGTCTACAGTGGAGATAAAAACACCCAGAGACAGAGTCCAGATAATGTTCCTACACTGATGATGCTGATCCTCATCACTGTGGCCTTTGTACTAAGAATGGAGGACACACTGGGTCCATACATACGAACATGTGAATCCAGAGCTGTTTGCACGTTCTACTACTTTATGTCTCTACCTTCATCTGACAGCTGGAGTTACTTTCCAGATTCACATTTTTTATTGAAGTGGAGATACATTCGGCTTCTGTCAGGTGAAATCTGTGAAAGGTCAACTCTGTGATGTTCGTGCGCTCTTTAGCAAGGGTTTAAATGATATTTGGATGCTCTGTCAGGTGGGGCTTCTCTTTGGTTATTTTGGATTTTTGTTTTGAGTGGCGATGTGTCTTGTTTGTGCCATTACATATTAATCAATACATCAATATGTTGTCACTGTACTTCCTCCAGAATATAGCTATCGTTAGTCACACTGAGTCCTCATCATCAGCACATGAGAGTCTGGGAGTGAACTGTAAAAACTGTTCTTAATGTTTGATGTGAACTGATTTTCAATAATACTGGAAATTATGATGTTTGTTGACTGTGGTAAGAGCTCAGTAATGTGTCGTATGCAGACTGGGAGGTGTTCCTAGCGTCCTCCGATTGGCTGCTTTTCCCAGGTGAAAACCTGTTACCTTTAAATGTCTGCTGTTTGTTTGTCTGCATGAATTTTGTCCGAGGACCAAAACGTTGACTTAATAAAGTGAGTTCAAGTGATGGACAGTGTGTGGGAATCTTTGATTTTCTATTTAGGGCAAGTTTTTTTTTTGTATGTTTAATAAATTTGGACCAGGTTAAACTATTAGTCATCTTAGGTTTGGTCAGCTTTTCAACAATTCAAGAAACTCAAGACAGCTTTTTATTTTTTAACCTTATCTAAGCTTTCTTATTCTTACTTTATACAAAACCTATTTTACTTTTTCTGTCAGGTTTGTTTGTACAAGCATTAAAAATCACATTCATCGAAGCTCACTGTAACTTAATGAATGCCAGGATAAATGAATGGCTCCCTGTTATGTCTTTACTGCCATAATACTCACCGTACTGATATAAAATAGTTAGTTTTTATCTTATGTTGTTTTCAGTATATAAAAGGGGCTATATGTAAGTTTTCTCTGCCACCAGAGCTTCAGCCATTATTGTGTCACAAAACAAGAGGTTATAAAAGGTCCTCTGAGCAGCTGTTTTCTTCAGGGCAGACTGGACACTACAGCGACTCAGTATTGGAAAGTCACCATACGGTCCAACTGGGCTGGGGCTAGCTGGTTAGCATGCTCACTTCAGTGGAAGAAAAGAAGTGATAGAAATAAAAACAAAACAAGAGGTAACGTTGGTGTTTCTTTCCATCTTGGTGAGTAAAGGAAAGTTTGATGCTGAACTTGGAACATTTCTTTTAGATTGTTAAGTAAACAGCTGTTAATGCTAATGTTAGGCATGTAGCAACTTCTCCTTGTCTTCTTTCCTTTTTTTCCTTTATTCCTTACAACAGCACCAGTCAACCCTGTCTTCAACCTCTCATCCACATCAGACCTTCTGTCCTCTCCTCAGTCCACCATGTTTCTGCAGCCTGATCCATCCTGACTGTCTCCTGCAGATACTTTCAGACATCCAGCATTCACCGTGTCCGAGGGGGACATCTGATCATAACCCGTTCACCTCCTCTGTGATGCTGAGGGATGGAGAGCGAGGTGGAAAGAGGCTGGGATGCACTGTAAACTCTCTGTCTGTGACTGGGTGAAACACAGACAGTTATAAACTGTTCTGGGTTAAGCTCACCTGCCTCCTGGAACAAGTCGTTCACAGATTTTTATGTTATGTGTCCAGGTTTACGACTTCAATTGTAAACAAGGGGTGAAATGGGCTGTAAATCAACTGAAGTCTGTTGGTGGTTGAGTGAGGAAACAGTTTAGTCCACAGCGATGCTGCTGCTGCTACTGCTCTGACCATGTGAATAGTTTTGATAAAATCTCAGTCAAGAGAAATGTGAGTTAGCAGCTGTAAAACACTCATCTGCACAGCTGACTTCAGTCAGAGGGATGGTGGGAGTTTTTTTTTTTCCTGAGTCCAGACCAGCAGTCAAACATCAACAAACATTTCCTGCGCGGCTCTTCCCTCAATCCCTGTTGACAACTCGTGTGTCATCAAAAAACAGATTAATCCAACCTCACAAAGAGTTTATATCATGCTCCAGCCCGTACAGGGGCGCTGTAAAAACTGCAGCACGTGTTTCAAGCTCAAATCAGCACTTTCAGAACTAATTTAATGATGAGTTCAGTTGTCAAAATGTCTGAGGGATCACTGCAGATACTTAGAAACACTGTCAGCTCATTTGCATACAACACATGAATTGGCTTTTTCTCATTCTCTGATCAAAAGTAAAACAACCCTGACCAAGAAGAGGCTGTGCTTCAGGTAGCTCCTGCATCATTACTGTGTACGGCGCTTGAGTCAAGAGCCGTGTCGAAGTTCAGGGGCTGCATCCTTCAGAGGATGCATTTGTAGACTGATTGCGTCCCATTTCAAAGGCTCCTTCAAATACGGCCGAGAAATGAGTTCTTCTTTTACTGGGAAACGAAGGATCCACCCATTGGATCCTTTGTGTCCCAACCTACCCCAGATGATTCATTGCGTTCCGGTACTGAAAGCAAACAACGCGGACAGAGAGCCCAAGGATTCCACTTTTAAATGTCAGTATTTGGTGTCAGCTCAGCTCAACGGCTAATGGTACAACAGTTAAAACAACCATAAAAAATTTTTTTTGAAAAAAAGTTGTCTTGTCAAGGTTGCTAGGTGATAGGAGCTGCGCTTTGTGATGCAACGGTTATGACGGCACAGCTGGTGACGCAAAAAGGGAAAATCCCCCGAAGATCTTACCGTATGATTTCGGTTCCACCTTCGTGGTCTTTGCAGGCTACGAAGGGCCACACCACCGCAGACTGTGTTCCTCGAAGGACGAGGCAATGAAGAGCGATGTCTTTAAGTTCTGTACGACCGAGAACAGAGAGATATGACTTAACTCGATAAATCATTGGACAAAATAAATAGAAATCAAAATCTGCAGATGCAGCAGACAGAGCTGAGTCATTTTAACTTCAGGTAATTTAACAAACATGTAAAATAACATATTACTGTAACTAGTGATAAGTTAACAGAAGTAAAAAGTCTAAGTTAAAGTGGTGCTAAGTGGTAAGCTAAGTAAACTCAAAGCCTAAACTTAACTCAAAATTATACTGAAGTTTGTTGCCTTTTTTTTTCTTTTTTTCTTAGTTTTTTTTACAATAAATGTTTTCAATATGTGGAAGAGAGAAATAATTTATCCCCAGTTGTTCCTCGCTCGCTCCCCGTCGTCTTGTTTTCTTCCTCTGAACCAGCAGGAACCAGTCAGCGTTTTATTGGGGCCTGAATCATGTGAAACTTCAGTGTAAATCACAAATGAGATGCAACATGTCATAGTCAGTGAGCTGAGTGACTGAAGTTCATGTTAAATCATGAACTCCGTCACCTCCACCTGCAGCCGCCACGTGACCAGAGGGAACCCGAACCTGAGGAGGTGGGTTTGGCTTCCAGCAGCAGCAGCAGCAGCAGCAGCAGCAGCAGCAGCAGGCGTCAGTCAGCTGATCAGCCCTGAACCCAGACTCCTTCACTCCCTGCTCCTGCAGCTCTGACAGCACTTTTGGTTGTGGAGCATGGAGTTTTATTACTTTGGAAAAACTCTGCGTACAAATGGCTGCAGGTTCCTGGAGGACACTTCCCTCTGCAGATGAAGAAAGTCATATCAGTCATGTCACATCTCTGTCTCTCAGGAAATGAAACCCAGGCTGATTTCTGTATTCTGACATGTTTCCAAGGCTTCAACAGAGATTCGTCAGATATTTGATTCTCAGAAAGTGAAAAATGTTGGTCCTAAATCTAAAAAAAAGAAGCTTATATAGACTGGAAAAAGAGGGAAACATCTGGCTCCGTCTGATGGAAAGTAAATCCACCTCCAAGCTCCTCTAAAGATCAATAATAAACATGTAAGAAATACAATTGATCATTTTGTCTGGTGACAAATTGGCGTTTTTACACTTTGGCTTCAGAACGGATTCAATAAACAAAAGATTTCTAAATATGTCAGGCAAAATAAGTACTTTAATTCAAGTACTATATAGTGCTTCCATTTTCTGCTACTCTCTACTTTTAGTTCACCACATTTCAGAAGGAAATATTCTAATAAAATAAAACTTAATAATAAAACTTTCAGGACCTTGATTTTCTGTAATCTAATGCTCAGAAAGGGAATTCTGCATAAAGAGTATATTTATATTTGATACGTATTTTACTCCAGTAAATCAAGTATCTGCACCACTGCCTAAAATATGTTCATCTCCTGAATCAAAACTGTCAATTTATTATTTAAAACTGTGAGAGGAAGAGGAGGAAGAGGCGGCCTCTGTTTTCTTGCCTCACAGGAAATCTTATTTTATTCATTTATTTTTGTTAAACTACTGTTTCCAAGGTTGATTTTCACACCTGATAAAATAAATAAATCAATAAGTTGGTTTTGTTCTGAAGAGGTGAAGCATTTTCTAAAAGAAGAAATATCTGTTTCTCATGAAAGTGTAAAAATGTTCATTTAAAAGGTTTTATTGTTTGATTTTGGACATTTTCGAAACTTTGAGTGAAACAGTAATTTGGTTTTGCTTCATCAGATAAAAACCCACTGTTGTTAGTATTTTCTCTCAAACCCCAGGATGTACTTTATTTTAAACTTTAGATAAATAATGCTTTAATTACATCATATTCAGGTGACATTTAAAAACATTAAACCGGCTCTGAACATAATTCCATTATTCATTTGTCACAAAACATGAAGTTTACAGAGTTAAAGTCCTGAAAGTGCAAAAGATAATAACCTGTTCACACGAGTTATGATCTTGTGTGCACAAAATAGAAATATATCAGTGTCATTTCTTTTCTTACTGAAAACATGAAATTATTTTTCATGTTACGCCACATGAAAAATATGAATTAACTCGAAGTGTCTTCTTGAGTTTTTACAAAGTTCATCAATGATTTAATCTGTTGTAAATCTGGAAAACCATTTTCTCTGCTTTAATGTTTAATATCTGATTATGTAGCAGTGAATAAACAGGAAATATATGTTAGAAGATAAGAAAAAAGGTAATATAAATATCCACATATCTAAAACCATATTTATATGAACGTTTTCTTTTAAAAAGAGGTTCTTGTAAAACATGGAAAATACGTACATGTACGACAGAAATTTGTCAAAATAATTCATCAAATATTTCCCTCCCACCCTCACTAAATACAACAATCTTCTTATCATTTCATTTTTAACAAAGCATGATGAAAGAACAATTAAAATTTGACAATAAAACTAAATTCTACTTTTCATGAAATGAATTCACTGGTTCTCACCGCTTCATCATCAGGATTTATTTAATGAATGATTTGGGTTTGGTTTACTGATTTAATCTCTATAAAATATACAGAAGATATACATATATATATATACAAACATAATATAACGTAAATAAAAAATATCAGACTTTTTCAGATATTAAAGTCTGGATTTATTTTCCTTGTTGTCACTGATGTTTTCACAGTCCACCAACATTAAACCGTTGACATTAAAATATGAAGTAAAGAGGCAGAAAAACTGAGTCATGTGAACAAACTATAATAAACATAATCAAAACATGATCATTTCACGCATGAAGCACATTATTATTTTCACAGGGATTATAAATGTAAATTCAGTTGAAATAATTTAAAAATACAGATTTCCTAATCTCATTCGTTTTTCATGTGGTAAAAGTACATTTACTCAAGTACTGTACTTCAGTGTTACTTTCTACTTCTACATGTATTTGATAACTTTCGTGACTTTTCGGATTCAGATTATTAAAACAAAATATAATCAATAAATAAATTAGGATGTTTTATGATAGATCAAACTACACAGCAGTTTAAGTCATTAAAACCATCATCTTTCCACTCCAGAACATATTGATGCATCAATAACTATTCTGAAATAGCCCATTCTGCATGAGTACTTTAAGTTTTGGTACTTTAAGTATATTTTGATGCTGATACTTTTATATGTATTTTTATTATGCTTTTACTTAAGCAGAATTCATGACTTTCGTTTGAGTATTTCTACACTGTGGAATTAGTTTTGATCTCTTTGTTTTAATTTTCTAAACAGATTCTGAGTGTTTGATTTGTTTTCAAGAAAGTGAAGTAAATTTAGAAAAGAGACGACTGCCCTAACATTATTTTTCTCACATTCATTCATTCAATTTCTTAGATTTTAGAACATGAATTCACACCACCAGGTCTCGTGACTTTTTTCCTGGGGGGAGACTCTGACGCCATCGCCGCAGATGTTTGCTTTTCAGGAACTCTCAGTGTGTGATCTGGACGTTTTCCAGAGTTTTATTATCAGCAGTCTGACAGCAGCACAACCTGTTTCTAAATTAGGAAACCACGTCAGGAGGCTGTGTTTTTTTTTTTTTCTTTTTCTTTTTTAAACTCATGTTTTCTTTTCAAGCTCTGGAAAAGAGCCGACCCGCTCTGGCTGCTCCTGTGGCATTTTCCAAAAAAGATGAAGAAGTTTTTTTTTTCCACATGTGAGTCTTTGTCGTCTCCTGCAGCTTCATTCTGCCCTGGAAGTAAAAAAACAAAACGACAGTCAAAAAGATACAGAACAGTGAAAAGAAGAAATCCAACAAACTTTCTTTCCTGACAAACATTGACTCCAGTCAAGTTTTACACATTTATTGTCATATACATAAGTGTCATTACAACTAATAACTGATAAAGCTGCTCACATAAATGTGTAACAACCATCATATTATTGCTTTACTCATTATACTAGTAGTCTAATTACTATTAGCTGTTTACTGCATAATGTAAATCCACTAGTCTGTAGATAAGTGAAATACAAAGTGCTCTAAAATAAAAGTCGACCCTGCATTCATTTAATTTGTTCTTTAAAAAAATAAGTAAAGCCCAAAAAAAAACTCCAAAAGAAAAACAGAATAAAAACAAACCTTCTTCCATCTTTCATCACTCAGGGTTCAGAGTCTCGATGGCGTTGTTCAAATAAACCAAGTCAATCACCTGCTCTGTGCGGCCACGGCTGAAGGTGGAGGTAAAGGAATATTACAAATATTCAGAAATTTAAAATCGTATACAAATGTTGATGATGGATCACACAGTCAGTTGGACTAACGTTCAAACCCTGGTGGAAATCATGAATCACTTGTTGTCAGTTCAAAGATTCTCAGTCACTGGGTTCGAACACCTTTCCCCTAAACTTCCCTCAGTCTGTCCGCCGGCAGGTGAACGCCTCGCTGTTCATACAGGGCACAGGGAAGGAAGGGACGCTTCACATTTCAGACCTTTTTATAGTTGTCGTGAAAATGGAGGTAAAAGTTGTTTGTTGCATGTAAAATAAATGAATAGCTTATTAAATAGGAAGCTTTATTATGAATAAAACCGGTCAACAGTAAATACAACAAGAGCTGAAAGACACAACAGACTTGAACCGTGGACTCTGTAGTTGTGTCCCGAGTCCTCCTGACTTAAACCCCATGGAGCTGGTTTGGGAGGAACTGGACCTGCAACCTGCAAGTGCAATATACTGGTGATACAGGTGAGAACAACGGGAGCCGAGCTGTGTTGATAATCTAATGCATCATCCCTTCTTCATCATCATCACATCATCCTCGTCGTCGTCGTCGTCTCTGGATAAAGTCTGTCACATCATATCAGCTTCACACAGACGACAGTTGTGGGGGTTTTATTTGGTGGTTGCCATGCTCGTGGCTGTTGCTAGGGAACTTTACAGCGTTGGGCATGTTGCCATGGTAATACTATAGAGAGCAGCGTTACCTCCTGTCACCTCAGTGGAGGAAACAGCCTCTTGCTGCATTCACACACGGCTGGTTGATTCCAGCGTCCTGAGATGACTCCTGTCCTCTGACAAACTGCGTCAGATTTCATCTCAGACAGAGACTCTGCTGCTGAGGCTTTAATAATCATAATAACATTTCATTGCTTCTTTATTCTTATATCATTTGATGTGAAATATATCAAAAGTGGATCAAGGAAACGTACCAGTACAACAATGTAAAAATACTCTGTTACTAGAAAAAGTATCAGCAGTAAAAATACGTCATGTTCTTGTCCTTTCAGAATAAAAGCTGTAAAAAGCCACTGTCCACTACCTGCTCAGCAGCAACCAGCAGACAGACAGAGCCACAGAGCAGCTGAATGAACATAGTGGAGCATTTAGCAGCTAAAGAGCCAGACATTTCCCTCAGGAGCTGGTGCAGACCAAAACCAGAGCTAAAAGAGAAGGAACACCGGACACAAACACCTCTGCACAGCTTATTACACATACTTCAGCAGCTCATACAATTCCCCACCGTCGTGTTTTTGTTCGTTCCTGGTCGTATGTTGCAGCAATGTTTCACTCCCCACCGGCCTCTGTTCATTCTCAGTATGATGCTGCTGTGCCACATGAAAACATTTTGTCTCTGTTGTTCACTGACATTTTCACATCATGCCTACTGACATATAGCTAATGTTTCCTCCTCTGAAACTCTAATCACTGTCAAGTTTTATGAAGTTTGGACTCATGATTTCCCACTGTAGCCCACGTATGATGTATTTAATATAAACTTGGTCACCCTTTTTTGTCTTCTTTCCCATTTAGTTTATAACTTTTGTTTATTTTACTTGGATTAACTACTGCAATCTACACTACACAAAAGTTTTACAAGACCCTCCATTTTTCAAGTCCAGTGAAAACCTTAATTGGTACAAAGGTCAGTTGGAAACTGCCCAATGTGCAAAAAAAAAAAATGTTCTTGTCACCAAAAACAGAAAATACATGTAATTTTGACACAAATTTATATTAATTAACAGAACCTTTTTTAAAATGACCTTTTCAGGGATAAAGTTTAAAATGAAGCTGAATCTTAAATTCTGGCTAAAACTGTCCGAACATGCAGTAAAGTGAAAACTGCTTAATGGACGGAAACAGTGTTGAACTGTTAATTTTTTGTCTCATGTCATAACCAATTAATCAACTGATGACTTTTTTTAGTTAATCAGTAACTTCATAAAATGTCAGGTTCTCAGAGTCCAAGCTCACATCTTTAATCGTCCTGTTTTATCCAACCAACAGTGACAAAGACGTTCACCTCACCATCATGTCCAACAAAGAAGCAACATTTTATTAGTGTTTCTTTTTTTATCTGTTAGAAAACTTCATAAGAAAAACTTTGTGTGAAGTTGAAATGAAGTTGAATCTTAAAATCCTCCTGTTTGTTTTTATTCCTGTTGCTTCATTTTTATAGTTAAATATCTTTAATTCTTTAGTTCTTCTGGATCATTATGAGAAACTTGAGCTGCGTTTAAGGAAGAGAAATAATCAAAATAAACAATAAATAATTATAAATACCATTTGCAGATTCTGTGTGTGTGTGTGTGTGTGTGTGTGTGTGTGTGTGGTATCACTGCAGTGTGCTCAGTTTCAGCTCCTCTCTGTGAATCAGTCTTTTCTGTGTGTGTGTCTCCCTCTGCTGTTCAGTTTCTCTCACTGCATTTTTCTCACACTTCTTTGTCTTCAGTGTCGACAGCAGCTCAAAAACAAAGTAAATAATAAAACCAGTTCTCTCTGTGTGTTCACTCACAATAACCGGGGGAACAGTTAATACAACTATTTCCTTGAAAATCCTTGAAAAGATTTTATCACTCGCTTGTTTATGTGATAATTATGTTCTTAATCTTTATTTTCAGAAAACAGTAAAATATCTATTTTAAATATAAATAAAGCTGGTTAAATGTCCCAGCAGCAATCTGCTTCATAAAGGAAAACTTAAAAACCCTTTTATTTTGAAAAATAGAAAACAGTGAACAGTTTCCCAAAGTCCAAGGTAACGTCCTAAAATGTCCAAAATCCCAAAACGTCTGCAGGATGAATAGTTTTCATTACTATATAACATTTTATTGATTAAATAATTAACTCTTATGGGGTTGCACTAAAGAAAAAGAGCAGAAATGACATCAAAGTGAAACCTGCTTCATGACAGGAAACGGTCTGAAACTGTTTTCTTTAGTTTCATAACCATTTAATCTGCTCATAACTTTATCAATGAATCTGTAAGTTTATAAAATGTCAGAAGAGTCATGTTTTAAAAGCTGTTCAGTTCTGAGACACTGGAGAAGGACGAACATTTTACTTGAAAATGACTGATTATCAATTTTACTGTTGATCATCTAGTCAATCAACTCATCAAAAGTTTTAGTGGCGGCAATTTGGCGAATAAAGGTAACAATCAACAACTGGAAATTCATATTTAACAAAGTGGCATTTATTCAAAAATATTTCTGATGTACATGAAGATCATTTGCTACCTGCCATATGCTGTTGGTACAAAAAAAAATATAAGCAGGCATTTTAGAGTAACTTTTAGCCAAAACGGCTCTAAGATGGAGCAACAACAGTGGACGTGGTTCAGAGAATACCTGATTTCTGCCCATAAATAAATACTTTTGATTCATTTACTCGACAGAATTTTATTTTCAGAAATAAAAATGAGCAGAAATTTCTTTTACCATATTAGTGCACCTGGTATACTTATATAAGATGTTTTATGCTTGCTGTATACTTGCTATTCTTGTTTCAATAAAGTTTATGTAAAAAAAGAAAGAGAAAGAAACAAGAGCTAAATGAATAATTAACACAGGGACACTTGACTTCACTGTTCAGTGTCCACGTCAGGTCACTGTTTGTCTACAGTGTTGATAAATATGTTCAGCAGCTGACTCTCTTGGATTTTGGAGTGTCCTTGAATGCATTGATAATAATGTGTTATTGAATTATTATATTTCTGACACTGGCGATTTTTTTTCTTTTCTGAAGTTACCTGAAGGTTTTTCATCTGGTTTCTTTGGTTTCTTGTAGTCTCTGTGACATCCCGGTCCCTGTCCTGGTCCCAGTCCTTTTCCTGGTTCTGGTTGTCGTCTTCCCCGTCTTCCCCAGGTGTTGGTTCCAAGGCATTGAGCTGCTGAAGACTCGTCTCTCCACCCTCAGCACCTCCTCGTACAGGTAGTCCGGCTTCACGTCCAGCAGGAAGGAGAAGAGCTGCAGCAGCCAGACGAATGACCGAGGCAACGTCGCCTCCACCTCCGAGTAATGACTCACGCACTTCCTGTGGAGGACGAGGGGAAGAAAAACATCAGGACTGGACCTGAATAAATCCTACACCTGGATCTGAAGCACAGGGGTCAAGGGTCAAGTGATGTTCAGATTAACAAAGTGTTTTCGTTTGTCGCCAACAGCAATCTAATTTTATTCACTTGACTGTAAATGTAACTTTGAAATGTTGATTTTACTTTTTTAGCTTTGATGCTAACACTGCTTTTTAAAAGGCTAAGATTAAATTTTTTGTTTCAATGCAAATGTTACATTTCGAAGTGGCTACATTACTTTTTTTATTTTGATGCTTGATGCTTCAATTTTGCTCTTTTAATACTAACACCACATTTGGTAAATGCTAAGTGCTAACATTACTTTTTTTTCCTATAATGGCAATGCTACTTTTTAAAATGCTAAAGTTACTTTTGTTTTAATGCTGAGTGTATGCTAACAAGTGTTCCTATTACTTTGTCCACCCCATTTAAATGAATGAGGGTAGACCTCTCTGTATAATGTAATACAGTTTAACAGCAGCACAAACTACATCCTCCAAAAGGATCAGACAGTTGAATCGACAACTCTGAGACAGTCTTCACACGAACTGAACACGATAACAACATTCAACAACATTTTAACAAACCTACTGGGAGTCACATGGCCTGAGCGCCGGGTGCCAGTATGTGGAGTTAGAGGGAGTCAGGATGTCGTTTTTCAAAGACACGGCACCGTCCAGCTTCTTGTGGTGCAGACTGGGACCGTCCGCTCCGTCCTCGTCCCCCCAGCAGAACCTGAAGCTGGACGGGTCGCAGCGCGGGACACTCACCGGACAAGAAGACAGCTTCTCAAAACAGATCTGAACCTGCTCCGCTATCCCTGCAGACACACAAACATCACAGCTTGTTTAACCCCATATAGCTGTTTTTCATACAAACATCTTTATTATTATGCATTAGCACAAAAATCAGAAGAAATGATTAATTAATTAGTTATGCATCAACATTAATTATAATTAGTAGTTTCTTACTTTTCCTTTTCATCATGACAGCTTTCAACTTCCTCTTGGGGTAGATAGGTTTCTTCACCGTCCACTGTTTCCTGTTTGAGGACGAGAGTGAAGGAGATAATAAATATGTTAGATTAAAAACACTATGGTGTTAAACTGAATTTAATGACTCCAGGTTTGTTTAATTTGTAAGATTAGGACTCATGGATTTACTATGAATTTCTTGTTTTGTGTTTTGTTGTTTAGGATTTGAACTTGCAGATGTTTCCAGCATGAGTCTGCCCATGAATAGTTTGCCACTTGCAAGACATACAAATGTAAATAAGCAAAAAGAATAATATTGAAGTCAGTAGAAAAGATTTTTACACTGGACAGTGTTGTTGTGCGTCAGGAGTAAGAACTGTTATTTTGTTCATATAGAAGCAGTTAATCTCGGGTGTAGGTGACCTCAGATGACCTCAGCTGTGAGAGTTGCTGATATCGCACCTGGCGATGTCGTTGTCTCTCCTCTGCTGAGCTTTGATCAGAGCGGCCTGCATCAGTCTGTACCACCTCCTCAGGTTAAACATGTTTTCTGAGAAAAGAACAACCACGTAACTTTAACCAAACATCGAGAAAATCTGCAAAACCAAAATGTGAGTGAAGTCTTGTGTGAATGTAGCCGAGTGACTGGGTGATGTCAAATTTTAGAAAAGATGAAGAAACAACCTCTGTCGTCGTGGACACTAGCTTCACTGGATAAATCCCTGAAAGACACAAATCAAACGTACTTGTTACATTTATCTGTCAACATCCCACAGTGTCAGATCTGACAGGGAGAGGTTTAATCGTGGCCGTGGTGAGGATGATGAAGGGGTGGGGGAGAGACAATTACCACTCGCTGTGGTCGTCCATGCCGAAGATGAGCTTCATGGTGACGATGATGAGGGCCGCGGTCTGGACGTCGTAACGCGGCAGGGCAGGACAAGACGCAGGGTCGAATGTGTGGCGCGTTTGATCCGCCATACCAGCGCGCTCCATCAGGCTGCAGACCCAGGGGTGGAGTTCGTCTGAGAGGGAAAAAAGGATCAAATATCGATCTATAATAATAATATAATCCATAATATCTATATGATCAAGTTTTAAAGGTTTAGCAGCAGTACTGTGAGTACAGGGGTTACCGGGCAGGTTGGCGTCCGTCAGGTAGCGCAGGCTGAGCAGTGCAGGGTGCAGCAGACTTTGCCGGCTGATTGGAGGAAAAGCCTGAAGCTGCAGGTAGAGAACCAGAGCCTGAGCCTCCTTGTGTACCATCTGGTGGGACGGGATGTGCTGCGGAAACAAAGACACCCCGGAAAACATTTACTCATCGTACTCACATAGTCCCGCCCACTAAAACTGGTGAACTGATTGGTTTGACTCACTGTCAATCAATACACAAGACTGTGAGAACTGGAGGCTGTTGGGCTGAAGTAGGAATTCTGCATGTTGGATTTCTGACCTGGACTCTGAAGATGGCAGCGTCTCTGCCGTCGAGCCTCATCTCTTCTGGCAGTTCCTCGTAGGCGTTCACATACGGGACATGACCTTCATTCACCAACCTGAGAACAATCACATCAGCTAACTCCTCCAGGACTTTCCACACCTACACTGGGACTTGTTTGCATAACAGACAGTAAATCAAAATAATATATTTAACACTGTTTTGCGGCCTCTAACCCTCCATGGGGCAACGATCCAGGTGTGTTACCTGAGCAGGTCACTGAGCGTCAGCGGCTCGCGGCTCCAAATCAGAGCGAGGTGGATCAGAGCCAGAGTCTTCCTCATGCTCATCAGACAGTGACCCCGCTTCCGCCGAGCCGTCATGTAGGCGACGCCGTCCACCGAGCCCGAGCCCAGCGAGCAGTTGCTGGGGCTGTCTGAGGGGTTAAAGGAGCATTTCAACTCATTTTAACATCTTTCAGTCAAACACCGCAAACTGGGAAAAGTTTTTCTTTGTGGAGCTGGTTTTGTGCATCATGTTCAAACAGCAGGAGGCGGTGGGTTCGTTTCATTACCTACGTTACATCCTGGGGTGCTGGGCGGGTTCGTCTCTCCGTCCGTCTCTCCGTCCGTTTCACTGGCGGACGCCACGGACGACTCGGCCACGCTCTCCGAGTCCGAGTCCATGTTCTGCTGAGGACAGAGAGACAGAGTCAGTGCAGCTCTGCAAACAGGGTGAATTATCAGCTGCATTCTATTTAATCTGTTTATCAGATCTGAATCCTTTCCCCTTAATGAATCTATTCAAGTTTATGTAGCACAAGTTAAAACTTTCAAATGCTCAGTTACTGCAGTTGTTTGCAAAAGTTTGGGCAAATTCATATTTTGTTGATTTTAGAAACAAACAAATTTAATGCTCCGCTATTTCCATGCATTTGCATAAAAATGTGAAAGTCAAAGAAAAAGCCTCGGGAACCTGTCTTCTCCTGTTCAACCACATCTTAAAAACCTAGGTGTGAAATATGACTCCGTCCTAAAGTTTGGCAAGCAGGTCAGTGCAGTCGTAAAGGCTTTGTCCCGGTCTTTTCTCTCATTCAAAGTCATCTATGCTTTCACTTCCTCTTGCTTAAACCAATGCAATTCCCTCAGTCACTTAGTCAGTTGTCCCCATCTCCCCTGAAGATGGTCCAGAGAGCTGCTGCTAGACTCTACACTCCAGGTACCCAGAAGAGAGACCACAATAGCCCTATCCTGGGCTCTCTACACTGGCTTCCAGTGCATTTCAGGGTTGATTTCAAGGTCCTACCGCTTGTTTTCAAGCCCCCCCAATATCTCTGTCCTTTGAACCCCTGTATTCTGTACCTAGGTCCCTGAGGTCATGTGACTTCAGGCTCTTGGCCTGGCCACAATCCGAATCTAAGCTCATGGTTGAACGGGCCCCTAGACTGTGGAACAGCATCTCCACCTATAAAAGATCTGCCCGCTCTATTGATCCCTTTAAATCCAGGCTTAAGACACACTTTTATTCTTCAGTGATTGGATCCATTTGATGGCTGTTTTTTTTTCAATGCCTTTGACAACGTTTATGGATGTGTGCTTTTTATTCTGATTTTAACTTTAATTTATGATTTTATTCTGCATAGCACTTTCGTCAACTTGCATAGTGTTTAAACTTCACTTGACTTTTTCTGAGTCATTTAAACAAACTTTCTGAAGGTTTAACACATTGCTCTTTGATAATAAAGAAAAAAAACATATTAGACTCATCTTCATTTGATTCTCAAATGTTTAAAAACTATGACAAATAGTTTTCACAAGTTCACAACACCCATAAACTGTTGATTTGATCAGTTGTTAGATGCAGCTGTTTTGTGTCAGGTGTTTGTGGACTCACCATTTTGAACGTGGCGCTCCTCACTGGGTTGCTGGTGTAGGCCTGTCGACTCTTCTGCAGGAAAAGTCTCCACAGCTGACACAACACCTGGTCCTGAAACAACAAGTTTCCGATCAGACTGTTTCTGCAGGGGGTTTCCACGGCGACCGACCCTCCAGGTTCAACAGCAGGTACATAAACAGACCTTAAAGTGCGGAGAGACTCCCAGTCTGAGCAGAGCGTTGGCCTGGTTCCTCAGGATGAACTGGAAACCTTCACAGACCATCCACTTACGACCTCCCTCTGAAACGCAGGAAAAACTCAACTTTCAACTCACAATGATTTTAACGATCGTTTAATCTTGTCTCAACTGTTCAGTTTAATGTGATAGAAAACAGAAAACTACAAATCCTGACATTTTAGAAACTGTCATTCAGCTTATCAATTAATTTACTCATTTTCATTTCGGCCCTAAATCACCCAAAACTGTTCATTCAAAAAACCAAACAGATGCTTTCAGAAACAAATGATGATGTAGAATAACAATCTGATGCATCATTTTTCCATCGTTTAATCACTTTGAATTAATCTATCTTTTGAACTTCCAGCAGGTTGAACTGAAAACACATTTATTGTTTTAAACCACTTTGTATTTTAGGTCCGTGTCAGAGGACTGAGACAGAAACACTGACCGGGCCTCTTGTTTCTGCTTCCTCTGCCGATGGTGGAGACCCTGGCGGATCCGGGGGTGAAGGTCAGGTCCACCACCTCCCTGGTTCTCTGAGGACATGTTAAGACATGTTCAAATTCACACAGATGAAACCTGATAAAACTGAATTCAAACTGGTACAGAAACATAATGCTGCCACCTGCTGACCTGCAGCTACACTGCAGTCTGAGGGAAACCAGGGACTGATGACAGCTTGCTGAAGTTTGCCAAACAGCATTTAAAGGACTGAGAGCATGAGGAAAAAGATTCTCTTGCCTGAGGAGTAGAACTAAAACAACTACAGAAGCATTATGTCATTATGACTGGATGCGACCTGAGACTACAGGCTACGGTTCAACTTTCAGCACGATAATGACCTGAAGCCAAGACAACACTTGAGTGGCTTCATGACAAGACTTTGACTGTGCTTGGGCCGAAGCCCGAACTTATTTCATCTATTTACAGTTAAATCTATAGGATGATAAAGTGAAGGAGTCTGAATACTTTCTGAAGCTGCTGTGAATATTCCTGCAAGTATCAACATCTGTGAAGTACTTCATTTATTCGTTCTGATTGTCTTGGCTGTAATAACCAGCTCCTCCCCATTCACATGAACATACTCACTGGATCAATAAACCAGTGAACAGGATCACTGATGTTAGGTTCACTGAACACAGGTAACAGACTCAAGATCAGCTGATGCTCTTGTTGTTTACCTCAATGACATTGTGGCAGGATCTGCAGTAGAAACGACCCTCATCTGATATTCCCCAATCCACTGCAGAGCATTGAGCACAGGGCTCCCTGAACCCGGCCTACAAAAACACACACACACACACACACACACACACACACACACAAATGTAATAAACATCTACAACAACATACAGGTACAGTTTGATCACATAAAGAAAAGAGAGCAAAACTATTTTCATTATGTGGTTCTGTAACTACATTAATATCTATAAAGCTGATGATATTTTTTTTACTAATATCTTAAAAATAACTCTGGAACAACGGCAATTAAGAATCTCCCACTTCCATAAACTAAAGCAACTATCGGACTTTAGTTGTGGAATATCAGCAGCACCTGTAGTCAAGACTTCATTTATAAAATAGGCAATTTATTTTTACTTTTCTTTGGAAATAGTAAATAATCATTCAAATGGGCTTATAAGGATTTGTTTCAGTTTTGATGAAGCTCTCCGGTAAATTCGGCAACCAAGTTGTCAACTAATGGAATATTTACTTCAATAAAATTTCAACTTTAACTTGGAATACGCACGATTGACATTAAAGTCAGACACAATGTGATATCTTACAACATTTACATTTGAGGAAACAGTTAGTGAACATATGGTTAACGTATCCCCCGTACAGTCGTAGAATTGCGTTAACTGTGTTAAATAATGTTTTTAGTGCGTCTTATGTGTGAAAAGAAAATACAAAACCGACATTTTGTTGACTCGAGTTTGGTGTTGACCCGGCTAGCTAACCTCGTCAGTAGCGATGAAGCGTTAGTTAGCATTACCATCTACATCAGAGTATCAGATGTATTTACCGTGTGTTCGTCGTCCATGTTCACTTTTAAAGAACCGTTTTGAACCACAAATTCTAAATTTGTTGTGTATTCAGACTTTATATACAGTCATTGGTCCACATGTGCCGGGTTTGTTTGGGATTTACTTCTTATGTGATTTCCGGTAGACTGGACGCTCTGTGGTGCTCTGCTGCCGCTCGCAGTCTGAGATATGAACTACAGCTACACACTGCAGTGAAGCATAAACTCTGTTTCTGTAATTTCACTTTTTTTTTTTACAACAATTATTTTGACTTTATCAAGTCAAGTCAACATGCTATTGAACATAAGATACATAAAGATTTTGATGTTTTGAAAAAATTGGGTGTTTCTGAATTCTGAATGACAAAAGTAGAAATATAATAATAATAATAATGATCATAATGATCATAATTATCATAATGATCATAATAATAATAATAATTTCACACTGATCATTTTCCTCAGGAGGCTCAGGTCCTTTTACGTCTGCAGTGAAATGCTACACATGTTTTATCAGTCAGTGGTGGCCAGTGTACTCTTTAATGCTGCAGTCTGCTGGGGCAGCAGCATGTCAGACATGAACACAAAGAGACTGGACAAGCTGGACAAAAAGGCTGGGTCTGTGCTTGGCAGGAGTCTGGATTCACTCAGGACTGTTGTGGAGAGATGCATGCAATGTAAGATGGAGGCCATCTTGTACAATACCAACCATCCTCTCCACAACATTCTGGCCTGACAGAGAAGCAGCAAACGTCTCATCTCACTGCGCTGCAGAACAGAGAGGTTCAGGAGATCCTTTGTTCCCACTGCCATCAGACTATACCACACCTCAGCAGGAAGTGGGCTAATCTAATTATTATTGTTTTTATTTATTATCAACTGTTATTATTATTATTATGATTATTATGATTATTAACAATGAGCTATTGGAGACATGAATTTCCCCTTGGGAATCTATCTATCTATCTATCTATCTATCTATCTATCTATCTATCTATCTATCTATCTATCTATCTATCTCAAAAATGAATTATATTTTTCTCAAATTCCTGCTTCAGCCTTATTCATGAAAACAAACTTAATCCCACATCTGACTAAATAAATAAATAAATAAAAGGCATTTGCAGAACACATTTCCTGTCCTTTGCAAGTGTCTGTGAAGACAGGAAATGTCACCTCTGCAGTTTGACAGTAAGTTCAAAGAAAATAACATGAAATACTCCTATTATGAATCTTACACAGTAAAGTCACTTTTACGTAGTAACTTCTTATATAAAATGAAAAATAAGTCATACTATATTCAGACTATTGCATGGTATTTGATAATAAGTTCGTTTAAGTTCTGTTTCCTGAGGCGGAGTTTACAGTTTCCTGTGTAAAAAAGGTTTCCCGCTGTATGTGCAGTTACTGCTGTTAATGTTATGGTTGATCTGTGTATATGTTGTAGTAAAAGCGGATTTGGATGAGATCAGATGTTATAAATAGACCTGCCAGATGTCTCTGTGTTATTCTCTTACATAAGATGGACGACAGACATGTTTCACTTCTATCTGCTTCACTTTGTGTTTGTTGTGCAGCTCTAACTCCTACATCATCCCCCGCTCTGAAGAAAATCACGATCAGTTTTTAAACTGCTTGTTTCAGGAGCCTTTTGGATTCCAGCGTGTTTGACTCACCAGTTTGTAAAGTTTGAACCAACACGAACACAATGCAAAGACGGATTTTCAAAATAAAGCCGCTAATAATTTAAACAATAAAAACGTAACTCTGGAGGACAGAATATTGCATTCTTGGACAAACATATGTATATCTGACTATTTTTAGTCCCTCAAAAGTAAATATTGTAAAACATATAAATAAAAATAAATATTCAATATTACTTTTAGTTTATAATTAGTTTTTACATCTTTTATTTATTATTTTATATTCTTATTTTGTTTTATAATTCATGTATTTTATTTATGTCCTCGTTTGTGCTCAGCATTTCGTGTTTTTAGTAAGTAAGTAATCATTTAGGTAATTAATAATTTTTCATTGTTATTTATTTTGATTAATGTATCTATTTATGTTTTTTGTCTTAAAATAATTCATGTCTGTACTCTGTGTTATTTTTTTAATTAAATAATTTGGATTTGATGAAGTTGTTACTTTTGAAAAGCTTTATAATTTTAAAAATATTCAATTATTAGTTTATTTTATTTTACTCGCTAAATGTCTTTTATTGTGACGGCAGTTAAACCCACTTCCGTACCGCATCTCCAGCTTCTTGATGACTTGTCTCGAGAGCTTTCCGTCTTCCTGGTTTTTACGGACTGGAGAAGTTTTTCTACCTGTTTCTAAACACAGTAAAGACCTCACCTGGACGAGGTTACTTAGTTTTATTAAGAAATGTTTTTTTAATGTGAAATTTTGTATCCAAACTGTCGTCAACGTCTGAAATCTGATGTTTGGAGAGTTTAATCTGAAAGAAGCAGCGGCGGCCGTTTCCATTCAGCCCATCCTGTGCGAGGATTAATCCATCAGTCAGAACCGTCAAACATGAGACAGGAGCTCACGGTTTTAACTTTTCTAACCGTTTTTACCTTTTACACCGAAGCAGCCACCAATCCGCCCGCAGACACAGAGCAGCAGGAGTATGGTAAATCTTTAAATGTGGTTCTGATCCTCTACATTTACAGGCATTATAAGTAAAGTTCGCTAAAACAACGAGCCTGACTGCTGCTAACAGTCATGAAAAGGTTAATGTACATCGGTAGAAAGTATGGAAGACCATCCCTGACAGAAAAAGATGAAAATCAAATGAAAAGTTGCGTTAATAAGTAGAATAAGTTTTAAAGATGGTAAATCTTAAATTGTCCTTTCTAAGTTATAAATTTGAGAGAATAAGTCAACGTTTGATAATTAGTCCTAATTTTGTGATAGTATCTCATAACCATCGTCACAACATTGAGTTAACCTCATATCACATAAGATTAAAAATACTATGTAAAAGAGATAAGATAATAGTAATTGTGTCAAAATCGATGTACAAATGAAATTGTTACTCAAAATGAAGAGATAAGTCTACATTTTATGGGATAAGTGAAACTTATGTGATGTGTCTTTTAAACTAACCTGAGATACTAAGTCAACATTTTCATCATATCTTACTTATGTCATATCTCATAATATGTCAAAATACCATGTAAAACTAAATATCAAATCACCCTAAAACACATCGCATATCCCAAACAATGTCAAAATACCATGTAAAATTAGACAGTATTTAATTATCAATATGTCAAAGTCAATGTTTAATTAATATGTATTTCTTTTCCTTATTCTCATATAAAATGGGGTCCTAAAATCTGAGGCCACTTTCTGGTCTCAGAGTGAGAGTCATTTATTTTTGCCATTTTTGTGATGAATCAAAGTAGTAATAACAAAGTATATTTACTTACTATCTCATATTTCACTCTGTCTCAAAATTATTGAAAAGTGAGTCAAAATTATGACTTTTAAAGTGAGTGTTTTCCTAATCTCTAATGTCTTAGCTTCCACTTACTACTTATCATCTCACATCTTATACTATGTCCAAATTATGATGTAGTAAATCAAAATTCATTCACTATCTCTTAATTATAACTTTTGAATTTCATTTATCATAACTTTATCTTTATTTTTGCTAGCTCTGACTATTTTGTCAGTTTATTTCTTTTCCTGGCCTCAAGATAAATGAATGAAAAATGATCAATTGTACCTCAATTGATCAACCTGAACAGGTACATGTTTCCTAACAACACAAATGACAGAAACTCTGAGACTCAGAAACAATATTTTAAACTGTTTAAAACAAAAAAAAAAAACAAGGTTAATATTAGTTGAAAGTACAAATTAAGGACTGGTCATTTTAATTTGATTACATATGACATTTTGTTGGTAAATCCAGTGGTCTGCAGCTACTGTGTCACACATTACAACTTGTTTGGTATTATCTGTTACATATTAACCAGTTCACCCAGCTTCACCGTAATAAAACCATGAATACAGACAGAGGCGCTGTTGGTGCTGTCTTGTGGGAGGTTGAATTTATGACTTTATGATCATTTAATCAGACACATGTAAGGATCATAAACATGAAGACATCAGACTCTGTGTTTCCTCCTCAGCCTCTCTCAGGTCGATGCTGGACGACTTCGACGTGCTGCCTCTCTCCAGCCTGCAGACTCACTCCGTCCGCCGCCGAGACGTCCAAACTCAAACTCATGTGGAGAAGACGCTCAGTTTCAACGCCCTGCAGAGGTCCACGTTTCACACGGGGTTAATGCAAGTTTTGATTCATGACATTTAAACGGGCCCCTAATGCTACTCGTACATTTTATCTGTGCAGGCAGTTCAGACTGTACCTGAGGACCAACGATGAGCTGTTCACCGAGGATTTCAGAGCCGTGGTCGTGGACGAGGACGGTCGGGAGCAGAGCTACCCGGTCAACAGACACAACTACTTCACCGGACATGTCATCGGTAAGACAGTCCAGCTGGGAGTACATTGATAATAAAGGACTTCTTATAGAGCTCCGTTGTTTCCAGAAACTAGTAAGAACACAACAGTGACTGTGCTGGATCTGAACTGGGGGCGTTGTGGTTATGTCTGTGTGTCTTAACCAACTTCGTCTAAACCTACGGATGTTTTAGGAAATTGCTGGACAATATTTTAAAACTGAAAATAAATTGATGTAATCTGTGAGGAGATTTACGTCTTCAGTAGGGAGCATTGGGCTTGAAGCTGAGAGCCGCAGACAGAGGAGGGAAGTCAGAAAGTGTTGGTTTGAGTCTGCAAGTGCGATTTGCTGACAAGAAAGAGAAAATATCCTTTAACTGTGTTTCTTCCAGGGGAGGAACACTCTCGAGTTCAGGCTCATATCGACGAGCACGAGTTCTCAGCTCACATCCTGACTGACGAGGGCGAGTACAACATCGAGGTAAAACAAGGACACTGAGCGTCGTATACAAGTGTGTGATGTTCAACTAAAAGATTAAACAAAAGCTTCCTGTCTCCTCTGTGTTCAGCCTCTGTGGAGGTTCACCTCAGCGCCCCCCGATGGTCGCCTGCTGATCTACCGCTCAGACGACATCAGGAACCTGAGCAGACTGCATCAGCCGTCTGTCTGCGGCTACATGACGTTCAACCCCAGCCACCTCTTTCCTGACGGCGTTCAAATGGCCGTGCTGGAGGACCAGGATGACGAGGGTTAGTAGATTTTAACACAGATGGAAAAAACATGAGAAGAAGGATTTGTTTGATACGTGACTAGACAACTTTATGTCCAGACTTTGAGCCATTATGTAGCTCATTCTGTATCTAACATCATGGTTTTGTTTATGGAAGGTTTTAAGTTCAACCAAACTGAAGTGAGCAGCAGATAAACAGCTCATTGTGGCTGCCTTTACTATTCCTCGTTGCAAATAAAGACGAATACGGTCCATTTCCTGTAGCTGCTTCACAAAAAAAGAGCTTTTAACGTGAACAACCTAGCTTTTATTGTGAAGAATTTGGGTTTTAATGTGAAAAGAAGAACTATTTATGTTAAAGAACAAGCTTTTAAGAGTGAAAAAAGAACTTTTGATGTGAACAAGAAGCTTTTAATGTGACTTAAGAAGTGTTTATAATGTGAAAAAACTGATTTCAAATTAAAAAAAGAGCTTTTAATCTGGAAAAAATAACTTTTAAGCTGTAGGGTGTGTTGCGTTTACATCAACATCACTTTACTTCATTTCACTACAGTTAAAAATCTTTTGACATCAAATTGTGATAATAAGGGTTTCATATAACATTTAAAATACGTGTGTGAAGTCTCAGGGTCCTGACCACAGGACTGATATTTAGTGTGTTTCCTGTCTGTACCTGGTCAGAGTCTGTGTTCAGAGGGAAACGTCAGGTCCAGGACCACAAGAAAAACACCTGTCCCCTGCTGCTGGTGGCCGACCATCGCTTCTTCAAACACATGGGCCGCGAAGAGGAGAGCACCACCCTCAACTACCTGGTCAGACCTGAAAACACCTCGATCTCTCACCTGGACAACAAATTCAACCATCAACAATATCAGGATCATTATGATTCCTGTTTGAGCCCCTCACCGCCTCCACCCGCTGATGTTAACCACCCCGACTGTGTTTTCAGATCGAGCTGATTGATCGCGTGGACGACATCTACAGAAACACGTCGTGGGACGACGAGTTCAAAGGTTACGGTGTTCAGATCCAGCAGGTGAAGTGAAGTGATCAGTTTAACTTACCCACATGTCCTGTAATCAGTTTGTATTCAATCAGTGTGTTTTTTAACAGGCTGTAACAGTCAGCCTCCATCACATCAGAGATGGACGACAGCGACTCCACTTATGTAATAAAATAACACCAAGCTGGTTGTCACATGTGACGCTGCTGTTTCTCCTCTGGTAGATTATCATAGAGAAGATTCCGACTTCTGTAGATCCAGGAAAAAGTCACTTCAACATGAGAGGAAGTCCAGTGAAGGGCAGAGACGTCTGGGACGTCAAGAAACTGCTGGAGGTAAAACCACATCGCCCGACGCGAACAACATTTAGCATTATTTTGCAGTGAGAAACAAAGTTACAACGGTTTTAATCCTGAACGCCTCCTCTGAGATCTCTGTGGTTTCGTCCTCTTGCAGCAGTTCAGTGTGGACATCGCAGACAAAGCCTCCAACGTTTGTCTGGCTCACCTCTTCACCTATCAGGACTTTGATGAAGGCACTCTGGGTCTGGCCTACGTCGCCCCGTCCAAACCCGACATCCCCGGAGGTCTTTGCTCCAAATGTAGGGTCCTGCTGCTTCGCCTCACTCCCTGATTTTATCTGATCAGTGGAAAAGATAAAGATTTAAAGCATCTTCACTGTTAACAAGTCACACCCTGTTGTTTTGTTTCCTTTAGCGTGTCCTTCATCTACAAACGAACAAAGAGCGATTTACCTCAACACAGGTCTGACCAGCACTAAGAACTATGGGAAGACCATCCTGACCAAGGTGGGCTGGATTTCTGACAGCTGTTGAACTGCATCAGTTGTTCATACAGGGACATTTCAGTTGGCATTCGTGCCTGGCTGTTGAGATTTGCCTGAGTTATGATTCCAAGAAGGAGTGTGATTTTTGAAGCAGAAATTGTACGTTGTGTTTCTTAGTATTTTTACCTCACATCTCTCGCACGACCACCGTTAACTCTCCTGCTCCCACATTGTGAAGCACATCTCAGTTTGAAAACTTCCTCTTCCCCTGAGTCTGTTTGCCTGGAAGTTTGTCAGCTGATGACTAATGCTGTGAATTAAGCAGGGACTCAACAGTTTTTGGCGTTGTTTCCACAGGAGGCAGATCTGGTGACGACTCACGAGCTCGGTCATAACTTTGGAGCAGAGCACGACCCCGACAACATCCCAGACTGCGCCCCCCGAGAGGACCAGGGAGGGAAATACGTCATGTACCCCATCGCTGTGAGCGGAGACCACGTCAACAACAAGGTGCTGCCTCCTGGTTCTACACCTTTACCTGTGACACTGAGCCCTCAATGTCCTGAGAGATGATATTTTAATGTGCATAAGCTCCTAACTTAAGGCACTGTTCAGACCTGGTATTAACATCTGTCTCGGGTGATCTGATCACAGGTGCTCAGCTCTAAGTTCAGGTGTGAACGCACCCAAGACACATTGAGGGCACCACCTTTACTCCAAGGCCAAATACTCACTTTGTCCTTATTTTAAACAGAAAATTGGTATTATTTTATTTATTAAAGCAAGAATTTCATTATATTCTGAGGTGAAAATGAGTTTATTTAATAACAGAGGTCTCTTCAGTGGCTGTGAGCATCTGAGGTGGTAGCATGATTAAAACTGATCAAAAAAGTCATTTTTCAGGACTTCTGTGTAGTGAATCTCACTGACCTGCAGAACAGAGAAAAAAAAAGGAAAACAGAAAGCTGAATAGAGATGAATACTGCAGGATATAAACCAGACTTTCTGCTCTAGTGGAGTTTTTGTTATGATAAACAGATTTGCTCCCATCTGTCCAGATGTTCTCAAACTGCAGTAAACGCTCCATAGTGAAGCGCCTGAGGTCGAAGGCGTCGTCCTGCTTCAAGGAGAGAAACATTAATGTGTGCGGAAACTCTCGGGTGGAGCAGGGGGAGGAGTGCGATCCCGGACTGCTGCACATCAACTCCGACCACTGCTGCACGGCCGACTGCAGGCTGAAACCTGGAGCTCAGTGCAGGTCAGAGGCCGCGCTAGGGGTGGAGTTCGATGGCATTTTATCGAACCCCGATCCTTTTGAATCCCCCCGTGAAATCTTTTGTTCGGATGTGGAATAAAAAAATGCAACAAAACTCAACTGTTTTGACAACAAACGATAAAACTAGAATCGAGGTTCTTATAATCACATCAATAACTAAATTGGTAACTTTAATTGTGATTTATAGGAGGAGGCTGGTTGGCTGGAACTGGTTGTTGCTACGGGTCACAGAATCAGCTGTAACACCTCCTCAGGTTATCAAAGATAACTCGTGTCGGATGGTAGATAAAGGTTTAAATAAAGGACTTGTTTCTCCCTCAAACATTGCATTTTGTAGCTGTGTTGTTGACGTCTGTGGTGTCATACCAGCGTGAATGAAAGGTTCAATGAGGGATTCATCGGTCGAGGAGCTTAATGACTGAAGAACTGTCAGAGTTGTCACAGTTTCTCTAGTGGTTTTGTCATGTCCTGACATGAATCCGTCTCGGCTCAACTACGTCTTTTCTCCGCTCAGTGACAGGAACAGTGCGTGCTGCAAACACTGCCGGTTCGAGTCTGAAGGCGAAGTCTGTCAGGAGCCCATCGACGCCACCTGTAAAGGACACTCCTACTGCACAGGTCGGCACGCAAAGTTCAAAGGTCAAGAATCTGCCTTCCACTCCTGTTGCTTCATGTCTGCTTTTTCTTTTTTGTGTGTGTTGACAGGAAACAGCAGCGAGTGTCCTCCTCCGGAAAACGCCCCGGATAAAACGGTGTGTCTGGACAGCGGAGAGTGTCTGAACGGAGAGTGTATTCCTTTCTGCCAGGCCGTCTTAAAGCTGCAGCCCTGCGCCTGCAATGGTACGACACTGAACGTTTGACTTGGTCCTTGTGTGATTAAGGCTGCGCAAGTCAATATTTTTGTACTAAGCTTATTAGTCTACCTTAGCTCTCCACAGCAGCAACTGTTATCTGAGCAGCTGTGAAAAGCCACTGTCCACCACCTGCTCAGCAGCAACCAGCAGACACACACAGGTAGAGAGCAGCAGGTGAACATAGCATTTAGCAGCTAAACCCGTCAATACCCAAGGACTCGTGTTAGAATTTAGCTTCAGCTATAAACACATGTAAAATCAATCGGACACTGCTTCTGCAACTGTCAGTGTTTTTCTGTACTTGTCTTTTACAAATGAAGCAAATAAATGAAAAAAGAGTCCGATATTTCCCTCAGGAGTTGGTAGAGACTAAAAACAGAGTGAAAACAGCAGGAATATTGGACTTGAAGTGTTTTTCCACCACAAGGTACTTTTGGTGCCAGGTACTTCTTTTTTCCACTGCAGATAGAACCCCCTCAATGCAACGTTGTTACTATAGCGGCGAAGCACAAAGCTATTGTGACGTCATCTTCAATGTGACACACACATGAAGAGCTTGGTTTTCACCTGTTGGATCTTTAACCTGCAGTGATCAGTGGTGATCCTAGACGGACAGATGCTACGATTTACAGATGTGATGTCCCCTAAGTGCCTGACATGCAGGCAATTCAGAGATGCTAGCTACAGCACACATCATCAGGTGCCCCGCTCCGACCCCCCACCACCCCACCACCCCACCACCCCCATCATCAGGGCTTTTGGGGCAACTGTATAGTGTGATTATGGGAGGTTTAAGGGGGTTTATGGTTGTGCCAATATGAGGGTTCATTTGGGGCCCCAAGCATTTGCCTGGTTTGCCTCCCCTGACGACGAGCCTCTGGCAGTAATGAGTCTGCATTCGCTTTTTTTCTCCTTGGTAGAAACCAACTCGTCGTGTAAAGTCTGCTGTCGCGGCAGCAGCGGTGTCTGCGAGCCCTATCAGGACAAAACAGGCAACTTCCTGTTCCTGCGTAAAGGCAAACCCTGCACCGTGGGCTTCTGTGACGGAGCGGTGAGACCATCCATCGGTAAAAACACCCAGAATGCCACATTAAAGACGAGCAGGATGAATGAGCGTGTGGGTGTTCTGCTGTCTCTACAGGGGAAGTGCATGAAGCAGGTGCAGGACGTGGTGGAGCGGCTGTGGGATTTCATCGATAAACTGGACATCAACACGTTCGGGAAGTTTCTGGCTGATAACATCGTTGGCTCGGTGGTGGCTTTCTCTCTGCTCTTCTGGGTTCCTTTCAGCATCCTGGTTCACTGTGTGGTGGGTGTCAGTACACTCACTTTGTTATTGTTACAGGTCGCAGTCCATTCATCACATCCCATCAGCTGTTTTCCTTCAGAACTGCTGTTTAAAGTGTCTGTGAGAGATGTAGTTCTTTCAGATCTGATGTTGATCATCACATTACCTCAATATTTTAAGTAGAATATAATAAAAATAAAAATAGCTTTATTTATATAGCACCTTTAACAACTGAGTTTACAAAAAACAAATCAAAAGCAATGATATTCAAAAGCAGAAACAGACAGGAATTAGGTAGAGTTACAGAGGGAGGACAAATAATATAATTCAATACAGATGAGGACAATTAGAGGGAGCAGATGTTGTATAGAAACATACACACAAACACAGTAAAAGCAATAAAAGGGCGATATGGAGTCGATAAAACGATAAAAAGACGATTAAAAAAAAACGATGAAAAGACGACATCATAAAAGCAAGTCTATAAAAATGAGTGTCAAGAAGTGATTTCAAAGAAGTTACTGATTCTGCTGCCCTTATCATCAACACCACTATTCATCATATCTTCTCTCTTCCCTCAGGACAAGAAGCTGGATAAACAATATGAGCAGACCACAAAGTCACTGTTCTTCCCCAGTGTGAGTATCTGTATATGTGTATATATATATATTTATATACAGTATATATGTGCAGTATACAACAAAACGCATTAGCAAGAAATCTGTCAACGCCTCAGCCTCCTCTGTTGTGGGTTGTGTGAAATGCAACAAGGCTCCACATGAAGGAGCTGCCTGAACAATAAGAACCCAGACAGTGACACTTCATAAAGATGCAGAGGGAACATGAGCTGAAACACAACACAACTAACACTTGACTATTAACTCAACCTTGTACTGAGAACCTTACAATCCACCTTATACTTCCTCTGTTTGTTTTTGTAAACTGAATTTTTTGGGTGAATTTAATTTATGAATTAAGCCATTTGAAGTTCGTGTAGTTTCAAATGAGGATTGGAGGGACCTTTATTGTTCAGGTGGATCTGACAGTGTGATGGTCCAGCTGCTAAAGATGATAGAGATGAGAGAAGTGAAACATCAGTACATTCATTCAGTCGCAGTCAGTTATTTGTTAAAACATACGGTCTGCTCCTTTAACCATTAATCGCAACTGACTCTGATGGTTCATTTCCCCAGAATGCCGAGCTCTTGAGCAGCCTAGAGTCCGCGTCTGTACGGATCTTCAAACCTCCAAGCTTCCCGACCACAAACGCCGCCCCCCTCCGTTTCCAACCATCCGGCCCCCAGCAGACCAGCACCCCTCCGGTTTCCAACTTCATCCCCGGGCCCGATTCCGCCCCTGCTGGCTCCTGTCACATGCCCCCTCCTCTGGACAGCCCACGCATGGCCACCATCCAGGAGGACCCCAGCCTTGACTCCCACCTGGATCAGGAAGCCCTGGAGGAGGCGTTCGGGCGGCCGGTGGGGTCGGCTCAGCGCTCCTTCGAGGACCTGACGGAGAAAAGCGTGGTGAGTCGCAGCGAGAAGGCGTTGATGTTCAGACTGAAGAGGCAACATCAGATCGACACCAAGGAGACGCAGTGCTGAGAGGCGGGTGGACTTCAGGTGGCTTGTCCTGTTCAGGTCCTCGTGCTCTGGTTTTGCAGTTTTATAGCTTTTTAAACTGGCTCTGTACTGAAGACTGCTGCACTGTTTTGTTTTTGTAGTAAAACTTAGGTCTGATCACACAGGTCTGACAGGATCAATACAAATCTTTAGTAGTAAAACAGAAAAAAAATCTGCCTTCAGAATGTCTCCTGTGCGGTCAGACGTCTGTTTCAAATGGCTGCCCAGTCCTTCCTCAGCCGGGGACTTCACTTCAGTATCCATCCTCCTCACGTCTCTTAAATCAAAAGTAAAATTAAACTTTTGTGTCCATTGTATCGTGGAGACATGTCTCCTCGGAGCTGCTGCACCTGGGGCTGGGTACCAAACTTTTTTCGGTACTAGTTAAATGTGGCTCAGAATATCAATGACGTGCTCTAATCAGCTGTTTCCTGATACTCGCACTGTCAGTTACTTCAGGCTGCAGAAATAAAGTGAGAGCAAGTGAGAGACTAGACTCTTTGCTCTGTGGATGTCTGATGGTTGGTGGTATGGTTCAGACATTCATGTCCAATACTTTGAAGTGTGATTGAATACCTGCAGATAACTGTGTGTTTAGTGCAAGTGTTCCCATTGGTCACTGTCAATCAATGTGCAAATTCAGACCTGCTCGTCTTTGTGTCTGAACGTCACGACGTGTCTTCCACCATGACACACTACACGGGATACAACTAGCACCTGTCGGCTCCCACGTAGTTCTTCAACAACCCACAGAACTCTTTTACCCTGAATGCATCATGGTCATTTTAGTTCCGTTTAACGCCCTGCACTCACTAGTGCCTCAAAACCCTACACTCATTTTTGTTCCTGAACTCCCCATGCTCATTTTAGTTCCCTTAGACCCTGCACTCAATTTCTTTCCTGAACGGCCCGCGCTCATTTTAGCGCATCTCGCCGCGCTCCTTTTAGTCCCTCAAAACCCTGCACTCATTTTTGTTCCTGAACGCCCCATGCTGATTTTAGTTCTAGCGTTAGTCAAACAATTGAAAAAACTGCTCATTTTAGAGATTTCCAAGCACAGAGACAAAATGAAACGGTTATTCTTGTAAGATTTTTTGAAATGAAGGTACCAGAACTCGGTATGAAAAAGTTTCACATGATACCCAGCTCTAGCTGCAGCACTGAAAATCTTTTGCAAAAAGGTTGAACTGAAATAAGACAATCATTTGTGTGCACGGAGTTCCTGTCTAACTGAAGCAGTAGCTTTTTTTTGTGACTTAACTCGATCTCTAAGAGTTGATGTTTGTCGAGTCGACGGCAGCATCACAAACCACATCACCAGCATTTATACAAACAGCAGCCTGTTGTGGAGCTAATGTTTTACTGCTTACAGCAGATACACAGTGTTAGACCTCAGCTGCTGGTGAACAGTCAGAGACTTCGTCTGGCTGCTGCTGGTACAGACACTCAAAGTGTTCAAAACTGAATAAACAGAAACATTCAGACAAAATATTATAGAACTACAGAATTGTGAATTATTCAATAAATCCGTGAAACTCAGTTTTTATTACAATATGTTTTTTATGAGCTGAAGGATTATTTTAATTTCCCTCCAGCAGTTTTTATTGTGTAGTCACTTTGGTGTCGAGTCAGTCACATCAAAGCAGCAGTAAATCACATGACTGGCTCTGTAATGTCAGTAATGTTCCCTGTTTAACTTCACTTACGGATAAAGACTTGAAATAGAAATAATTATAATTTATTTAATTTTGAACACTTTGGGCCTCCATATTTTAGAGGCAAAAACAAACCATCCAAAAGAATAAAGGCACCAGATCAACCGGCAGCTTCATCTGTATTTTACAATTATCGAATGTTAAACCTTCAGGTATTTTACATTCTAATAAAGGACATGTTATTAAAAGCTTTGGAAATATTTAATATTTCATCACAACAGCAACAAAAGTGCCAAAGATTTGATGTGTTCAGCTTCTCAAATGTGATTATTTGCTGCTTTTACTTGTCTTTACATTCAGATTAATTGACAGTAAAAATAACTGAAAGCTAATGATGTGCAAGCAGCCAAATACTCACCAACATTATATGTTTATATGTCAAATACAGATATATCAATAAATGCAGACAGGTCAACGATTGTATTTTTAAGAGTTTATGTGAAAAATGAATATTGAACGACATCAAAATCTCAAATATATGTAGGGACTTTGGTTGAGGACATGATTACTAATCGTTCCCTGCATCTTCTGTTCATGTAAGAAGACTAAAATATTTTGGGAGAATTTAAGGCAGCAGAGGAATAAATGTTAACTCCGCCCCTCCCTCAAAACGAACACGCAAACAAAACCTTTTAAACACCAGCCTCAAAAATCCAGTTTTGTTCGAGTAAAAACTGTTCGCTTTAAAAGTCGACATCAAGTGTCTCACTGGGACTTGAACCTTAATTCTGACAGTGTTAGTGCCTTGCTCAACCTGCTGAGCTACACAAGACTCTGTGTGCATAATACATATGCAAATATCTGTGCTGCAGAAATATTCATATCTAACCTGATGGTCTGTTTTTCTGTTGTTAAAGCCACTATGTGTGAATTTTATTTATGGACTTCAACCAGTCAAATGTATTTTAATTATATTATAGCTGCAACAATTAGCCGATTAATCGATTTGACAGAAAATTAATCAGCAGTTATTTTACTATTTGACTTGTCATTTTTCAAGCACTAATTGCTAAAAATGTGATAGTTCCAGATTCACAACTGTGAGAATTACTTGGTTTTCTTATCGTCTCATAGTAAATTGGATATTATATTAAAGGGACATTGTGATGGGCATTTTTCTTTTTACGGTTTTGTAATGTTTTATAGACCAAATTATCAATTGATTAATCAAAAAATAAATAACAAAAATAATTAATAGTTGCAGCCCTGGTTTCTATAACCAAAACCGTGAATCACAAATTTACCCTGAATGGCTTTAAAACATACAACGCTCTTTTACGTAATTAATCAAATGTTTTTTAGGTCAATATTACGAGATACTCAGTGAGAATTATTTTTAATTCTTAACATTTCATCTTTTGCTTTTTTGTTCTTGGTGTTCCTGTGCTTCCCCTAATTTTCTAATTATTCTGATCATAAGGATTTAATACATTTTTGTTTGTAGATAATATAGCTGTGTAGTTGATCTGTTGCTTTCACTTTTTTTTGGGATAAATAGAAACCACGTCAAAGAACAAAGTCACACAGAGGGGCTTTAAACCAAACAGAGGTATTTAGTGTTTGCATTGTTTTCAAATCAACTTGTGTCACTGGGAGAATGCTCAAGCTGTCTGGTACCAGAGTTTAGTTTTCATAAAATCTCTTTATTTTTTATTGTGTTGTTATTTTGTGCTCAAGTCTAGTGTTGGTTTATTTTATTTTTTTGAATTGAAAGCCATACTGTTGTTGAAATCCCTGTGCCTTCTCTTCTTCTGTGGTATTAAAATGCACTTGTCAGTATTTTCAATATTGTGTATTCAAGAAATGAGTGGAGTCCTGAACACTGTAATGTCTGTTTTAGTCTGTTGTTACATGCTGATGATCATTTGTATTAATCCATTTAAAGGTGTGAGTGTCACTGCGTTTACTGTCAGACTGTGATGTTGTCAGTCTGCTGTTTGGGAATAAAACGTTCTACTGTCTGTTTTCATGTCGGCAAACTGTTTTTCATTCTGATCAGAAATAAATTCATTGTTAAATAACTTATGAATATCCTGAGAAATATTTTATCATCGACTGTTGTCAGTGGTGAAACTAAGAGAGAATCTTGTTAGTTTTACAAAACTTTCCCAACTCAAGTTGCACATACTAGCTTCTTCCAGAGCTTTCAACAAAATAACATGGTTCTCACAAGTTTGTTCAGTTGTCATGGACATACAAGCTAAGTAGCTGTGAGGATTTCATGTGTTAAGATATTCTGGTTTCATTTTATCTGGTTTTATTTATTTTTTTTGCTATTTCTAAAACACCCGGCTTAATTTCCTACAGACCAAGCGTCTTCCTGTCTTCCAAAAGAGATTTAGTTTATATTCATGTGTGACAAAGAAAAGCATCAACTCTTAACATTTGAGAATCCAGAGCCAGAAAATGTTTGAGTTTTTTTTTAAATAAAAAAAAAAAGACAAAAAAAGAAGAGCATGACTGATTTTCAATAATCAAATTAGTTGCAGATTAATTTCCTGTTGATTAACTAATAAATATAATAATACCTTCACCTGCTGAGGAGACTGAGGTCCTCCTGTGTGGGGCTCTCCTCAGGACCTTGTACGACTCGGTGGTGGCCTCAGCCATCTACTTCCTGTGGTCTGCTGGAGAGAGGGCAGCACTGACAGGGATAGGCAGAGGCTCAACAAACTGATCCGGAAAGCGAGCTCGGTCCTGGGCTGCCCCCTAGACTCCATTGAGGAAGTAGGTGACAGGAGGATGTTAGCTAAGCTGACATCCATCTGTAGGGTCTCTGAGTAGCTTCTTCAGCAGCAGACTTTTACATCCTCGCTGTAAGGAGAGGTTCCGCAGGTCCTTCATTCCAGCAGCTGTCAGACTCCACAACTCCTGCTCTTCCTGACCATGTGCAAACTTGCACTTTTTCATGTACATATCGTGTGTATTGTGTATATTGTATTTATTAGTGTATATTTGGTATATTTTTGTTGTATATTTCCATAAATGTTTTATTCTATAGATGTTTATTTTCTGCTGTGGTAAATGAATTTCCCAGTTGTGGGATAAAGAAAGTTAATCTAATCTAATCAATTAATTGACCTAATGTTGTGGCTCTAGTTTAGTCAAACCAAAATCAACTTTTTGGATAATTCAATAATCATTTCAGTAATTTCTTTAAGCAAAAATAATGAAAAAAAAAAACAAAAAACTAATTTTTCTGCTTCCAGTTTCTCAAATGTGACAATTTGCTGCTTTTTTTCCACAGTAAAATAAAGTTTTGGGTCTCGTCAGGACACATTCTGACACATTAAATCTGTGTCAGAATAATCACTGTTAACTCCTCTTTTAAAGTTAGAAAGTCAAAGCAGATTTATCTTTGGCGAAAAAAACACTCATCCACTAAAAATCTCACTGGACAAATATTTATTTTCCTCATAAAGAAAACAAATTGTGACATGACATTTGTTTCATAGACAAATCAAGTACAAAAACAATAACAACAATTATTGGTGGTCCGTCTCCTGAAGCTGATTCCTTTGGAATCATGTTTCCAACAAAGAGTTTGTCTTTGTTAAAGAAGCTCATAACACTTCAATTAAAGTCCCTGTGTTAAGCCTTTGTTACCAGTATATAAAGAAATAAATGGTTTATAACAGAGTATAATGTCTGTTAGCAGATATAAAAACATGTTGAATAGGTGCTTATTAATGTTCAGTATTTGTTCTATGTCATTATGTTCATACAGCAGCCTCCACTGATGCGCTGTTCACAAACAAACACTGATCTGATGACAGCTACAGAAACCAGATATCATCTTTATATACTGATTATTGGTGATCAATACAGGGACTTAAAGTGTTACCAAGAAGGCAAACATCAGTTCATCATCATCATCATCATCTACATCACTGATGACAAGGTGTTGCTGCTGCTGACATCACAGAGCGGGCGCGGGGAGAAGGCGGGGCTGAGAGCGTCGTAGAGTCGTTGGATGGCGACCTCCACCATCTCCCTCAGAGACTCGTCCTCTGTGCAGGTCACAGACTGCAGATGAGAACGCACAGAGGTCAGAGGTCAGAGGTCAACACAGGGGTAAAAGGCTGAGACACTGGTGGTTCAGACGTGATTGACACCTCGCTCGCGGGAGTGATCAGGCTGCGTTTTCTATTTGCAATACGTTCTTTTTTGCTCAGAGGCAGAGTGTTTGTAAAAATCAAAGCAAAGATTGAAAATGATTTCTGCTGCGTCTGATCTGTGTGGATTTGTCTTTAAATCTCAGGATTCTTTGAGGAAGGTAACATCAGTCAGTCCACTGGATTTAAACTAAATCTATTGCAGAAGGTGAAGTGATTTGATTGATCTGTCATCTAGCACCACCAACAGGTCAAAATCCCAAGAGTTCATAACTTCAATCATCTCTTTACCTCAAAGTGACATGTTCACGCGTTCACTGTCATATCAGGATGTGGTTAGCTTAGCTTAGCATAAAAACTGGAAACAAGGGGAAACAGCTAGCCTGATCCACCTGGCAGCCCCTCTGAAGCTCTGCCCTGATTAACATGTTGTATCTGCAACTTATTATTTCAGTTTTTCATTGTAAAGTGTGAATTCAGTAAATATTAATAGTTAACTATCTTTCTACAAGTTCCAATGTCTTGTGTGTAATGACTTTTAAAGCCTCGGGGGCGCTAGTGTCACTGGAGACGTCTTCACATGGTCAAATTCTGCAAGTGAATTAATTCAGAGAAAATATAAAACTACTAAATCATGATGACCATGACTGACAGTGTGTGTTTTATGTAAGTGTTTTAACTTGCTGTGTTTATGTTAGATGCAGACGTTGGACTCACTCTGGTCTCTGGGTCGATGAACGCAGTGACTCCGTCCACCGTCACGCTCAGGTTTTTACCGTCTTTGAAATTCACACAGTCGTCCCCGAACATGTCGCTGCAACACAACAGACAATATCCATGTTTGGTAAACGGGTAACAAAACACCGAACCGACTTTAATGTCAGCTGAAACTGCTGGTTGCCGTGGCGTTGACTCCACCCGCCCGGCGCTCCAGACATGGTAAAACAAAATATTCCCCAGGTGTTTGCGGCAGGTAACTGTGTTGAGTACTCACTGCAGCATGAGCTCCAGTCTCTCGACAAACAGCTCCATGTCGAAGGTTTCCTTCCTGCCTTCAATAACTGAATCAAACAAAAACAGTTAAAGTTTCCCTTCACCAGTGCAATGAAAAAAATTGAATGTCCCACAGCAGGTGGTTGTGATGTGTTTACTGACATTTCTGGGCTGTGGGGTTGGACTGGACCTCCAGGATCACTGTGGTGATGGCGTCGGCGTACATGTCGTTGAGCGGGTTGGCGATCCACTGAGAGGAGAACACAAAGTCAGTCACACGTTGGTGGAGAAAACTGATGTTTCTGGTTCCTGCTAAAAACTCATTTTTATTTCTATTATTATTATTTTATCTTCTAACTTTTATTTCTGCATTAATCTGTCTGAGCTTTTTACTTCTTTTATTTGTCTCAGTCACTTATCATCAATTTTTATTTTTTGGGCAGTTAGTTTTTTCTGTTGAGAATTTTGTTATGTCCCCTACCTGTAAAGATTATAATTATTATCATGGTGTCACTTAAAGGTCTTCAGTATATCCTGTATAATCAGCATGTAAACATGTAATAACTGATTCATAATGCGGACTATGATGTAGCTATAATCAGATCTGGGTGAGATCTGCTGTATAAACAGATTATGAGCTGGAATAATATAAAATACATAGAACAGATAGTGAACATTAATAAAATCTCACTGTAGCTGCCTATTACTACATAATCAGGTTATACACCATATATTTCATGTTTATAAACTGGTTTATAAGGCCGCGCTCGAGAGTTCACAGACTGGATCAGAGGCAGAGACACAACAGGTGGGTTTTACTATAAAACATGAATTTTTCTAGATGAAGATATTCACGCATCCTTATGTCTTAGGTGCAGGTGCGTCAGAAAGCCTCACTTCAGTCTCAAAAAGAAGAATATCCTGCTTCAGTGACTGAAACATTAGGATGATCAATAAATTGTGATGCTGAGTTTGAGCCGTGTGCGGGATATTCTTTACACTCTAAAACGTGTAAAAAGCCATGGGCTGCCTTCAGAAACGTGATCAGTGTCGTCTTTGTGTGTCTGACCTCCAGCAGCACCATGCCGGCCTCGTGAACCAGAGTGATGCTCTTAAAGATCCTGACGGTGATCTTCTCTGCTCCCTCCACCTGCTCCACGTCTCCTGAAAACACACACACAGACAGCAGATCAACCCCACACTGAAGACACTGCAGGAAGTTACTCTTCTCTCCGGCCGGGTGGTTTCACGGAAGCAGCTTCTGTTGTTTAATAGCGGACAGAAATAGAAACTGTGTGAGCTCAGGTGAGGTGCGAGGTGAGAGGTGCTGACCCACCTGCGAGGCTTCGTAGCTGGCTGACCAGCAGGGAGATGGGTCCGCTGTATGGGATGGCTTGGGTCTGCTTCACTGTGCCCATACACAGATCTGTGTAGTCTGAGCAGAGACACACGAGGAAAATCGTTTTTTCTCTGTTAATCACTTCAAATCAATCAGAGATTCAGTTACTGTGACAGAGAACAGCAGCCGGAACCAGAGAATGTTTGATATTTTGATGGATCACTTTAACTTTAAAGACTTAATTGATTATCAGAATTGTTGTTGTTTAATTTGCCTGTCAATGTGTTTGGATAAATGTTGATAAAGAAATTTTGTGACAAGAGTAAAAAAACACACGCACGCACACACACACACACACACACACACACACACACACACACAGTGTTACTGACCGGAGAGGTCGGAGGGTGTCAGGATGTGATAGCTGAAGTTTCTCTTGACGAGGATCCCGGAAATCCTCTGATCCTGAGCACACTTTTTGTCAGCCAGAGAGCCCATCACCTGCAGCAGAGCATGCTGGGAGTTAACATGGTTACACAAGACACACGCACGCGCGCACGCACACACACACTTGAGAAATCAGCTGATAAAAACCTCACAGCTGAAACATTTCAAACGAACCTTGGCCAGTTTCTCTCCTCTGAAGTTCAGCGTCACGGCCTCTGTGTTTCGCGGGTTGTGGACTTCGATGTGAACCTCGTCGTTGTCTTCGTACTCGCGGATCAGAGCCGCCTTCAGACGGGCCATCTCGTTCTGCTCGCCATGGACCAGAATCTGGAGACACGGGCACAAACACATGTAGCTACACTTTTTTCTTCTGAGGCTGGAGCTCAGAGCGGATTTATACGTTTACAGTCGGCACATCACCTCTGTGACTCCGTCCTTCACCTGTCAGCTGATATCACAGGGACATGTTGTGTGTCTTTGAACAGACGTGTGTGTGTGTGTGTGTATCTGGGTCATGTGATTACCACGTGAGGGGGTTTGAGCGCTCTGATGAACTCGCTGGTCTGCTGGTAGTCGGTGTGAGCAGAGAAGGAGATGTAGTCCACTGACATCTTCAGGGGAAGCTTCTGACCCGACATGGTGGCGATCTCATCTGGCTCCGTCATGATGTGCTGGAAAACACACACACACACACACACACACACACACACACACACACACACACACACACACACACACACACACACACACACACCATTAAAAATGAGGCAGCACAAAGAGAGTTGTTACTCTTTGGTGGAAAACTTGTCGTGGACCCTGAGATAACGATATGCAAATAAACCATATTGCCAGTATTTATGTTCTTTTATCTGGAGAATACGATTTGTAGGTCGGGGCTTATGCTGCCGACTATGCACAACAGTGTTGTGATTTGGATATTGCACTTGGCTATATTGCAATTTTGATTATATTTCGATTAATTGAGCAGCTCTACCCTGAGACATCTGTCTGTGGAACAACGTTTCATCTTCAAAAGGAAAGTGAATACTTGCAGAAAATGAACAGGAGTGACGGAATAATGCTTAAAATGTAAATAGATAATTTCAAATATTAACTCCTCGGATACTTGGGATGTTTTAATCATGAAAACTAATGTTTGATGTGATTTAAGCAGGAATGTCAGTAAATCAGTCTGCACTCTCTAAATGAATGAGTGATTCTGACAGAATCTGACACCCACAGCTGCTTCAAACTGTGTGAAAAGTTTCTGCTTCAGTTTAGTAAATCCCTGCAGCACCTGAAGGCAGCAGCACATACGTTGATAAATCTACAGCCTCTGATTAGATAAAAGCTGTGTCAGAGCTACAGAATAAGAATGGTTCATTCTGACTCTGAAACATCAGAATACCAGAGCTCCACAGCTGTTTATTCTCACAGTGATGTGATTGGCTGAGAGTGTATTTATTAATCACCACCCCCTCTGATCTTTACTCACCCTCACCGACCTATATGAACCAGAACAGCAGGTGGAGATGCCGAGGACCTACGGCTTCACGCTCGCTGAACTCACCTTGGCGAGTGTTCCCTCCACGCAGTATCCAGCGATGATGACGCCGTTCCTCTTGTCAGTGCACCAGCTCTCAAACAGCTCTCTGGACAAGCCGCTCTGCATCATACCGGGAGACGCCATCACCACGCTGGGGCCGATGTCGTCAAAGTGATCCATGCTCTGAAACGCAGACGCATCAAGAGACATGAACCTGCTGCAGGATAAAAAATAAAAAAAAAGACAACAACAGCACATCTGTGAGGGGACGGCCTACAGCGCTCGTCGACTCACCTTCAGGTTGCTGATGTGTTTAAAGACGAAGGGGTTGTTGATGTTGATGGCCTTGCGGATCTTGTCGTTCATGGCGTTGATGTAGGTCTGGTACACAGCCATGCACTTCCTGGCCAGAGACGAAGCGTAGTAGATGGGGATGTCGTGGAGCTCCGGGTGGTTCTGCCAGTACTCGTCTGGTTCAAACACACACACACACACACACACAGAATATGAGCTCCCTTTATCAGTGGAATTTTTTTTCCTGATAATTATCAAGATGTTCTGGAGGAAGTCTGATCTTGATTTACATGTGGCCGAGAAAACAAAGAGAGGTGTGTGAATAAAAGAGTCTTAGATCTCATCTGGATTTTATCTGACAAGTGGAGGTGAGGCCAGTGTGTCTTGTGCTCTCACCCAGGATGAGCAGCAGCTCCTGGGCTCGTCCCAGAGCGAAGACGGGGATCAGACATCGCCCCTCCCTGTTCACGATGTCGTGGACGGTGTTGCAGAAACGAGCCTCTCTCTCCTCTCGCTTCTCGTGGATGTGAGTCCCGTACGTCGACTCCTGACAAACACACACACATAATGAGTTCGAATTTAGAGGCTGCTCAGTGTTTAAATAAAGTTTAATTTCTTATCTGTGCAGCTCCACTCACTGTGATGAGGATGTCTGGTTTGACACTGGGGATCTCGGCTGCCATCAGATGTCTGTCCTCCTGACGGGAGAAATCTCCTGTGTACAACAACTACACACACACGCACACACACACACACACACACACACGATTAGAACAGGCGTCACAAGACAAGAGGTGTAGATGTAAAAACTACAACAATTTTTAGATAAACACATGATGATATTCCTGACAACAACTGCGGAGTTCTGTTATTCAGTTCTGGAGCCGGTTTCTGGACCAAATCCTAAACCAGCTCATCAAGTACCAACATCTCCACCAAGAAAACCAGCCACTCCAGACTAACAGGAACCAGCTACAGGGCTGCAAACTAACATTTACTATCATCATTGTTATATTTGTTGATTATTGCTTGGATTATACAAAAAATTGAAAGATCATAAAGACAACCCGAGCTTACATCTTCAAACATCTCGTTTTGTTCAACAAATAAAGAGATATTCAGTTCACTGTCAAATCAAAAAGAGAAAGTCTGAAAATCTTCACATTTGAGAAGTTTGAACTGGTGCATGTGCTTAGTCACTTTATTTTATTATAAATTGTACATTATTGCATTTTTTTATATTCTATCTGCTATTTTATTATTTTCTTTTTTTGTTTGCTAATGTTATTGTAGCTTTTTAATTTATTTTTTATTGTGTCTCATTGTCAGCTTTCTTACTTTATTTGTCCTTTTGTTTTTAGCTCATCAGTCTACGAAGCTCTTTGAACTGCACTAACCTGTACGAAAAGAGCTATACAAATAAAGTAAAATAAATAAAATTAAAAGTGATTGAAAATCATAATAAATTATCAAAATAGTTGCATAGCTGTCTATTGATGAATTGATTAATCCACTAAGTGTTTCTGCTCTAATGCCAGACAAATACAATACCTCCGTCACAGTGTGAATCAGACACTGTGATTCATATACAGTACATATATGAGGATAAGGTTCAGGCGAGGAGGTGCATTCTGGGATATATTTTAGCATTTTAATGAAATCAGTTATCAGTATGTGCTTTCATTTAGATAGGTATGACAATAAAATGCTGCACTACATTATGTAAAATTTTTTTTTTTTTTTTAAAGAATTGTATTTCCCTGCTTTTATTCTGAAGGGCTGGTGCTTATGAACCAGAAGAACCAGACTCAGTTTATCAACCTGTTCACAGTAATCTGTTTGTTTGTTTGCTTGTTTGTTTTCCCACCACAGCAACTTTCCTCCCATCTGATCCTCTGGAGACTCAGTAAACATGAGGCATTAGAGCAGGTCGTAAACAACAACAACAACAACAACAACAACAACAACAACAACAACAAGAATTCAGACAGTGCAACAACAAGAACAGGATGAATTTGATCTTGTTGCTTTGAGCTCTGTAGCTGATTCTCATATAAGAAGACAGCGTCATGTGACCGGAGGTGTTTGTTACCTTGACGCCGGCGATCTCGATCATGAACATGGCGGCTCCGAGGACGTGTCCGGCGTGGTAACACCAGAATTTGATGCCAGCCACTTCCTTCACCTCGTGGAAGTTGATGGTCTCGATCTTCTCCATGCTCTCCTCCAGGTCCGACTCAGTGTACAGCATGTCGTCCGCTGAGATGTTACTGCACACACACACACACACACACACACACACACACACACGCTTTAATACACATCACACTGCTGACAGTGTCCTGGTTGAGTACAAGTCACTCTGTCTAATCTGACCACATAAATAATCCACATAATCTTACCATTGCATCACATTAAACATTTATATGCTAATTAATTAAAAACACAGTTTCATATCCTCACATGTATCATTGTACTGTAAAAAGAATAGGTGTAACTAAGACGACAACACAGGTCCTTTATCCCTGTATAATCTGTGTGTGTTCAGCATCTGATTTACTGAGACTGCAGCTCATTGAACAATCAGTCTCTTAAAATGACTCCTGGCTATTATTTGTGTGACCCCTTCCTTAAATACAAATACAAAGAGGAAGGAGACAGAACTGCAAATACTCATTCAAATAACAAACAAACTCTGAGTTTGATAAATACAGCAGATGTGTTTAGGGCAGAACGTTTCATATCTACGTCTGAAAAAACAGGCAAAAAAGCCACAGTAATCTGTCTCTGTTTTTTGCATCATACCTGACTTTGACGTAGTCGGACAGCAGCCAGCGGTAGATGGCCTTGGTGGCGTGAGTCATGAAGGTTCGTCCTTTAAAACTGGTCTTCTGCAGGAACCAGGGCAGAGCGCCACAGTGGTCCAGGTGGAAGCTGAGGGAGGAGAAGGAAGGGAAACATGTCAGTTACTGAGGAGCCTCCAGTTCTTCATCCACTCTGATATTTACTTTGCCTCAGGGATGATGGGCTTTAACACCTGAACTTGTCAGGACTGTCATGACAAACATCTGCACCACATTGTCCTTTTTTTAATTACAATTTCCTTTTGTTTTATATTGCTGTAAACACACACTGTAAAATGTCAAACATCATCCAATAAATCATTATCAGATGAACTCTAAAATACCAATATCATTATGAGCCTCAAAAACCAGGCTCCACTGTTCAAACAGTAAAAGAAACTTTAGGGTAAAATGGAAGAAACAATCTTAAGTCAGTGTGTGTAAAGTGTGTGTGTTCTCTGAACTCACTGGCTGATGAGCAGCAGGTCAATCTCAGCCGGATCAATCAGGTCAATGTAGGGAAGAGCGTCCATTCCCTCAAGACCAGGATGGATCCCACAGTCCAGCTAAACCACAACACAGACACACGCACACACACACACACACACACGTTTTAACACACCCAGTTGACTCTTCACTTTGACTTTAAAATGTACACATGATGTGACAAACAAAACAAAGGCAGTGTTACCATGATCTTCCGTCCCTTGAACTCCAGGATGATGCAGGATCGTCCCACCTCTTGTCCTGCTCCTCTGGACACAAAGTCAAAATCATCATTTTTTTATGTCCAAATAACATCTATATGTTTTATATTTCAGTATTTACAGGTGATTAAAGTTAATAAAATAATAAAGTAATTAATCAAACTCATCAAAAAAAAATAACAGGGATTTGCTGCCAAGATGCATTTACATAAGTTGCAAGTAACTACCAGCCCAGACCCGCACTCATCCCAGAGGGACGGGGAACCAAACTCCTTTTATTTATCACGCATTTTAAAACCGAATTAGCAAATATAAAAGAAAAAGGCCAAACATTAGTTATATAACTTCGCTAATCAATAAGATTATTTATTTTGAATTTATAGAATCCACTGAGAACAACATGATTTCAATTCGTCATCTAACATATGTTGATGTAAGATACTAGCACTTAGTTATACAAGTTAGTGTTGTACCAAAAACATTTGGTCTGTGCCGAAATGAAAACTTGCCTGTGAGGGTTGATTTAAAGTACTAAAAGACCAAGTTTAACTATGTTTTTGCTTTTGTTGACAGAAAGTAACTTTTAAATGAGTCAGTTCGTGAGTGGAGTTTGGTGATAGAGCCGCAGACACAGACGCTTTCTGTTAAAACTGAGATAAAAGTTGTATTTAAACTCACAGCGGGCGGATGAGCAGTTGGTCACTTTCCTCCGCGGGAACAACCGTGTCAGGTTTACGTTTAGCTGCCATGTTTACTTCAACAAACAAGACGAATATTTCACAAAAACATTTAATTCATCACTGATTTAGCTGCTACGCGCCTGTCCAGAAGTTTGGCTTTTCCGGTCCGTGCGGTAAATCTGTCCGTGTTCTACACCCCTCATCTCTGACATGAGATGAAAGTTCCTCCTTCCAGGAAAATGAGTTTAGTGATTACTAGAAATATAAAACATTCTTATTGTATTTTAACTATGTTAAAAAACACGAGTAGACATTTTGTGATGGAATTCAAAAGTAAACAAATATAACTGTGCTTTTAATTTAGTAAATCAGAATTAATAGATATTATATTAAAACAATTTTATGACTAAGTTTACTCTTGTCATTCCTAATTTTTCATGTTAAAAAAATAGTCCCTGAGACTTTCGCAGCATTAACAAAAAATATAATGTTCAAATGTATTTGTATCGTTGTGTACTCAATGTATTTTATTGTTCTGCCAATTATAGTCAATTAAATTAAAATTAAGTTTTAGTAGATAGATAGAAAGATAGATAGATAGATAGATACTTTATCCCATAGAGAAAATTCATGTGTCCATCGGCTCATTGTTGATAATAATAATAATAATAATAATAATAATAATAATAATAATAATACACAGTTACTAATAAATAAACAGTAATAGTTTATAATTAGATTAGTCCACTTCCTGCTGAGGTGTTGTATAGCCTGATGGCTGATCTTCTCTTTAAAGCCAGTGATGGTCCTCATCCCCTTCCACACCTCTCTGGTGTTGTTGTGCTGCAGCTTCCTCTCTACTTTCTTTATGTAGTCCTCCTTTTCCTGTTTTAATCTCCTCTTCAGCTCATGTTGCTCACACCTGAGCTTCTCCCTGTCTCCATCCCTGAAGGCCTCCTTTTTCTGGTGTTACTGGTGATCCAGGGTTTGTTGTTTGGAAAGCAGTGTACAGTCCTTGCTGGTATTACAGTGTCAATATAGACGTTAAGGTAGTCTGTGTTGCATTCAACCATTCTATCAAGGTCAGGGTCCTTGCTTTCATCATTTTCCTGTGACTCCAACAGGACATCCCAATCTGTGCACTCAAAACAGTCTTTTAGGGACTGGACTCCGGGGTCCAGTTCCTGAATGAGCAGGTGGTTGCAGCCTGCCTCAGTACACAGGGTTTGTAGGAAGGCTGAAGAAAAACCAGAATAAGATCTGATCTGCCAAGGGGTGGTAGAGGCGAAGCAGTGTAGGCCTCCTTGACATTTGCATACAAAAGATCCAGTGTCTTATTTTCCCTTGTGGGACAGTCAACATACTGAGTGATGCCAGTCAGGTGAGACGTGAGACTGACATGGTTAAAATCCCCCGATATAGCAATGAATGCATCAGGGTGCTGGGTGTGTACTCTCGCAACAGTCTCGTGGATGACATCACACGTGACTGCAGGCTCTGCTCGTGGTTGTATTATTATTATGAGACCAAATGAAATTACAAAATAATAATAATTATATAATAATATTATAAATCTGGAGAAAATGTGGGAAATTGCCAAGATCTCAGGATCTGAAACTGTGATTGAGAGTTTGTGAAAACTGAGAAGCACTTTGAGTGGTGACCAAATCTACTGAAAAAAAGACACTAAATTTTAAAAGATTATTCCAGGATTATTATGTGTTGCATTAAAACAAAACAAAAACAAGACATCATCATGGAGAGGGTAAAAAAAAATAAGAAAGGCGGAGGGGACAAATAAAAGCAAAGGGGATATGCAAGGAAGGACATGAAATAAAAAAAGAGAAGAAATAGAGAGAAAAATGAAAAATAGAAGAAATAAAAAAAATAATAGGAAAAATGAGAGTTTACATTATGGTAAGTGCAAAATTATTTTTTCAAGAGCAACAAAACTCACAACAAAACAACAACAAAAAAAGACAAAAACACATGAACATTATTTTAAAGGAGTATTTTCATGTTTTTAATGGCACAGTGCTTTTAAGAGTAAAGTAAAATCAAAGTGGACGTTTGTATTTTACCCTCCAGCTAATACAGTGAACTTGCAGCCCTTCAGCAAAACAAGTTAAAACTATAAAAATCATTTTCCAGCCAAAACTGGAATCACAGACATTTGTGATCAAAACAGAAAACACAGATCAGATCAGAGGATTTCTGGGTTGTAACGTCACAGGTTTGATACCAGCAGCACAAGTTGTATCACAGACGTGGCCAAAAGTATGAGGACAGCTCCTGAAACATAAGATTGTGACACTATAAGAGCCTCTACTGTCCACATACATTTGGCCATACAGTGTATATCATGTATCATGTTGTTGCAGCTCTTCACTGACGCTCTGTGAAGTTTTCACCGAGATAAATATTTCAATTCATTCCATGTTTTTTCTTTATTTCTGCTGCATCGTATTAAACATATTTCCAGTGAATTTAACCTGACAGATTTGGGATCTTTTTCGAAAGTTTCAGATCTCCACTAGAATTTAAAAATAAAGTTCTGTGAGTTTGAAAGCAACACAGACAAAAACAATATGAGCTCAGATCTCACGGTTTAAATTTGCAACATCTGAGAGGAAATGAAGGCATCAGGTGGCAGAAAAAGCAGCTTCAGTCTGTTTTAGTTCATTTAGATTTTGGGTCTCGGGTCGAGCTCGAGCTCCCTCGTTGATCCAGGAGGAGGGCGAAGACTCTGAGTCTTTGTCCTGCTTGTTTCTGCTCAGACTGCGCCGTGCCGTCGAACAACAGGAGGCGGGAATTGTCTCCGTTCACACCTGATGTCACTCTGTGATGAAGTGAACGAAGGTGACAGGAAACACGCCCTGTCTGGTCGGCTCTCCTTCAATGTGACCGAACTGAAACCCAGCAGAGAGTAAAGATTATTGACTTATTTCAGCTGTAGAGAAAACCAGGCGTGGCCTTCATTTGTAATTCCTCCTTCATTATATTTCAGTTAGACCTCTCTGTGTTTTCTGAAAGCCTTGCAAAGGTCACCTACTGTGAGAGGCTTTTATTGTGACACACTTGCAGGAAGTATTTAGTAGTAAGTGAGAACCTCCGCATATTCCCAGTGCTGGAAGAAAGATTCTGATTTACTTTGGTAAAAGCAGTAAATACTACACTGTAAAAATAAATACTAAAATTTACTTTATTAAAAGCAAAAGTACTTGTTATGTCTCAGTGTTATATTATCATATTATGGGACCATTATTACTAATGCATTAACACGTAAGCAGCACTTGAATGTTGTAGTTGTTCAGCTAGCAGCTTATTGACACTGTTATTACATCAACCTGCAACAAAGCATCTACTTTAGAAACTGATCTCATGTTTTGTTCAGTCTTAATTTGAAAAGTAACTTCTCCTGTTAAATAAATGTGGAGCAGTAAAATGTGCAATATTCCCCAAATAAAAATAAATGTGAAACATTAAATGAAACTGTAAGTACATTTACTCAAGTGCAAATGAATTTAGAACAAATTCAAGGAACTTTTATTTTGAAATACCTGTCAGGTTTAGTTACTTTACAAATGTTTTACAAAAGATTTTTTCATATAAGACGTATGAGGAGCTTTATGTTATAAATTCAACTCAACAGTAACAAATACAGCTGAAATGATTAGTTGACGGACAGAAAGATAATTGTAATACTTTAAATCATTTTTCATGTTAAAACAAAACATTTGATGGCTCCACTTTCTCACATGTGACGAATTTGCTGCTTTTCTTTTTAATAAATTCTAATTATTATGATTTGTTTTTAATAATTTTGAGGTTTTGACTGTGGGTTGGACGTTGTAAAAGTGTCCCTTTGGGTTCTGATTGTGACAGATTTTCTCACCAGTCAATCACATGTGGCCAAACAGGTGTGGGTGTGGTAAAAAAAAAAAAAAAATCCATGGTCTCACTCACCCACCACTCGCTGTCCTCCTCCCCCTCCACCACGATCACCTCCCCCTCAATGAACGTCAGCTCGTCTGGATTATCAGCTGAACAGTTGTAGATGGCCTTCACTCTCTGAGGCTTCTGCTTCTACACACACACACACACACACACACACACACACACACACACACACACACACACACACACACACACGCACACATTAAATTTTAAGTAGCGCAATCAATCAATTTTAATATTTTTTCAACACAAACTAAACCAAACTACATTCATAAAACAACTTGTTTATACAGTCACATGTTTTGTTCTCCTGATGCTTGAATTATTTGAATTCAGTGTTTTGTGTCAGAAAGAAAATAACTGCTGGACTCAATTAGTGTTCATTGCATTAATTAGTATTAATTAAACACCAGACAGAAGGAGATTCAGTAACAAACTAGAAGAATATCAGGTTCACTTTGACGAGCTGACACTGTCTTATATTCATTATCTTCTGCCATTGACTGTATGGTACCCTCAGCGCTGACCTCTGACCTCTGACCTCTGACTGTGCTGCTGAATTTGAGGACTTACAGAGAAGGTGCTTCTGGGTTTGGGTGTTGGAGGAGCCGGACTTTGGGGGGATTTGGACTGAGAACCTGCAGAGAGAAAAAAAAACCGACACAAGAGATCAGTACCTTCAGGGTTATCAACATTTGTGTGTGTGTGCGTGTGTGTGTGTGCCTGTGTGTGTGTGTGTGTGTGTGTGTGTGTGTGTGTGTGTGCGTGCGTGTGTGTGTGTGTATACCTCGTTTGTCCACAGATACAGTCCTGACAGGAGGCCTCTGTGGAGGATGTTTCACCAATCTGAAATCAGTAAAAATAAAATCAATTCATAAAAAACTCCCAATTCTAATATTCAATGAACAGACTGGTACTGATCTAATCTGACCAGTACAGACCAGTACAGATCAGTACAGACCAGTACAGACTAGTACAGACTAGTACAGATCAGTACAGAATAGTGCAGACCAGTACAGACCAGTAAAGACCAGTACAGACCAGTAGAGACAAGTACAGACCAGTAAAATTCAGTATAGTTCAGTGCAGACCAGGATAGTCCAGTACGTACCCGGTGGCTGATTGAGGAGTCTTGGGTCCTGATGGTCCTGGTGGTCTGCTGGTCTTGTGAACGGGGACTGGTGGGGGAAGAGGTGGAGCTTTGTAGTGGGGTGGTGGTGGGATGGCGGGTGGTGGTGGGGCTGGTGGAGCTGGGGGGACAGAGGAGAGTCCTGGTGCTGTTGCAGTAGGCAGAGGAGGGAGGGGGGTGTTCCTGGCCGACACGGTCTTGGTCTCCAACATACTGGGCTTCTTGTTCACTGGAGGAGGAGCTGCTGGTGGGGGCACTGGGAGAGGAGGAGAGATCTGAGTCAGACTTCATGTCATTCGTCAAGTTTTGTTCTTATTCAGCTCAAAGTTTTTACTGAATTTCCAGTAAATCTTCGAAAATCGTGTTTCGGTCGTGTTGAATGAAAAGCAGGAGCTGGCTCTTCCTGGTTGGACAGGTGGAGCTCAGGTGGAGGTTTGGTTTCAGAAATTTTGCCACAAAAAAAAATCAGTAAAAAAAAAAAAAAAAGAAAATAAATAAAGTATGTGAATGATGAATTACATTTTTCAACATTTATACATCTATATCAGTCTACAAAGTAACACATTAGAATGGAATTTGTCACATCATTTGAATTAAAGGTTGTGAGAAAATAGAAATGCTGTATAATCACTGTTGTATTAATACTAATAATTAATACTTTTTGTCCTTTATTTTCATATCTAATATATAATATTTGAGTCATGTCAAGTTCAGGAGAATATTGGCAGTAAAAATGGTTTGTTTTTAACCAAAAAATGTGTTTTTGCTGTATTTTATCAGCCCTGAGTGCTGTCTGCAGGCTTCCTCTCAGGCTGCAGGTACACTTACAGGGCTGTATCCTGTATGTGTGAAAGTGTGTGTAAAATTTGAATATCATTCACAAAAATGATAACAAGAGATGCAAAACAAAAACAAAGAGACATAAAACAACTACAAAGAGACTCATAAAAGGCACTTAACGACTATAAAGTCACAAAATACACAATGCACATTATAGCGTTTAGACAGTGTAGAGCTGACAGGAAGTGACACTCACCATACATGGAGGAGTTCCTCTCAGGGGCCTGAGGGTTTGGGGGGTCAGAGGACGACCGCTGTCTTCCTACGGTTTCCATGGCAGCAGGTTTACTGTGACCTGAACCAGCAGGGACACAAAACCACACGTCTCAGCGTTAATGTCATTTTTATTCCAGGTGCAAACACAAGAATGGTTCAGCAGGGAGTCGGATCCCAGATACAAAACAAAACCAACTCCCCCACATCCTCTGACCTCTGTGGGGCACTCTGGGTGGCAGCGGGGGTGTCGGTCCCGGTGGCGGCAGGTTGAGGTCCAGCATGGTGCCGTACGTCTCGTTACTGATTAAGGTGCTGGGGACCTGAGGCCTCTGCTTGTCCCGCACTAGACTGGCGGCGTCCCGGGCCAGCGCCGCCAGGTTGGGCTGCATGGGGCCGCTGCCCGGCAGGAAGCAGCTGACCGGGCGCTCCTCACGACGGTTGGGAATGGGCTGCAGGGGGGGATGCACAGAAAAAGAGGCTGTTACACATCCTGAACTTCCCTACATGTTGTTTTATTTCATCAGATAAAACCAGCTCACCTTGTCCTCCATCTCGTCCTCGCTCTCGTCCAGGTCCTCATTCTGGAGACGCCACTCGTACTCGACGTGAACGTGGACGTTAAACTTTCCGGTCTGAGCCTGAGTCAGCTGAAACACACACAGCAAGGTTTTTGATACGATGAAACAACCACTCAGACCTTATTTGTAAAGCACCTCACATACAGGTAAATTCACAGGTGATACAACAATACATACAAATATAAACAACACAACAGCTGGAGAACAGTCTGGACTGAGACTGTCTTGTGTTCAGGGACGACCTTCCTTAGAGGGACACAGTTGCCGAGAAGGAGAATAAGGCTGAACGACTGAGTTCAAGTCAAGTTCAAGTAGCATTAGTGAATTTGACTGAGGAGGTCAGTGAGTAGTGGACTGACATGTACACCATTCATTTTGCACTATTTGTAAAATAAATACCGCAAAAAATTTACAGTAAATATAAGACAATATAAGATCTTATTTTCCTTTATTTTAATTTCAAACTTTTTAAGACTTTTTAATGACCCGCAGGAACCATGGTTTCACTATACGTGACCTGTGACCTTTGACCTTTGACCACCAGATTCTAATCATTTCATCCTCGAGTCCAAGTTAAAGTTTGTGCCAAATTTGAAGAAATTCCCTCGAGATGTTCCCCAGATATTGTGTTCACGATACGGACAACCTGAAAACATAACAACTCATTTAACCATTTCATTTTTATATCCTTTAATTTCTTGTTACTTATTTTGGTCATTAGGTCGGATGATATGCGTTGTGTTTGTGTGGATATAAGGATGTATAAGTTCCTAGTTTAGTTTGTTTTCTGTTGATTATTTTATATGAAGATTATAACTCCTCCAGCCGCAGCTGTCTTCTCACCAGTTCTTCACACTGAGTGTGTCGGAGGCGTTTGGCGATGTCCAGTGGCGTCTCTCCGGCTTCGTTTGCTGTGAAGAAAAATGAATGAAACAAATAATTTCATAGAGAAAACTGAGACAATTAGAAAAATAGCAGCCAATTGCTAGCTGTAATTACACATGAGAAAACTGAACTGTTTAATAGATCACTTTACTATTGTTACATCTTCACCATCTATTAATACAAAAAGGACAAAAAAAGTTGGTGGTGACCGAATGTTAACACGGTGATGTTCAGGATTTAATATTTAGGATGTCAGTATGCAAATCCTATGTTAACATAATGTACAGTTAACATGTTAATATAAGTGTTGGCCCAACTGTGGCACTGAATAAGAATTTGAAGCTGCACCAGCATCTAAGACTCATCCACTTGGGACCATGACTAATAATTAAGCACTAATGTGGCAAAAAAATTATTTTATCAATACCGCTGCACTCACTTCATATTGTTCAGACAGAATTAAGATAATGTTGCAAGATACTGTGAATCTCTGACAGATGCAGTATTTCCCAGTTGGAGAAAAGAACAACGCACCAATAAGAAAATAGCTTGAGATGACTGTGACATTAAAAAAAAAAAAAAACATTAATAAACTTGATTTAGCTAAAGCTACTTTAAAAGCTACATATACACTGTGTGTGACATGCAGTTTTTCTTAATGCATGTGCAGCTGTTTGTGTTCTTACTGATGGCGACGGAAGCTTTTCCTCTCAGCAGCAGTTTGAGACACTCGCTGTTGTCGGTCAGGCAGCAGTAATGCAGCGCAGTGCTTCCCTTGGCCGTCTGCTTGTCCAGGTTAGCGCTGACACACACACACAAAGGTTGGTTTAACACAGGACTGTGTGTGACTGGGTCTGAAGCTATCTGACCATTTGACATTGTCATTACAGCTGCTACGGTTACTGTTGTCCATGCTGCCTGTGAACCCACCCCTTTCTAATGCGAGTCCAGTGTAAGTAATGTGGGACAAAATCTGCAGTCCTCGTTATGTGCAAATAAAATAAAATGCAACTTAACGCAACTAAACCAAAGAGGGTGTTTTTAGTGCAGCAGATGAGCTTGGACTGTATATGGAGGGTGTTGTGCATTTTACTGCTAAAGCATGAAACTTTCTCCAGTGATTCTATAAACCATGGAGTTTATTTTCAGATGTGGAGGCATTTCAGATGTGAGCATGTTAGCTTCTGATTAGAGTGTTCGCTTATGTGCTAGCTAGTCATGTGATTCTATAAAACACACAGCAGAAGCCGTCAGTGTGTTTTTAACAAGCTATAACTACCCTAACACCTGGAAATGGGGTCTGCAAGATTATGTTACGTGACCATAGCAGCAAATAAACATATTTATTAGGACAAAGACAAAGCGTTTGTCTGTTTGCGTGTGTTTACTGAAGTTGCAGTGTGTTGAGCTCTCAGGGCCACCGTAAGTGTGGCCAGGAGGAACAATTACAAGGACCACCGTACATGTGATGCATGTGAGTATTGTTTTAAAGCTGACTTGAAAAAATGTGAACCTGTCTTTTAAAGCGAACTTAAGCAGGAAACACTGAATAAAACTTGTGATTTCATGCAGCAGCTTTTATAGACGTCTATAAGAGATTTCTGGACACTCAGAGCGCTGACGGCCTTTCACCTGACGGCGATGACACGCAGCAGTTACCTGTTCTGAGCGAGGAAGTCGACGATATGGAGCGAGTTTCTGTCGACCATCCGGACCGCCAGGTGGAGCACCGTCTCTCCCAGTTCCTGACAGGAACAAACAGACCTTCAGTAAAACCTCCGCTCACGCACAATGGAGTGACTCCACTGGGTTGACCGTTAGATAACTATAGATCATTGTGGTCGTACGTGTTCATTGGGCTGTGACATGGCCTCCATCAGGTCCACACCCTCAGCGTAGACCTGGATCAGAGACAGGATGTCTCTGTTCCTGACGGCCTCGTATAAAACCTGCAGTCTGGACGCAGCGTCGGCACAAAGCCTCTGAGTGAAGCGCTTCTCTGTGTACTTGGCTGTGATGTAGTCCTTCCTCATCTGCCTGGAAACCAATGAAGAGAGACAGCGTTAGTACGTCGCGACTGAATCGGTTTTTGGACTTCCTTCCTTTGAGCCTGAGTGGCGTCACTCACATGTCGCTGCTCGGATCAGGTTTGGTTACGCCCTGCACCGATAGGTCTGCCTCCATGATCTCGTTGAAGCTCGCGTTTCCCACGTTCTTCGCCAACTAAAACACAACAAAAACACAACGTCAGGTGGATTCATCTTTGCTGCTGCTTCCTGCTTTTTCTGCTTGTTCCATACAGAGTGAATATACATACAACATATTTCTAATCTACATCTGAACTTTCTTTATATGCTATATGATTTAAGGATTAAAACATAAAAGGGAAAGAAAGAATGAATGATGTGATGATATTAAAGTTAGTGTATTGCAAGAAAAAGCTTCAAGAACAAATTATTGAATAAAGTTTCAATTTTTATTCTTCAGATATTATTATTTTTCAAAATATTGGGGCGTTTTTCTTTTAAATTGTCGACTTAAATCTCAAAATTATGACTTTTTACTGACAGAGGCCCTAAAAATTTCCAAGCAAAATCAAAAAATACAAAACAAAAACAAACAAAACCAGAGACGGAAACCTGTGACATCACTCTGCTCTGCCTCCACGCTCTGATTTCCATCACTCCTGTGGGGACAGTGAAGTGGACTCACCAGCAGCTCAGAGGTTCCCAGGACGTCCAGATCCAGACTCTGGATCCTGGAGTAGTGGACCCCCATCTCCCTGTGGATCCCTGAGCATTCGATGCAGATCAGCACCCCGAGGTTGGTGGACAGCCAGGTGGGGGCTGAGGAGATGAGGTGGGGGTGGGGGGGTAAACAGCAAACTGTTAACACTCTTTTAAGTACAAACACATTCTCCCTATAGTTCTCCATTATAAAACCTCCACTGACATCTACAGCAGAATGGATCGTACTGGGGACGTGGTTTCAAGTGTTTCTCTATAACGTTAGATGTGAGAAGACTGAGAAACACGAACATCAGCTGCCATAAGCTACAAAGACTCTCAAAACCACCACAGAATACAGGTGGAGGGGTGGGGGTGGGGGGGCCTGCTCTGTGAGGGCCTCATCTCTCAATACAAGATAGATGGTAGAGTAAATAGGTTTTCACTGGCTGGCTGACTGACTGACTGGCTGCTGAAACTCAGGACCTGACTCTACAGTATTGTCCTCCTACAGAAACTGGTCTGACCGACAGCTGAGGAATGTACCATGTGTTCAGTGAAGGTAACACCAGGTGAAGCCCCTTTGAGTCCAGGGAGGTTTCTGAGTCAGGTGATGAGCTCTGCTTTAGGTGCAGCTGATGATACATTATCATCACATTTATAAATGTGTGTAACAGTATCATGTACTATTGTTATTATCCTTTTTTTAAACACTGTTTTCTTATTATGCTTTTTACTTCTATTTTACTTGCCCTGTCTTATCTTTACCAGTAGTAATGTAGAAGTGTAGCAGCAGGATTCAGAGTAGAACTTAGTATTACTAGTGTAGCAGTACTTGTAGCAGTACTTGTAGCAGTGGTAGAGCTTTAGGTGAAGTAGCAGCAGGAGCACAAACAGTATGAACTGCAGATGTACAAATAAGAGCAGTAGTAGCTGTAGTAGGAATAGCAGTAGCAGTACTATTAGTGGTAGCATTAGTATTAGTACCAGTAGTATTAATATTAGTATTACTAGTAGCAGTAGTACAGACCAGGCGCTTCACAGTTGCTGCAGTAGTAGTAGTATTAGTAGTAGTATTAGTAGTATTAGTAGTATTAGTAGTAGTATTAGTAGTAGTATTAGTAGTATTAGTAGTATTAATAGTATTAGTAGTAGTATTAGTAGTATTAGTAGTAGTATTAGTAGTATTAGTAGTAGTATTAGTAGTATTAGTAGTACTGACCGGGCGCTCCACAGTCGCAGCAGTAGTAGTAGTAATAGTAGTAGTATTAATAGTATTAGTGGTAGTATTAGTAGTATTAGTAGTACTGACCGGGCGCTCCACAGTCGCAGCAGTAGTAGTAGTAATAGTAGTAGTATTAATAGTATTAGTAGTAGTATTAGTAGTACTGACCGGGCGCTCCACAGTCGCAGCAGCCGTCGTTGCCGCTCATCCTCTTCACCTCTCCTACGATGGCCTTGGTCAGCTCCTGGACGATGTTGTTCTCTCCCTCGTCCTGGTCTCCTTTGAAGGCCTTGTTGAGCGCTTCCTCCTTGCTGTTCTGCAGCACTGACACCCAGCTGGACAAACACCAAAACCTCACATCAGACACTGACACTGAGCCCAGAGCCCCGGAGCTGCTGGTCCAACTTTCTACTACTTACACCTGACACTCCGCCTCGTCCTCGGCCTGGAAGTGATAGGTTCTGTCGTCTGAGGGAAACAGACAAAAATCAGACACGAAGACCGAGGCTGTGGAAACAACGTGATACTCTGAGATGCGTCTCCGCAGCTTACGTGAGAACAGATCGAAGCTCTTCTTCTCGTCTGGATTCCTCTTCACCTGGCAGGTGAGCAGGTTGAGTTTGGCTGGAGGTCTGTTAGCCTGCAAGACAAGGAGCAGGGAGACAGGTGAGACAACAGCAGGAGAGGACAGCAGTGTGGCCACAGACAGGCAGAGACAGAAACATGCTGTTCCGTCAAACAGAGGGAGACACTGAATGTTTCTGAAAGATAAAGCCAGGGAGGACAGGTTGTGTTTTCACATAACACACTGCACCTCACAGGTTTTAAAATTTGGGATTAAGATTCATTTTTCTCCAAGAAGAAATCTCTCAAGAACACTAAACTTTTATCTTTTTTTGTGTATTAGATGAGACCTGGGCACCTTCAAGGCCCTGAAACAGCTTTAACTATGAGTGATACGTGAGCAACAGTACTGGTTATCTCTTTCAACTTTCAATTTTATTTATTTGTATAGCTTTTGATACAGAGCTTGCACCTCAAGGTGCTGTACAGAAATACGACAATAAAACAACACAGATAAATAAATACGGGGGAGTAGGTTAAATCAAGGCCAGTTTGTTAATCTAGTTTAGTGTCCCCAGTGTTTTTATGTAACAAAACAAATAAAAAAAGAGGTGATGTCGGGTTTTAGCAGCTGTTGGAGTCAAAAGGGAGCAGGAAGAGGACTGGGATCAGGACACTTCCTGGAAGTTTGACCATTAGAATATTATAATATAGCTTGTGTACGAGTGAGATGTTTC
>NW_019525453.1:7850133-7874218 GCF_002814215.2 Seriola lalandi dorsalis | reverse complement strand
GTCAAACAGAGGGAGACACTGAATGTTTCTGAAAGATAAAGCCAGGGAGGACAGGTTGTGTTTTCACATAACACACTGCACCTCACAGGTTTTAAAATTTGGGATTAAGATTCATTTTTCTCCAAGAAGAAATCTCTCAAGAACACTAAACTTTTATCTTTTTTTGTGTATTAGATGAGACCTGGGCACCTTCAAGGCCCTGGAACAGCTTTAACTATGAGTTAAATCAAGGCCAGTTTGTTAATCTAGTTTAGTGTCCCCAGTGTTTTTATGTAACAAAACAAATAAAAAAAGAGGTGATGTCGGGTTTTAGCAGCTGTTGGAGTCAAAAGGGAGCAGGAAGAGGACTGGGATCAGGACACTTCCTGGAAGTTTGACCATTAGAATATTATAATATAGCTTGTGTACGAGTGAGATGTTTCGCTGAGTCAGACTGAAATCAATCCTGCATTAATGGTATTCTGTGCTGCTGACTTCTAGCACTGCTATATGAAGGTGACACGATACTCCCAAAGGTGTCACACTATTCCACTGATCTACAGGAGGAGGTGAAGCTGCAAGAAACGCAGCAATGTACCAGCAGATGAAGTGAAGTGAAGAAGACTGTTAACGAGTCAGCGTGGACACAAACAATGCAGGTTTCAAACTTTGTGAGGAAGAAAATTCTGCACATTCACATACGTTAAACCTCAAGGACGCGCACACTGAGCTTTGATGGCGTAGGCAAACATAACAAGAGAACAGGTTTGTAACAACACAAGGAGCTGTGTTGTTTCAGGTACCAATGATACCATGAAATCCAGTTTGAGTAACAGATTCATGATTTTAAAGGTTAATCAGTCGTCAAACGCAGCACACTGAGGTTTTTGATACTAAATACATAATACAGTAGAGTTGATTTACTGGATGACCCTGTGTTTTTTTTTGTGTGTTGGCTTCCTGCTACCGTCAACCAACTAAATTTGTTCTGAACTCAGCCTTAGACAAAAGATCAGAGAGTAATCAAAGTCTTTACAAACCATCCTCTGGGGACCACGAATGTCTAAATGTCTAATGAGTAATGTGCGGACCAGGTCTCAAGATATTTTGCGAGATGAAAGATCATAGAGTTGTTAATATCTTAAAGGTTCGTCCTCTGGGGAGCGGGAATAAGATCTGGACTTTTCATGACGATATTTCTTGAAATAAAGTTTAAATTTTGTCTTGAAGATGGTGCCACAGAAAAAAAAAAAATCACCGGATCACCAGAATAATAAAAGGTTCATCCTCTGAGGACCGGGACTGTCCACAACAAATATCATTAAATTGTGGCCAGTAGTTGTTGAAATGTTTCACTATGGACCAAAGGACATCACCATAAAGAAACTACACTATCTTGTACACTTGGACACAGCTGCTTATGTGATTAGAAAATACATATTAATGTATTTGTTGCATCTATCAGAAAGATGCTGAAACTGAAGCAGAGATGAGAAGACAGGAAGACTCCCTCCCCCAATTAAAAACCAAAGCTTGTGCTCTTCCCACTCTTCTCTCTGTCATCCTTTTCCTTATGCTCTTCCTCCTTCTCCTCTTTCTCTTCCTCTGCTGCTTGCTCTGTCCTGATTGGCCGTTTGACTCTTCGTGTAAAAACTTCAAAATAAAAGACAGAAGGAACAAAAAGAACAAAAAAATATAAGAAGCTAAATAAAAAGACGTTGTCTATCCCCAGCTGATGCAGATTTAAGCCCATAAGGAGACTTCTGATTGGACATGCAGGCAGGAGGGCGGGAGCTTGTCATGCAGGAGGACCAATAGGAGAAGAGGATATGGTGTCTTACCGTGCCGTGGCAGATGGTGAGGAAACCGTTCCTCACCGAGCACTTCCTCTTCTGCCACACCTTCCTCAGTCTGAGGAAGACAGTTTACACACATGTCGTTAAGAACATACAGCATCAGTCAATAATTCAGAAATTTAACCCCACAGAAGAAGGGTTATCAGCTCTGCTGTTGTGAGCTCTATATAAAGTTATTTTCCTGAGGGATTCTGGGACATTGAGTTCACTCACCCCTCACTTCTCTTGTAGAGGACTCCGGAGCGTTCGGTGCCGTGGGCCTTGTTTCCCTGCAGCTGATGGAGGCTGTAACCTGCGCTCTGCTTCGCCTGGGAGTCCTGTGAAGACCACGCCACATTAACCTTCTAATCTGAGGTCCTGATAGCGCCCCCTGGAGGCTGCAGTTTTCATTGTAGACACAATTTGAACAAACAACATGTGATGCTAGAGAAAAGCTTGTACAGTCATAAAAATCTCAAAGGTTCATCCTCTGAGGAGCAGGAATGAGATCAGGATGATTCATGGAAATCAGCAGCAGCAGCAGATTTTGTTCTGTCTTGTGGAGAAGCTAAATTTGTATGGAATAAAGTCTGGAGCTTAACAAAATCTCAAAACATCATCCTCTGAAGACCATGAATATTAGCAATTGACTTTCACAGTCAGTAGGTTTCAAGATGTTTTTCTTAAGAAGCTGGGGAGGGGCCAACATGGCACCCAGTAGGCCCTTAGCAAAAACTCCTAAAATTAAAAACTGTCGGTTATTCTTTCTCCCATCAGTCAGGTTTAGTTGTTGAAGCCAAACGGAAATTCAAATTCATATTTTACAAAAAAACAAACAAAAAAACGTGTTTGTTTAGATTTGTGTACTTAGAGTATGTGTTCAAATTTGTAATCAGCATAAAGACGAAAAGTATATTTTATTTATTAAATACTACAATATCCATAAGCCTCAGCCACTCTTGCTATGGAGAAGAAGCTAATCAAAAATTCAAAATGCTTCATCGTTGAATTTGTGAATAAAAGATGATGGTGTAGTTACTGAAATCATCATCAATCATCAACCAAAACTGTTAGAAACAGAAGTTTAAGATCAATGATTGGAGATTTCTTGGTGAAATGCAACCTGGGAGTTGTAGTTGCTTTCCCACCTCCTTCTGCTCCGACTGCAGTGAAGCCTTGAGGACGTCTCGGAGCTGAGCCAGCTGTTTCCTCTCTCCATCCTGAGTCTGTTTAATCTGAAGGACACAGAAGGAGGCAAGAAAATCAGAGGCGGGAGAAATATTCAAATTCATTTACTTAAGTAAAAGTAGCAAAACCACACTGTAAAATCATTAAAAAAATTAAAATGTAAATGAAAAGTATTAGAGACCAAATGCTCTTAAAAGTATCTGATTATAGATAGAAAGATACTTAATTGTCATTGCATATCAGGACACAACGTAGTCATGCAGAAATTCCTATCAGTTTTATATTATGATATAATTGGATCATTATTATTGATCTACTAATATGTATGTTTCCACCACTGATGGAAATATATATATTTATATATTATTTTTATATTACAGGCGACAAGTGTCTAAAGCTCTAAAGTCGTATTTAAAAAGTTTTTTTTCTTCATTCATGGCAGCCAACAATTAATTACATTTAATTACATCTTATATAATTAAATAGAAAAGAGGGGTGAAATGACCCTTTAATTGCTCAGTATAATCTCTGTTCTCCCTGCACTACACTAAAAACCCCTGCAGTCGTCTTAAGCTGCGTTCTCACCGTGGTCAGGTCTGTGGCCAGTTTCTCTACGTGGGGTTTCAGACTCTCCACAGCTTTCAGTCCGTCCTGGAAAAAACTGAACAAGACATGAGAAAACAGTTAAGTGGGAAATCTGGAGTCCAAAATAAATGTACACACATTCAAAATAAAACTGCACAAACTGACCAACAATATACAGAAATAATACAGAAAAAATAAATAAAAAGCACGAATCTCTAAATATTTAATAAATTATTTCCACAATAAAAACTTTAAGAAAAATAATATGGAGTGAACTGATTACATGTGTATAGTTTGAATTCCCTCGCATATTTTGCTCATTTTATTATTATTTCTTTGTCTCTAAATGAAATGATAAATGATCTCTGTTTGTGTCTGTAGAGATACTGAATAATGACAAACGACCTCTGGTGGCTCTGAACGTGTTTGTGTGACTTACTTGCACTGAGCGTGGAAATACTTGATGAGGTTCTGGAGGAAGTCGACGCCTTTCTTCACCTTGATCTCGTTCACTTTGAGGAGATACTGCAGAGCGAAACCAGACACGAGAAAATTCACAATTTCCTGTCTGTCCAGTTTTATTGAATAAATAAATTAAACATTATGATATAAAGATTCATGCTAATAATAATAATAATAATAATAATAAAAAAGACGAAGCAACAAAGGAACTGTGAAATAATCCAGATTCTTTTCAACAATAAAATAGCTTGTCAGGTCATTTTTATTTAATTACAGCAATTTTGAATTAATTAAGACAAATCAAATAACTGACAATGCTTCTTTTTGATTGACACAGAAACACTTTGTGTAAGAAAATAAAACACTGGAAATAATTGTGAAATAAAAACAGACTTTGGTGAACTCTGGGTCTCAAAAGTTTTTTGTCCAAAAGTGTCCGAAGACACCAAATATGCTGGATTCTGGGAAAATGTGCCATAATGTTTTTTACCAGCACAGCCATAAAACACCAGAGCAGGGATTATAACTGTTCCTTAACCAAACAGTATATGTGTTGTTTTTTTCTCTCTTTCAACGAAGCAGAAACGAAAGACAGAAGGAGACACATAAGATGTAGATAATGACTTTCTCTAAAATTTGATTAATAAAAACAATAAAGAAATAACAAGGATCAGGTGACCTCTGACCTCTGTCTGACCTCACCTCGCACATCTGCAGCTGGAAGATTCGCCTCTCCTTCTCCATGTCCTCTGCGATTTCGCCTCCATGGAACTCGGTCCGAATCATCCCGTGCTGCTTGGCGTGCTCCCTCTTCTCCTTCTCAATCTTTGCTCTGCAGAGGTCAAAGGTCACATTGAAAAAAAAATATTAGCTAAGACATTAAATATGGCCTTAGTAAATCCTGCATCTTACAGTTCTACTGAGCCATTAAAATGTAGTTTTTGTTACTCAATTTTGCTGATAATTCTTCGACAACTTGACGTGTCTCGTGGACACATGCCTTGATGGAACTTCTTCAAATTTGGCACAGACATTCACTAGGATGAACTGATTAGATTTTGGGGGTCAAAGGTCAAGGTGGTAAAAATGGCAAATATTTTATATGACTCTAGATAAACAGGGATGTAACCTGAAACTAGAGTGGCGGAGGCAGACAAACACACGCAAAAGTTCTAGTTTTTACTGGAATTGGTCAGGATGAATTTTATGAAAAAATCTAATGGTTTTATTATTTATTGATTTTAATTTCCTGTCTACTGTACAGCACTTTGCAACTTAGAATTTGAAAATTAAAAATAAAATAAATAAATATATAATACATTAGCTAACTAATTGTACAATGTAGAAAATAAATAAATAAAAAAAATAATGAAAACTGTCATGGTTGCCATGATTTTATTTCATCCATTATCTTAGGACAGTTTTCTCATGATAATAGGATAATCAAGTTATCTTAAGAAAGAATCTTTTGTTTTGTTATGAAAACAAGATATTTATTGTCTTCAGGAAATAACAAGATAATTATTATCTTGTTATCACAAGAAAACAAATTGATCAACTCATAATTTTGAGAAAACTAATGAATAAAAATATTGTAACAACATCCAATCTCACCTATTGACAACAGGAGATTTTTTTGTAATTTATCAATAAAGTAGAAACTTGAAAGCTAACTACAGGCTGTTCCTTCAGGGCAGATTACAGTTATGAAGACAACTTGTCTAAGTAAGAAGAAAGTGTGAGAAAGAAAGTGTGTGTGAGGCAAAAAACTGATATCGTGGTTTTGTTTTTCTTACAGTTTGGTCTCATAGTCCTTCCAGGCTTTGTCGAACGGCTTCTTCAGATCCTGAAGGAGGCAGAGGCGTCACATAATTAGTCTGAGCTCCGACCAATCACATCACAGCTGTGATTCATAACAACAAACAGAGAGAGAGACTTTGACCTGTGAGTCGCTCAGGAAACATTTCCACATGATAAAGAGAGTGTGAAATTTTTTTAACTGATAAAAACAGGAGGGAGCTGCGTCCTTTACAGCTGAGGATACGTATGTTTTATTTTACCGTTTTCTTTTTATTTGATATTGGATCTGAAGGACATAAAGTCTACAAATAAACCTCTGTAGTTGGTTATAAAGATGATTTATGTCTCAAAAGAAGCTGAGAAAGAGAAAAAATATACAAAAATTCTAAGCACAGGTCAAATTTTCAACTATATTAAACTTCAATTTTCACATTTTTATTATAGAACAAACAAATATTTGTGTCAGTGACATATTGCTACAACTTAAAATGTTTCTTTCTTTCTTTATAAGGTTTTAGTTTTGAACTTGTTATGGGTGTTGTAAGCAGACTATATGTTTAATTCTCAGTATTCAACATTATATTCAAGATATTTTTCATTTGCAGCAGCTTCATCCCGGAATTAATATTTTTAGTTGAAATATTTAAAGTATTTGAAGAATATACTTAAAAATATTCGAAGATAATTGAAAAATGTATCATTTTTAAAACAAAAAAAATGAACTTGAACTTTGAGTTTTTCACTGATGGTCAAACAAAAAAAGTCATGTTGGATTCTGTCTATTTTCTGACATTCTATAGACAAATAATCCATTAATGTGCAAATATCTGGCAGATTTATTGATAATGAAAATAATGGTTAGCTTTCTGCAGTTAAATTGAAGACTTTTTAATGATTTTCTTTTCTTTTTTTTTTTTTTGCTTGTTTCTTTCCTTAGAATGTAATTAATCAATTAACATGACCTGGATCCATGTATGGGTTACCGGACAGGCCTACAGGCTCTGAAAACTGACCACAAGGAGACTAAAAAAAAAAGGAGCCTTGTCCTTTATGAGTCAGTGAGTCTGAACAACCGTCTCCTGACAAATAGCCAAGCGTTATAACGAACGATACTGTCAACAGCAGGAGACATTCAGGACCTTAGGAGAACAAACCGATACTCCAAGCCCTTCATTCCTTCTGCTGTCAGGCTACTAACTGCAGACAGTTCTCATTTTAAATGATATATTTAAATCTACATTTTTCAATTCAGTCATTTATGCATTTATATTTATATAGAAACTGTAACATAATGTGTTATATCCATCCATTTTACTTGTTTTATTCTTATTTATTTTACTTATTGCTGCTTGTTGTTTCTTGTATTGAAGTATGTTGATCTGCTGCCTGTGAGTTTTTAAGTTGTGTGAATAACCTGCAAAGGGATTGCCTTCTTGGGATAAATAAAGTTGTCTGAATCTGAATCTGAAGACCTTTGTAAGTGAAATTTAAAACCTTCTAAGGTCAAATGAACTCCAGACTTTTTCCAGACCTGCAGAAAGTCCACCATGACTAATCAGTCTATCTGAGACTGTGTGGTGGTTTGAAGCTTTCAGACGGACAGAGGAAAGTGAAACACAAACCCCTTTGACTCCTTTCAGGTCTCCCTTCAGCAGACTGTCCAGAGGGAAGGTGATGATGTTGTTCATGTTCTGCAACTGCAAACAGAGAAGTTGTGTTAAAGCTGAAAGCAACACACAGACTGCGGGTCATTGAATCCAGAGATGCAGCACTGACTGATGACAGTTTACATTTAAAGCCTGAAACCAGCTCCTCACCAGGTTTTTGAAGAGCGCCGTCAGCTCTTTGGTGAAGACGGCAAACTTGATGAATGCGGAGCCAACCTCGGAGTCCTGTCTGGAGACGCAGTTGTCCCCGAACTTCTCCATGGCCTGGACGTATTGCTCCTCATAGTCCACATGAGCTGAAACACACAGGAAACAGATGATAATGTGGATGTGGTGTAGCTTTAGTAGATTTAGTCTACAACCTCATTTTGCTTTTTTTGTCCGAAGTTAGATTCCTTCAGTTGCGCGGAGGGACGTCACAGGAAAGGTAATAAAGCATGTCCTAATTTCATTTCTTAATAGACATAAAAAATAGGAATTGTAAAAAGAATTCATAAATGATCGATTAATCCATCAATACTTCAATTCAACTCCTAAATACTTCAGATTTAAAAATGGATTTACAAAAATGGCATAAACCACTGATTAAATAAACCATTTAGAAATACATTTAATAAATCATGAATAAATAAATTGAACAACGAATCCAGGAATGTATTCCCATTTTTAAAATTGCTTTTTAAAAAGTTTTTCAAATTCTATTATTTATTTCTAAATGGTTTATTTAATGAGAGTTTGATGCTGTTTTTGTAAATCCATTTTCCATGAAATCCATCCATAAAAACACAGCAAGTCAGTGTTACACTTACACATTATTTTAATCTATCAATAAATATATTATTTGTCCATATTTGGACACAGTCGTCTGTTGTCCTCAGCATCACTTTCATTTTTTATTCAATTTTTTTACTTTCACAACCTGAAGCAGGAAGATTTCTGTTTGTTCCTCTTGCCTCTTCACTCTCACCATCACATGGGCATCATGGGAAATGATGACAGAGAGCAGGGATGTCTCACTCTGTTTGATAAACTCAAACCAACACTGACTGTCTCCTTCTAACAAGTGATACATGTTATTCTTCTGAGCCACAGACTGCTATTAAAACACATCTGTATCACCTGCATCACCATGAACACACACACTGTAGTTTAACTTGACTCTGTCACACACACTCTGTCCTGCTGCCACAAATACTTGCTAGAGCACCAAATGTGGATTAATCCGCCGCTGAAAATAGTCCCCAACAAATGCTTTATATATTTCCACCTGTTTGTTTGATAAAAAAAAAAAAGAAAGAAATGTTTTTAAAGATTTAAAGATGACTTCTGTAGGAACCAATGAGCTCGCAGCTGAGAGCCAGAGACAGAAAGTGTAGAGAGACGGACTAAGACACTGTTTCAACATAAGATTTTTTGATTATAACAAAATATATAGAAGTAAATATTAATATCGAAGTACAAACATTTTAATATTTTACATATTTAAGTCCAAGTGAAGTTAAAACTTTATTGATCTCCTCCTCGTCATAATCATCAAACATAACTTTACACTACATTATCACTTTTCATCAACATGAATGTGGAGCTGAAAACTAATAAGCAACTATTTAGACATTTAATTCATCTCACAATGTGAGGATTTTCTACCTTTTCTAAATCTTGGTGGTTATTTCAGTCTGTAACAGCAGCAACAATAATTCCCTCCCAGATTTTAAACCTAAAACTGCATCTACTTTATATTTCTAGTATAATTTTAGATTTTATTGAGAAAACTTAGAGCAGGTCAGTGTTTAGTCGACAGCGGAGATGAGGAGAGGCTGTCTGACTCTTGCTCACGGCTGATCCACACTGACTCTGTTCTACACAGATATCAAATATTATACACGACAACCTTACAACAAATTAGAGGAAATGTGGAAAAATGATTGAGAACTATATGCAGTACATACAATTTGTGTTTGTGTGTGTTCCTGTGCGTGTCTGGATGTGCGTTGAGAAGGAATTGTTTGTCAGATACTCAGCATTAAGAAGCCAAGATCAGGAGTCACTGAGTGATAAAAGCTGACAGTAAATTTTTAACACTGTATAACACAATAGCTGCAATGTGCTGGTGTCCACATACTTTTGGCCGTGTAATGGTTTTGACACTCAGCACAGTTCATCAGCTTCACTCCGTCGTGTTTGTTTGTTTGTTTGTTTGATTGATTGATTTTCTCTGACATCAGATTCTCCTGATGGCAGCGTGAAGAACGAGTCCTCCGGACAACCGCCTTTTTTAGAGCAAATAAATGTTTGTCTGCGTTTGTTTGCTGAACACATTCGGTGGGATTGGGTCTCTTCTTACTCTCCTACACACGGGTAGGTCCTGCAGGCGGGCGTCCTTTCCCTAGGCATGCTGGGACAGGAGGTCGGTATGACGGGAATGTTTGGAGGTGAGACTCCACCTACCTGAACACAAGCTCACCGCGACCTGAACGCACCACCAGCTGCTGGGTCCCCTCTGTTTCTGACTAATGACTCTCCAGGACATTTCCAGGACATTTTCAATGACCTGGATTCAAAGTTACAGTTTCTACTTTTGTTGAATTTTATTTATCATTAAAATCATCTTTTATCTGGGCGGGAAAAAAACAACAAAAAAAGAAGAATCTCGACCAGAGCTACAAGAGCTGCAATGATCAGTGGATTAATCCATTAGCTGATCATCAGAAAATTAACCAACAACTATCTGATAATCCATTAATCATTTTAGATACTTTTTTTTTTTTTTTTACACAAAACACGACAGTAAAATGAATATTTTTGGATTCTGGGCTGTTTGAAAATTTGACCTTGAGCCGATATTTTTCACAATGTTCTGACATTTTATGGATAAAAACCAGTAATCGATTAATTGAGAGAATAACTAGCAGATTAATAGATGATGGAATGGATCTCTACAGTAAAACTAATCTGGAGGAAGGCTACTCCTTCCCACTTATTCAGGAAACTGAATGAAGCAGATTCGTGCTTTGAGGTAAAGTCACCTCATCTCACGTTTGGGCCTTCACATATTTTATAGTGCATCGCCTTTTTTATCAACCATTCGTTACTATTCATTCTATTTATTGACTATTGCACTTCATTTTGCTGCTCTGGTGTTCTTAAAAGCAGAACGTTATTGTGTTCTTATGTATGTAAACGCATAGAAATGACCATTAAAGGAAATCTGAAATCTGAATCTCTCACACTGTGGAGTCTACTTTAAAAACTCACTTTCATTTTCAAAGTTTTCAAACCTGAACCTGAAAATATTTTAACAACCACTTCTTTTTTTTTTTTTGGTCATGTTTTATTGGGTTAAAAAAAAATGCATGTAGGACAGGAAAACGCAGTCTATATTTTCAAAAAATACTTTTATCTTTCACTTCATTTGAAAAGCTGAATCTTGAGAAAATAAAGTTGCACTGCAGAGGTGATCTTAGACTCTGGAGGGACCCAGGCAAAGAAAAACATTAAAGAGTTTAATTTTTATAAATGTGTGTGAACAGAACTGAGCAGACAGGAAGCAGCTCTTTGTGGTGAGAGGTGTTTGCATTTTTGGAGAGACTGAGGTGAAACTGTGTCACTCACTCACTCACCCAGACCAGACGTGTGGATGGCTTTCACCGACTTCTTGATCTTGTGCAGGACTGATCGCTCCACGTCCAGAGCCTGAGGAGGACAAAGAGTCAGAACAGGAAGCTCTGCACAACACCTTCAGAATAACGCGTTTTCTTGTTTCTGTCACTGATGATTCTTCCTGTTTCTGGCTCAAGTTTTTAACTGCGGTCTGTGGAGAGATGTTGGTGTTTTTGAATAAATTTTGTGGCCTGGTGTCAGAGTGCTGCCTTTATCTGTTTTTCAAACAGCCTCACACCAACATCATGTGAGTATAATTCACTGTCCCGTGACTTGACGACCACACGGATGTTTAAAATGATGTTACGGTGACAAAAATCATTTTCATTCATAAAGAAACTGAGGTTACTGAGGTTCAGAGAGTGTTTCCTCTGTGGATAATTGTATGAATATTGTTTTTTCACATTTTAGCCCACAGCCTTCATACATACTTCACATTCCTCCATCACTGCTCAGATTCATGTCCTTCCTTCAGGCAGCCGTTGGGTTTCCCTTCACTTCTTTAAAACTCAGTCTGCAAAGACCTTAGTCAACTTTACTTTATGTTAGTAAAGTTAGTTTCATTATGTTTTGACCAACTGGTAAAGCAACATTATGTAAAAAGTAGTTTTACAAATGTCCATGCTCTGATGAAGCTGTGTGTGACTGAATGCTTAGCACAATAAACTGGGTGTTTGCAGGAGTTTTGACACAATTTTTGTCCTTTGTGATGCATTCAAGGACACTGTGACATCTGATGATCAGAGTCAGAAAAATCTAATCCAGACGACAAACAACATTAAAAACATGGACATTGTGACGAGACTCTGCAACTTCTGACCTTTCTTACTTGAGAAAGTGAATGTTTTCTAAACATTTCCTGTGTTGCTTTATGTCAGCATAACTTTCAAAAACAGAAACTAACCCTGACATATAATCTCTGTGATGGAGCTCTCAAGTCTCTGACACTGGATTTTCATAGAAATGAAGAGAAACCGCTGGCTACATGGAAGGAAGGAAATCTGAGGGGATGATCTGTAAAATGATGACAAGGAATTTTAAAATGAATTTGATTTGTACAACAGTACAACTGTACACAATACATACAAATAAAATTGAAAAAGGGTTAGCATAAAAACATAAAATAAGGGAAAATAACCCATCAAATCTACAAAATTTGAAATTAAAGGAGGAAAATGTGGTAAAACATTGTACATGAAAATCCCAGGGTACAACCAGGGTCTGAGAGCAGATTAATGCAAGCAGCACACACAACAACAATTTAAAAATCCAGTCAGCTGTTTGAATATCACCTTTAAACTGTAAATACCTCAGATTTGGCCTTTAACTGATTATAATTTGGCAAAGAAGATAAAATAATTAAAATAAAGTTTCACAGACACACTGAACAGGAAACAGTTTCAGACAAAATTTAAAAGACAAAAAAGGAAAAACACAATTGTGTCCTTTAAGTGAAATGGTATCGAGGCGAAACGATCACATTGACACACTCAGTGTTTTTGTGAATTCATGTTCCTGCATGTAAATCAGTTTGCTGATTGTCAGCAGCTCCTGCTACTGATCAGCTGATTTCATGCAAATCAAACTGTTTGTTCAACAGCAGCTGGACACACACCTGCAGACTGAAAAGTGTGTGCTCCTGCTCGTTGTTAGTCGTGACCAGTGTGTGTTTCTGAGTTCATTCACCTGAGTTAAAGACGTTTAACCATCAGACATCAGGGGAATGTGATGATCAACTAAACGGAGGTTACAAAAGTGTGATTCAAATGTGACATGAAAAACTTTAGTTCGTGTTTGTTTAATCACTGAAACGTGGAACTGTCTGCTCCCTAAAAACAGACTTTTCTCTTCAGGATGGCACAAATACCTGGAGAGCAGTGAAAGACTCTCAAATAATCCTCACCCGTGGAACCAACAAATGAACCCTTAAAATATTTCAGGGACCTCTTCAGCACCTTCTGAAAATTGTTTAAAGAGTCTTGAAAACCCAAAAGTTCCACAAGACAACTGAAGAATCTGTAAAACCTTTCAAGCACAATAACTACTGAAAAGAGGCCTTGAAAACTCCAGACTGACCATTAAAATCTTCTCAGGAGCTCTTAGAACACCCTATAATCCCCTAAAAACCCTTTGAAACTGTCAACACCTTCTGAAAATCCTTGAAAAGCCCACAGGTACCATTAAAGCCTCCTTGACAAGGAGACCAATGAAATCATTCAACCCTTTTGCAAACTCTTAGATATCCACTAAAATCCCACAAGAAGACTTGGAAATCCTGGATTGACCATTAAAAGCTCCACATGGGCCCATGAAATCCAATTAAAATCCTAAAAACCTTGTGTAACAATCTTCTGCACCATCTGAAAATCCTTCAAGAAGCCTTGAAAAGTGTTCAAAATCTTCTCATGGTTCCTTCGAATATTCGAAAGAACCTTGGGGCATTTCTCAAGGACCTCTGGAAACCAGCAGTTAGCCCCAACACCTTGGTAAGACCTTAAAAACCACCTCAAACCCGTCTACGTATCTCTGTAACCGCCCCTGGAGTTTGAGCACGAGGGTGAATCTGCTTTTCTATAACCGTCTTCAAATATGAAAATAGGTCTGTGTGTATTGATGATCTGTAACGGCACTAAAGCAGAGGCACTCTGCGACTGCTTTTAATAGACATGTGATGATGTGTGCTAATTATTTATCTGTGAATTTCTGTAGAGGTTTTGTTGTCTTGCGTGTGTTATAAAGCTGCAACTGAAAATGACCATCTGAATATCTATTTTGAACTTTAACCTGAACATTCAGCAGGTTGTGTTCAGGTCACAATATCCAGTAAGATCTAAACCTGACAACCTACAGAACCTCTTTAAGAAGTCCTGAAAACCTTTCAGGACCTTCACAAACCCCATAAGTGGTGACTGAAAAACCCTCAAGAAACCAAACATCTCTTCATGGACTGTTAGAATCATTTTAACCACCTCTTAAAAGAACTCAAGAAGATTTGGAGACCCTTATAAGGATCCATATCATGACCCCTCACATCTTAAAACTTTCATACCAGCGAGAGTTCGTCACATTATTATGAACATAACCTTGAAAACAAAGCCACCTGTTATGTACCTATTATTAAAGACTTTTATTTTCAGCAGTTAGAGCTACATCATCATCATCATCATCATCATCATTTCTACTTTGAGGCTGAGAGTGTGGTAAACCAAGGCATCAGCAACGTCTCAGCTTGACTTCCTGGACATGCCTGATACATATGTATATACACCTCTGGCCTGCTTCGCTTCACTACACACTGTCAGCTGTTTTATCAGCTTCACCTCAGTGTGTCACGGCTCAGTGACTCAGTGTATGAAACATGCAGACAGTCCAGAAGATCAGTTACTGTTTGACTGAATGACTGCGAACACAGGCGAACGTTTCACAAACTGAACCCGGTCGAGATTTTTTCTAAAAACTCGTCAAGCAGGATTTTAGACTCAAACTCATTTTGAATCGTTGCAGGTTCGTAACAGACAACCAGGTTGACATGAGGCAAAGATACTGAGTGATGTGAAGGGGAAAGGTGCAGGGGTCCTACAGAGAAAAGGGGGTCAGTTATTGAAGTTTTGGTCAGTGATTTGACAGCTCCCCAACACGGTCAGCAGGTGGAGCTGCAGCTCATGGAGGTGCAAGCTACTCCTTCTTTTCTGAGTCATAACTCAGTCAAATCTGAACACATAGACATAAAGATTGTATTTTTCGATTCAGTGTGATTTACATTTTCATTATATACAATATCATCAATATGTCTGATGTGCATTGTGAATAAACATCCTCAAACCTGCTTAAAATAGCTGCAGAACTTGCCTGAGAATCATCACGTTTTTAAGTTTCCTTCAGCATCACAGTGATTCAATGACAGTTGACTGAACATCCTTGGGCACGCTGCAAACAGGAACTGATCATAGCTGATTCAGCAACTTTTAATGGAGACAGTTTGACTGAATGTAAATAATTACAGTCTGAAAACACAGGGTTCACTGACTCCATGGCAGAAGTGTCTTAACTCGTTATTGTCCAAAACCAAAAGATATTTAGTTTAAGAGGAAAACCCAGCAAAAGAGAAAGAGCCCTGATGTCAGAGGAGGAAAAGAACCTCAGACAGGCATTAACTTGATGGAGAGCTATGGTCAGACTGGGACAGAAATTCAGCCCTGGATTTACCCACTGGGACCAGAGAAGGCCAGTAAATACCTTGTGGATTTTTTGTCCTATCCACCAGGATTTGTCCCAGTAGTCTTGATATCTGACTCTGGAGAGATCTCCAACCCAACACTCTGTGGCCTTATTTCTACTCAATCAATAAGTAACAAACCCTGCCTACTTATTATTACAACCAGTTGTTTAAATCTGTCTTTATCACAGCACTGAGATCAAGGTTTCTAGTTCAAACTGTGATTCTTACGTTTGTTTCTTCAGGAATCAGCCATGTCGCTAATGCTACTGCTAGCAGCCAGACACAAGCATGTTTTCTGGCCATTTTAAAATGTTTAATTTAATACTATATTTGGTTTAGACCTGAACGGTTGATCAAAATATAATCTAAATCTCAATGTGGCCAAATGCACCATCCAAATCACAGGAACTGCAATTTTTCTGATAAAGGTAAAACGTGTCACATTGTTGTGCATTGTGTGCTGCGTGCTACAGAGACGTCCGGCCTACAAATCATATTCTCTAGATGTAAAGGAACATGTTTGTTTGGTACAAGACCAACAAAAATCACATCACAAAAACGACCATTCCAACTGAAATCGCAATCACAATATCTGCCAAAAATAATTGCAGCCCTATTTCTATTCTATTCATCTTTGCAACAGTGGCGGCAACTTTAAAAGGGATAGTTTGGGGTTTTTCGATGTGGTGTTGTGTGAGGTACTCATGAATAGTTGGTACATTACCTGCTGTAGATTCTGTTCCTACACACAAGCGCACTGTATTACACTGCAGCCGCGGGTCAGCTGAGTGAATCAGAAAGCGGTGTAGTACAGTACGCTCTGTAGCTCTGCCTGGGAGTAGGAATACAGTACATCAGCAGATGAAAAAATGTAGTGCCAAAGGAAACTGCTGTTTTCACGGGAAGATAAACTGCTGAAAATATTCTACATGAAGCTACATTTAAACAGATATTGGATTGATTCAGTGGCCATTTTTAAAAATGTCTAAACCCCGTTTTTTCTGGTGTCCCCGTGCACAGCAACACATAGCTCTAGTCTGCTGGTGTCCTGGTCGGCTTTCCTAACTGGGAGCGTGCTGCAGGTAATGCAATGATTATTCACGAGGACCTCACATAACCCTACATCAAAAAACCCAAACTACCCTTTTAACTCCACTTGGAAGCTAAGAGGGAGGGTGGGGAGGTTGAAAAGCTTTCTGGTGTCACTTTAAAACAGGTAACTGGTTTTAATACCGTGGCTGATCGGTGTTTGAGTAACCAGGTTAGAGCTCTCCCTTCTTAAATATTGTTTAAACAGGAAATCTGGTCTCTGTAATCATGGCAGAGGATTACATCGACGTGGTTTCCCAGGTGTATTTCTCCTGGAGAACGCCGGTACTTTCCTCTCACATGGTGTTTAACTTCACACAGACGAGTCGAGACAAGACTGAAGCACAGAGGAGCTTTAAAAACCGAACTAGACGGAGAGGAGGAGGAGGAGGAGGAGGATGAGGAGGAGGAGGAGCGAACGACAGAGAGAAAAGGTCAGAAAAAAGGAAAGAGAGAGAGAGAGGAGGGATAAACGGAGAGACGGGGGGGGTGACTTAGGTTTTTGTTGGGACGCGATCAGACGGGTGAGGCTGTGTCATCGCCCCAAGGTCCTCTGGGTGGGTATGTCCCAGCATGCAACAGGAGGAGGAAGACACAATAATCGGTCCTGACTTGTGATTTCTAAAAACGTCACATCACTTTTTCAGGTGTGATGTTAAAATATTCAGTAAAAACATCTAGAGAAATATTTTTTTTATTCTTTATATTTGACCTTACATGTTTTATCTTGGACATAATGATTGTACAAATACTCTAATCATGATGCAATATATAATTAATACAAATTAAGATACACTTTCCTATGAGTACACTTTATTGTGAAAGTAAAGCTTGAATTATCTGCATTTCTGTATAAATTTCAGATCTAATCTAAGGTACAATAATAAACCAACACAATCTATTTCAACTAATAACACACAAATCATCGTGTTGTTTTTTTCCATATTGAAAACATATTTCAACCTATCACAGACAAAGTATGTGAACCCCTCGGCTGATGACGTTAACAAAAGCTAACCGGAGTCAGGGTTATCAAAGCTTGTACTCGACTCAGTGGAGCCAGACTGGAGGTGTGGGTTAGAGACATTTTGACTTATCAAAAACACTTTTAACAGTTTGAGTTTGTTATTCACAAGAAACATCTGCTGATGTATAGCTGTTTTTCACATGTATTGTTTGTTTTGCTCATATTGCACACATATCACAGTCTCACATTTTCTGCTCTGAAGCTTTTTCAACCACTCAGTCGCCCTTAAAACTTCACCAGGACCTCAAGAAGCCTTGAAAGCGTCTTAAAATCTTCAATAAGATTTAGTGGCATCAAATTATGGAATTGCTATCACCTTTCACCATTTTCATTTGGCAAAATACTGCTCCTCTATAAAACATTACAATAGATGCTTAAAAGACCATTTAACTGCTGTTTTATAGCTGTTTTTCACATGTATTGTTTGTTCTGCTCATATTGCACACACATCACAGTCTCACATTTTCTGCTCTTATTTTGATATTATTGTATTATTGCAGTTCATTTTATTTTGAAATTAAATTGAAATTTTCTCATCATTTTTATGAAGTCACATTATTTTCTTGTAAGTTTATTTTGTAATTTTTTTTTTTATCATTGTGGTATTTCTACATCCTTAGGTGGAGGCTTTAAATAAGCCCATTGGGCTGTTTGCCTGTCCATGCACTGTATGCTATTTGTTCTCTTTGTCATTTTCTGTGTATTTTAAATAGTGCAAAATGAATAATATTAATGCTAAAACACTAAAACACCTGGAAACCTTGCTAGGATCCTGGAAGTACACCACAGACCCCTGGAACAACCACAGGAAACCCTCTGAGCTGTGGGAGTCAGCATGAAGTGACTGTAGCACCATGTCCAACAGCACTGACATGCTCCTGACTCACACTGCATCTCTTTAACCACTGACCTTTGACCTTTAACTGCCAGTTCCTCATATCAGTTCTGTTAACACATATGCCTGATCACGGTTGTGTTGCAAAACAAAGAGGTAGCCTAGCTTCTGTCAAGTCTTACGACACGTCGAGCAGCAGCAGGAGCCTCAGCTCTGAGCTCAACCCAACTACTGCTAAAGTGCATGAGGAAGTGTGTCTCTCTGTTCCTCTTTTCACTAAAAAACACACTTTTTTTCAATCTTTTACTGCCTGGAAATGAAGAGGTGGAGGATAGAGACACTGGCACACACTTCATCTGCAGATTTACCCTCAGAAACACAGTTTAAAACCTGTTTTCTATGTGCAACATTTACACCCTGAAACAATCTGTTTTCATCAAACCAGCACAAGTTTGAAGAGAAATGTAAAACATAAGATCTTGAGTTTCTTATTTTTCAGTTCTTCTTCCACTGCCTGTAGTTTAGTTTCTTTATTAACACTACACCTGTGATAATGTGCAGCTTCTACATGCTTCAGGTTATTTCCTAGTGTGTGTCCTCTTACCTCCTCCAGACCCGCCACCGCGTTCCTGCAGTGGGACATCCGGGTGGTGAAGTTGGAGGTGGTTGGAGCTTTGTAGTCCTCATTAGTCTCTGCAATAAACTCTGTCACACTGATCAGCTCCGGCATGTTGATCCCCCCGAAACACACAATCCGTCCTGAAGCGGAGGAACTCTAGAAACTCTTACACTAATACAGAGTCAAACCCGCCGCAGCCTCAGGTACAGCAGCCACACCTGGACTGACTCAAACTGATCCAAACGGTCAGAAACTGCCACCAAAGATCCTCTCCTGGGTCCAGGACGCGCTCCTCCTCATAGCTGAAGGCTTCGGTCAGACTTTGAATCCACTCCGGGTCGGGTACTGAGGATTTGTTTCCATGACCTGGTCCGCAGTAGAGGTTGAGGTTGGGGTGAGGCCCGGAGCAGCGCACGGATCGTCCCGTCACATTCCTCCGTCCTCCTGCTTCAGACACCTGAGGAAGCTGCAGCGAGGAGGGCGGAGACACGGAGAAGGTGGGGCGCAGAGAGAGCTCTCACTCCGCTGGTGTTTTCAGGGACCAAAATCACATAATGAGTGTAAAGTGCGGAAGTTTCTTTCTGCTGCAAGTCATTTCCCCAGCAGCGCTGGAAAGTAACTAAGTACATTTACTCAAGTACTGCAGTTATAACTACTTTACATATGTGCTGCTTTACTCTAATACATTTAAGAGGCAACTATTGAACCTTTTATGACTAAATTTAAATGATCATTTTACAAATAAAAGATGTGATATGTGCAATACCAAGTGTAATTATATCTACTATTAAATCTACTGTTGTTTCAGACAACTATCACCTTTCAACAGGAGAGGCACATATCCCATACGCAAATGTAATATATGTACATATAGGCCTATTGAATTTCCATATATGACATATACTTACATATGAAGTACCAACATATATGTAAAATCTATATATGAAACCTATTAGAAGTAGAATCATTTAATATATTATCATGTATGTTAGTCCATATATGTTTATGTATGTATGATTATATTGCAGACATATGTTAAATAAATATATATCCATCCCAAAGTCCGTCAGTACATATTGATACTATAAACAGCAGGGTCCAAAAGTCTGAGACCAGTTTCCTAGAATGGGAAGATAAACATGTTTAAAAATAATAAGAAAAAAATATAAACATATAGAATTTTATATGCTTGTTGTTTTAATGAGCTTGCATATATGATTTAATAAATAGCGTTAACATATATGCTCCCAACTTATTATACTATACACACATTCATCATATAGACATTTCTTTAATATTTGTACATATACACATTTTACAATTGCTATTTCATCTACACTGTTGCTTATAAAGTTGGAATAAAATATTTTTTACCTCTTTCCATTAAATGATTGTGACAATGTGATTTATTCTTGACAGATAAAGTGTATATCTTCTCAAAACTTTAGTAGTCAATCTCTTCCAAAGTGATTACAGAGGATTGTGTCTGAAAACAAAATTATTCCAACTTTGTGGGCAGCAGTGTATGTTATGAACTTATATCTTTATATATTCAGAAGATGTATATATGTGATAATAAAATAAGTGACATATATGGCAATTACTCTTGATATAGGGACATATATGTCATATATTACATTTCTGTATGGGATCCTTACATATTTCTATACATACCTTAATTTATTATCTATATATATCTGATTATAAGGATTTTTAAAATATTTTTTATTTCATGTTTATATTTTATGTTTATCTTTATGTTTTATAATCTTACTTCTTATTCTCTATTCTTTGCTGTCACATTTTCATTCTTGAGTGAGCAGCTGTAATGTTTCCTAATTTCCTCCCCTGTGGATCAATAAAATATTCTCATGATAAATGTGTAAAATATGAAGAAAGTGTTGTAGATTAAACTACCAACCAGTATAATGCAGATAAAACTGGCTCCACCTCGACTGGCCGTGACATTGAAATGCTACTCACATGTTAATGCATCAGTGTTAGTATTCAAATAATACAATATACATTCTGAGAACATTGGAGGACATTGACACAGGTTTCTTTTTGATGCTTTTATTTTGAAGACGTTGATAACATTTGTTTGTTGCTACCGCCACCTACTGGCAACAGCTGAGTAACAGTGTTAGTGCTCTTCACAGCAGTGATGTTAAAACCACCATGTTCATGTGTGTATGTCTCACAGTGTTCACAGTGAACAATGATTTCAGCAGCTGTACATGAACAAACAATGGTCATAAACAATTGTTGTATTACTCAGTAATATTGCAACAGTGATACAAGTCTGTTTTTTTGTTCAGTGATTTAAGAGCTCATATAAAAGGGGTTGAATTGTTGTTGTACAATGAGACAGATGTGGTCATATCATAGAAAGTATGCACATTATAACTGCATAAATTAATCAATACATACAAGTTTTACAAATTCTCTGTAGGTGATTTTATAGAAATTGACATTGTACTTAATGGTCATTATTTCAACAATTTCACTTCCAAAAAAAAGTATATATACAGTATGTTTCCATTCAGTAGTAAACAAGTATTCTGATAAAAATGTCAGCAGAAGCAAGAATATTATTGGTGTTGTGGTTAATTCCCACGCCATCAACCCCAATCCGGATCTGACAGTTTCTGCCATTCATAATTTATTTTGTAAGAAAACACAAAGAATAAAGGAGGTAGGAGGTGTAGGTTTTGTTATTATAAGTCTACAGAATTTGATGGTAACTCTTTCTCTGAGAAATAACATACAGTATACTGCTGATTTGTTTTTAAAATACATTTTGATGGAAAATGTAATTGGTCTACGCATGAGGAGACTCCCCTCCCTACAGCTTGCAGAGTGACACTGAGGAGTTAAATGAGCAGAACCTGAACCCAGGATACAGAGGTTGAGTGAATGTGGTGTTGAAGGTGTGGAGGTGGGTCAGTGTGTCAGAGGAGACGCTGTAGAAGGACAGAGTGCCAGCAGGACAGTCCACATACACTGCTACTCTGTCAGATGAGGGTGGGGAGTGGGCTGCTACTTCTCTGTTGGTGTGCCAGGCAGAGTAACCACCATCAGAGCACTTCAGACTCCAGGACTGATCATTCCTTCCGAGCCGACAGTCAGCACTGTTTCCTTTCCTTCTGATTCCTCTGTAAGTGACACCGATCTCAACCCATCCTCTCCACTCAACTTCCCAATAGCAACGATGTGGGAGATTATTCCTGTACAGCAGTTGATGGCAATCAAATCTGTCTGGATGATCACGATATAACTGATCCTCTTCCACACATGTCACCTTCCTGTTGTTGTTAGACAGTTTGAGGTTTCTGTTCACTGTGTTTGTGTCCAGTTCCAGTTTACAGGCATCTGATGGAGAGAACAAGACACAACACAGCTGCAGTTTATCATCTGACTCATCTGATGGGTTTACTGTTTGTTCAATCTTGAACAGATACATTTATATAAAAAATGTGTGAGTAGAGCGACCAAAAAAATTGAATTAAAACATAAATTGTGTGTTGTTTTATTGACATGAATGAAGAATAATACAAACATTTCCTCAAACCAGGTTTCAACATCTGTTTCCCGCCATGATCCAGTCTGGAGGAAGAAACACAGTCAGACTAGTACTGTTTGATTCTGGAAACATTTACATTTAACAACCTCCCGAACTGCTGTTGAAAATTTGAGTTGAAAAATTTGTTTCCGAGTGTGAGGAGCTGCTGTTGTCTGTCCATCTGTCCATCTGTCCATACCTGAGAGTGTCCAGTCTCCAGTGTGGATCCTCCAGTCCAGCAGACAGCAGCTTCACTCCTGCGTCTCCTGGATGATTGTAGCTCAGGTCCAGCTCTCTCAGATGGGAGGGGTTGGAGCTGAGAGCTGAGACCAGAGAAGCACAGCCTTCCTCTGTGACCAGACAGCCTGACAGACTTGGATTCCCAGCAAACAACATGTGGGGCAAAAGATGTACATGATAACTACTGCCCAGATACCCTAGCAGACACTGTAATCCCACATTAACATGTTGGCAACACCTCCATTAGCATGTATACATTGCAACATTTAGATCAGTTGTAATATTTTGGCATTTTGTTGCATATAACCTGATCATCACCTGAGACTTTTCAGCTCACAGTGTGGACTCTTCAGTCCAGCAGACAGCAGCTTCACTCCTGAATCCTGCAGGTTGTTGTTACTCAGGTCCAGATCTCTTAGAGTAGAGGACTGTGAGCTGAGGACTGAGGACAGAGCTTCACAGCTTCTCTCTGAGAGGTTACAGACACTCAGTCTGAGGAAGGAAGAGGGATTAAGACAAACAAAATGTTTTGTCAAAAGAAAAATATTAAGCATACTTAATATTGTTAAAATATACAGTTTTGCATCTACATACAGGGCTTTATTTGAAGCTTTGACCACTGGCAGCAGCCTCAGAAGAGCCTCATCTGAAGCAGAGTATTTCTTCAGGTCAAACACGTCCAGATCTTTTTCTGATGAAAGTAAGATGAAGACCAGAGCTGACCATTGAGCAGGAGAGAGTTTCTCTGTGGAGAGACTTCCTGATCTCAGGGACTGTTGGATCTCCTCCACTAGAGAACGATCATTCAGTTCATTCAGACACTGGAACAGGTTGATGCTTTTCTCTGGAGACAGATTCTCACTGATCTTCTTCTTGATGTACTGGACAGTTTTCTGATTTGACTCTGAGCTAATTCTTGTCTGTGACAGCAGACCTCTTAGGAGAGTCTGATTGGTCTGCAGTGAAAGACCCAGGAGGAAGCGGAGGAACAAGTCCAGATGTCCATTTAGACTCTCCATGGCCTTGTCCACAGCACTCTGGTAGAGATCCGTCAGGTTGTCCCTAAATGCAAAACACAACAAGGATGTTTGTTCGTCTAACAGCAGATTGACTCCAGAGTTGAAGAAGGTCAGATGGACATGAAAAGCAGCCAGAAACTCCTGAACACTCAGATGGACGAAGCAGAACACCTTGTCCTGGTACAGGCCTCTCTCCTCTTTAAAGATCTGTGTGAACACTCCTGAATACACTGATGCTGCTCTGATATCGATGCCACACTCTGTCAGGTCTGATTCATAGAAGATCAGGTTTCCTTTCT
>NW_019525453.1:7849602-7850078 GCF_002814215.2 Seriola lalandi dorsalis | reverse complement strand
TTCAGTTTGGACTGAACCACCAGGAAGTGGATGTACATCTCAGTCAGGGTCTTGGGCAGCTCTCCTCCCTCTCTGGTTTTCAACACCTCCTTCAGAACTGTAGCAGTGATCCAGCAGAAGACTGGGATGTGGCACATGATGTGGAGGCTTCGTGATGTCTTGATGTGGGAGATGATCCTGCTGGCCTGCTTCTCATCCCTGAACCTCTTCCTGAAGTACTCCTCCTTCTGTGGGTCAGTGAACCCTCTGACCTCTGTCACCACGTCAACACACTCAGGAGGGATCTGATTGGCTGCTGCAGGTCGTGTGGTTATCCAGAGGTGAGCAGATGGAAGCAGTTTCCCCCTGATGAGGTTTGTCAGCAGCACGTCCACTGAGGTGGACTCTGTAACATCAGTCAGGATCTCAGTGTTGGGGAAGTCCAGAGGAAGTCGACACTCATCCAGACCGTCAAAGATGAACACGACCTGGAACTG
>NW_019525453.1:7795568-7849508 GCF_002814215.2 Seriola lalandi dorsalis | reverse complement strand
TGTGTTGTGTTGTGTTGTGGTGTGTTGTGTTGTGTTGTGTTGTGTTGTGTTGTGGTGTGTTGTGGTGTGTTGTGTTAGGTTAGATTTGAGTTTACGTTGGCAAATTGTAGCATGACTTTCTAGGTGAACAAAGAACAAATAAGACCAATGAATAAAGTTGATGGTTAAACATTTTCTTCCCCTAAGAATGAGTATGAACATATTGCCCTCCATCTATTGAGATGTTAGTAAATGTCTTGTTTATTCATCAAGTTAAATCTACAGAGAAATCCTCTTACTGCTCTGCAGACAGTCAGCCAGCTCCTCCTGCTTCATTCTCTCTTCATCTCACTCCAACACCTCCTCATCCTCCCTCTGACTCTTAAGCATTCTGGGTAATCTGGTCTCAGGACGTGATTCATAAACATAACAGCATGGAGACTGTTAGGACCTGAATGGTAGCTCAGCATTTAATCTGTGGTTGATATAGTTAAAGAATAGAGTGTGATTGTAGATGTACAGACCATAAATATGGAGTCCAGGCCTGGTTGATGCTGGTGGACAGACTGATCACTGTGGACCTCTGAGCTTTTCTGCAGAACTCTGTGGCGAAAACACAACTGGCTCAAATCCTGGTTGGCTGGCGGCCAGTCAAAACATCCATTAAGTTTTTTAAATTTTTACCGGCTCCTTCAGTGTGACTCCATTCATACAACTGCTGTTCCAGGGGATAAGTCCAAGGCTGAATTGTTTTCCTAGTCTGACCAAGAGGCAGAGCCAGTACTGGTCTGGCTTTACCAAGAGCCCTACAAGCTGTTCAAGGGTTCAAGCTTTACTCAGAAGTGGCTTTTCTTCCCGTCAATGTTTCAGTAACTTGATGGGTACATGACTACATGTCTGTTTTCATTCCATTAGTGGCTGGCTACAGTAGCATGATAATGTTAGCTAACTTGTTACCCACATAATGTGTTCAGTAAATGTTGCTATCGCTAGCTGGCTAACTGTTAGCATTGCCATGGAGCATATCCAGTCACTGCTAGCCTGGGCTAACGGTTGTGCCTGGGTTGTTTTTGTTGCCTCTCGTGTACACAGAGTAACTTCTTTTTGTAGGGCTTCTGGTTGTGTGTTTAGTGGCAGCTTTCACTGTGCAAGGCACTTGTTCTGGTATGAAATGCTGGTGGTCTAGTGGCATCTAGTGACGGTGATGATCGTTTACAGAACCTTTGAGGAAAATGAATGACCTCATTGCTTCAATCTGGCTTCACTTCCTTCAGTGATGAGATGAGGATGGCAGGTGACTCGGTCATGAGTCAAGAGGAAGAAGGAATGAACACAGCAGTTGGCCCACTCATTAACTAAATACAGGACTACAAACGTGACTGGTGATTGAAGCAGTTTTACATCCTGTTCACCCCTCAGAGGGAAGAGCTCAGCATCAAACTTTAACAGAACTTTAACTCTGGACAGAGGCCACATAGAGGGGAGACGTAGAGGCTTTGATGACCACTGGATCTGCAGGGATCACAGGGTTGACAAGGATTAGAGCCATCAGGACCAGACCTGTTGAAAAAGCCTCCAGGTGATGGATAAGAAGGAGTGATTTGTGGGATTGTAGTGCTTGGACAAGTCAGGGTCATATTAGTCTTAGATGGGTCACCTCATGGTCGGTGTCTGATGCTTAAATACACTATCGCTGTTGAGGAGAAGAACTATAAGACCATGGATCAATTCAGCTTCATCTCCCTGCTGACTCCGTGCGGACCGCACAAATATATATAGGTCCATAGCACACAAGATAACTGAGATAGACCTTAATCTGAAAAACTACAGAAACTTCAGCCCCAGAGTCACTACTGGGTCTTTAGCATTGACCTGAGAAGGGGCAATAATTGTGTACACCAAATCATGTGCAAAAGCTGAGACAGAGTATAAAAACAATGTACAACAGCTGCCAATCAGGAGTTTCATGGATGACCTCACAGTGACCACACCATCAGTCCTGGGCAGCAGAGCAATCATCCAGGGTTTGGATTTAGGATCAAGCCAGCTAAATCCCTGGTACTGTTTAGAGACAGAGATGTGGTTAAAGTCCACTTCTCTCTGGATCCCCCCCAGTCCCACGTATCTCAGAGAAACCAGTCAGTTTGACTTTGGTCTTTGAGATACAGCTGCTGTTAAGTCAACCATTCAGGAACTCGGGTCCAGCTCACTGATGAGGACAAGTCAAGCTTACATGACAAGTTTAAAGCCCGAATGTCCTTTGATGTCCCTTTGACTTTTTTGTTTCCATGATGGAGAGGAACATCAGCAGCTACCTAAGCAGGCAGTTCAGTATGAAGCTCTGGACTAAGACAGATTGCTCCTCTGAGAGTCCAATATCAACAAAGTTCGTTTTCAGTTCTTACCTTCCATCAGCAGGTTGTCCACCTTTAAGGTCAATATAGTGACCTCTTCATGGACACACAGCTGGGTTCAGGAGAGTCTGGTCTCTGCTGCTGCATCCTGATACAAACAAACAAGTGTTGGCTGAAATGTTAAGAATCACGTAGTGATAATGTGATAATCACATGTGACTGCGAATGTGAATACAGACTGGAAATATTAACCTATTGCGTATGTATGTGATTTTCTGACCAGGGGATGATGACGATGTGATATTAGTGACTGAGAGGTTTTGTGTAGTGTATTTTTTTTTTTCAGTAGAAACCTTTGTGCTGTAACTAATTGATTTATGTTGATGACTACTTCCACTTTTACTTTTACTTAAGTACTTCTTTTTTACAAAAGCAACAGTACTTCTACTTCTCCTTGAGTACTTGTCTTTACACTGTCACAATACTTTTACTTGAGTACCTTTGTTGGCTCCTCTACAAACTCTGAACAGTAGGCTACTACCGATTGTTTTCATTTTTGACTGTTGCAGTTTGGATGAGATGGATTTTGCTGCTAGAAAAAACTGACAAGACAAAAAGACTGAAAAGTAACAAACCTTTTCACCTTGTTTTCTTTGGACCAAGACATGATTCCTCTTCTCAGGAGAGTCACATAATAAATAATAAATAATAATTAAGTTCAGTTTTCAATTCTTACCTTCCATCAGCAGGTTGTCCACCTTTAAGTCCCTGCCCTGCCGCAATCAAACTATCCCACAGATAGAAAACTAGGACAAAAGATCCTTCTCTCAAAAACATAGACCAGCTTTGTAAACCTCAGAGAGATGTAACCAACTTACTATGACTCAACAAATATTTTTATGTAAATTAGTTCCCAGAACTCCAGATCTATATCATTTAGAAAGGTCGAAATGTGACATGTAAAGTTTAAGCATCTTCCCGAAAGGTAACAGTCATTAAACATTCACATTAGTGTCTTTATGTTATAATGAAAAATAGTCATGGACAGTTAGAGATCCTCGTCTCACCTCTGAGCTCTGGTCTGGCTCTCATGTTCCCCACAGAGGGAGGGGCTCCCTCCTCTCTGTCCTCACACCGGTTCATGGTAAAGCCCCCACCTTCACACAAACACAACAACATGCTTCATTACAATAGGATTTACATCACAGGACACATTAGAACTTATCACTGTCAGTAGCATGACACAAATCAGCAGCCAAGCTGTCTGACCAGTTATGAGAGTCCCTACATATTTCACTCAAATCAAATACTGATGATCTGAACTGAATCAAACTGCTGTTGACTCTTTCTGTAAGCACTAACAAAATACATACAAGCCATTGTCCTTAAACTCAGATAGAAATTACTGACAATATTTGCACCTGAAAGCATCAAATATTTGAAACATCAGGATCCAGAAACATTTCTACTGTCCAGTTAAACAGGACACAACACAATGTTGTCAAAGTTCATCAGACATGTACAGATTTCTCTGGGAGGATTCTCACCTGCTGATCTCACTTCAGGTCGACATACACACACTTTCCACCTTCATGTGAGGAAACGTCCGGAGAGAAGAAGCTGCTCGTTCTCCATTGTCTGTCTGCTTGTGATCTGAGGACACAGTCACACACCCACATCACTTCAGAGTCCAACTCATCCAAAATCATCAGTGTGATGTCAAAAACCAGTCTAACCTGTGTCAGAAGACCAGTCTGTCAAAAGTGTTTCTGTTTCCTTATTCCTCTTGGCTAATCTTGGCTAATTGGTGTGTGTGTGTGTTGTGTGTGTGTCATCATGAAAACATGTCTTCCTGGAGACATACCACAGAGAATGTTCTGAAACTGCCAAGTGTTTATATGTATTATATATAAGGTCGAGTTCAAAGATGGCTTTTGTCATGTGCCATAGTGTTGTGTTGTGTTGTGTTGTGTTGTGTTGTGTTGTGTTGTGTTGTGTTGTGTTGTGGTGTGTTGTGTTGTGTTGTGTTGTGTGTGTTGTGTTGTGTGTGTGTGTGTGTGTGTTGTGTTGTGGTGTTGTGGTGTGTTGTGTTGTGGTGTGGTGTGGTGTGTTGTGTTGTGTTGTGTTGTGTTGTGTTGTGTTGTGGTGTGTTGTGTTGTGTTGTGTTGTGTTGTGGTGTGTTGTGTTGTGTTGTGTTGTGTTGTGTCTGTGTGCTGAGGTCTGTACTACAAAGCAAGTTCAACATACTCAGGATAACTTGTAGTTATCTGTGTTAAGTGAACCTAACACTGGCCGTCCTGGTTATCAGCTGGTCAGTTAACCCTGGGTTTACCTGTCTGGTTACGAGCGTGTTCATGTGAAAGAGGCGGAGTTGTTAATTATAAACAACATCGTCTGAACCATGAATTAAGATCTTAATATGATATGAGCAGAAACGCTGATACTTGCCGGACGGTTCGATTATAGCAACGTCCAAAAGTGATATTCAACAAGGTGAAATGTAAACAACACGATCACATGACTGGAATAAAAATATATTATTTCCATGTCTAAATATAATTTCTATTAAAGTCAGACTTAAGATATATTGTATGTTTTAGTATTTTCCCTCTTCAGTCTGATGAACAAACTGTGATGAACATGTGATGCAGATAAAAGTTAAAGTTAATGTCAGACTGTTTGTGCTGCAGAGAGGAGAGAAAGCAAAGAGAAGTAGATGATGTCTGATGAGTCAGTCTGACTGAAATGTTCATCTATAATCATTTAAATAATTAACAGTGTGTGGCTAACTGTTGTAATCAAAGACATCAGAGGTTTAGTTTTGATTTCCAGTTGTGGTCACAGAGTCTCCTCATGTTGTTCTGAGCTGCAGTGATGAAGAAGAGAGTAAAATCTTCATCACTGTCAGGAATCCTGTTGGATTCAAAAATATCTGTTCAATTGAAATGAAGATCTAATAGTTATTATAAAGCCTTTTTATTTAGCATGATAAACTCTTAGTAAGCTTTGTTTTAAGTGGACACATGGAAAGACTCGAACAGGAAAGCTATTCCACTGATTTTTTACGACTGATCTTTATTACTATCACTTTATTGTAAACTCTTTTGTCCCTGTCAGGATCCTGTAGGAATGATGACTCCGTTTTTCCAGTGATTTGTTGTGTTGTGTTGTGTTGTGTTGTGTTGTGGTGTGTTGTGTTGTGTTGTGTTGTGTTGTGTTGTGTTGTGTCTGTGTGCTGAGGTCTGTACTACAAAGCAAGTTCAACGTACTCAGGATAACTTGTAGTTATCTGTGTTAAGTGAACCTAACACTGGCCGTCCTGGTTATCAGCTGGTCAGTTAACCCTGGGTTTACTTTACTATTGTTCATTTGGGCCATCTTGGTTTATTGTAGTTTAAGTTTCCCAGCGTTCAACTGTCCGTTTTTTGTTGTAGTATTATATTATTGTGAATAATATATATATATGAATAAAACACAGGCCCATATTTTTTAAGATGTCAATAAAATGTAATAACCAGTGTTTACAGATTTCACACTGAGGTTGTGGTTGTAGGTTTCTACACTATAATCATGGCTTTGTGGCTCAAAGATCAAGTCTTTAAAGTCAAAGGAGAATGATGGAAATAGATTCATAAAATGTTGTTTGACAGCATTTGATGAGGGCTGTGAATTTAGATCTAGATGAACTAACATAATGATTTCATGGAAACACAGGCCAGTGTGTAGTCACCACTGGTGAATTAGATTATCATTCTTATGATATCTGACCTGGTGTTATGCATGAATTCTTACCTTTTGGGCTCAAAGAAAAGCCTCAAATCCAGTGTGTTGATCGATGTCACCACAGGATGGCAGCATAATCAAGTCTAACCAGGGAACTACACAGGAACAGGCCTGAATGCATGAGAATTAAAGAAGTGATGGTTTATGATTTTTGAATTATTATTGTTCTGTATAAAACCACAAATGTAACAAACAAACCCAGAAAGAAGAGAGTTTTTCTTCTGTGCATGGGGTCACACTGATACATACTGAGCCAATATGGTTTTTTTATTCAAAACCAGTCCAGCTGGTGTCATCATCATATGAGTTCACAGATACTGAGAATTGATCCATGGGCTGTCTATGGAAAGATGTAGATATTAATGGGTTATGCCTTAATTCTGATCTGTTTAAACACAAAAGTGAAAGATCAACACACTTATATGAAGTTTATCTCCAGCAGAGTTTTAGTGCTTCATAGTGTAAATTTTTGTGGGCGAGAATTTAAAGGTGCAAACATGAATTTTTTTGGGGGTGGGGTTACTTATATTATATTATGTTTTATTAAATATTTGCAAAAGATCTCAACCATCTTCAGCACCATTTTAAAAAAAAAAGTGGCCAGATTTGGCTTTAAAAACCCGGTTGAGCCGTGGTCCTGCAGCCTGCATCATGGAGGTGATCCAACACAGCAGAGATCCAAGGTGGCGCTCGGCCATCTCCAAAGAGACTGATCTCCTCCTTCTCTTGCTTTTTTTTTTTCCCACTCTGTGATGACGATGCCAAGCTTTGGAGGGCCTGGCACCGACCACAGTCTCCTCCCGCTGGTGTGTGTGTGTGTTTGCATGCTGTACCATCAAAACACACATATACTGTACAAACACACATGAATGCAGATTAGCAGCGATGACAGATGAGTCACGGACTGGAACATCGCTTCAGGCAAAGACCAGAGGAAGGAGGTCATCCAAAATCCTGCCCCGGAACACGCTCAACACAACAGAGGAGCAAACACGGACCTGATATGTTGTTTCATCATAAACTATCCTCTTCGCCCGGTCTGACACAAAGTCAGGAATAAAACATTTAGAGTTTAAAGCATCCTGGTGTCGTGATTCCTCCCCCTCTGCCACCCTCAGCCCCCTTCTCGCTTCAGACCTGCTGTTCTCCACCTGTCCACCAGATGCCCTCAGGCTCCGCCACCTGTTTCAATCACCTGACTAATATAGTGTTTGTACCAGCTGTATTCCTGTTTGGTGGCCTGGTGCCATCCAAGCAGTTCATCTTACCTACCTGTAAGCTTTTGTTTTCACCTGATCTTCAAATAAAGTCAGTTCACTGCACCTTCCTACACTCTGTACACCCACTGTGACACCTGATCGCTATGGTAGCCAGGAGAGAATTTTTTTGAATCTTCATTAGCAAACATATGACATCAAGTTGACTTTTTTTGTTTGTTTTTTTGGATATTTTTTTTTTAAAACTCCATATTTTCCTCTTCTTCTGTGTTTTATTTGAAGTGTTGATCCATAAGAAGATATATTTATGGTTTAAGAACCAAAAACCATCTCAATGTAGTTTTACATCTCCTCTCTCAGGCTTCTCTCTGGAGCTCTAGTAACAACAGGTCAGTGAGCCAATCAGAAGAGAGGAGGCTCTGTGCCTGTCATCTGATTGGCTGACTGTTTTCTGAGTGATTGAATAAAAATACAGCAGATTTCATGTAAACACTCAAATAAACCAAATCCTGCAAGGTTGGATGGTGGGTCCAGGTGGGCGGGGCTTGGGGCGTGGCTGAGGGCAGTGACTGCTTTGTTGTGACATCACAAAGTTCCAGAAGTCCTGACAGCTGGTTTTAAGGCTCAGTGTCTGAATACAGGCTGTGTGCATTTCTCTGTGGACTGAGGCTTTGATACTTTCACAGTATTAATATAGAACCTGGACCTGATCTATAATCAAACTACACATGGACAGAGACCTTTAGACTATATGGGACCTTTAAGTGAACAGTTCACAGTCATTTCCACCACAGGGTGAGAGTTGGTAAAAATGGTGTCAGAAATTTTTCATACCGTATGAAATGATTGAGTCAAAAACATACTCCTAAGGATCATTTACTGCACTATATCTCAAGTTTCCTGTAACATAGTGATGTGTTAATAGGTTTAAACATCACCTACAAATCAGGAATCAGAAAAGACACTGGATTCTTATTTCAGAAGCATTTCGTTTTATTCCTCTACATCAGTTTAAAAGTAGCATCCTCATTAATCATCATCATCATTTATGAAGCAAAAAAACATTATTTTCATCTGCTGCCACAATTCAAAATAGCTGATAAACAAGTGCTTTGCTCAAATTGGGAGAATCTTTCATTTATAAAAATGAGTGTCAGGTGTGCATTAAGTTATACACAGTTTCATACAAATACACCATATGAAACTGTACCACATCCGAAAGGATGTGACGTGTTGCATCACTTTTATAATACAATTAGTATACATACTTTTTCAGGTATAATTACCAATTGCAAAGAGCTGAGAAGACTGAGCCCTAAACTGCAGTTTACCGGGTTGTCATTCCTGTATCACAAACTGAGCTACAACCATCACATTTCTTAAACAACAGATAGTGAAATCAGTGGTGTACTAGTGTAAAGTTGTTTGTTATTTTCAGGGAGATTCAGCAGTTGCTTTTATGGGAAATGTCGACTTAATTCTGAGAAATATTAGCATTAAAAGTTCATTCAAAGTCCACAGGTGTGAGGCCGTTTGACAATGACGGGAACCTTAATGCACATTAAAAGATACAATTATATTTAAAACCCAAAGCGTTTTGTATACCCGAGCATTTTAAAGGTTAAAGATAACTCCATCGTTGCACCCTCTCTCAGTTCTTGGCTGTCGCTGGATATCTAAGCCTTCATCTTGATTCCTATTGGACAGGAGACGCCTGTCCCTCCCAGGCCACAGTAACCATCAGGGTTTTTGCTCAGGTACTGTTGGTGGTAATCCTCAGCGTAATAGAACGGCTTGGCTTCGGCTATCTCTGTTGTAATCGGACCGAAACCTTCCTCTGTTAGAACCTGGAAAAAACCAGCAACAAAGACACACATCATTTAAGGAAGATATTAACCAACTACACAAAGACATGTCTGGGAAATTCAGTTTATGGAGTAACAACAAAGAAAATATGCCGAGGAAACAGAACAAGAATAGAGCGTATGATGGGAATTTGCTTCTATTTGATTCCCCCTTAAATTTAGTTTTGTAAGAGAAAAACATGCAGATACCCTGGTGTTGATTTTTTTTTTCAAAGCTCTCATTTGCTGCATTAAACAAACTTCAGCACGAGAATCACTTGACTTTCAACCTGCCGCGGCCTCATATTGCAAACTACTTGTTATCATCTTAGAGAACAGAAGAAATGGAATTTATGTGTTTATGCAAAACACGTGTGTAGCTCCAGGCAGGGTGGTACCTTTACACACACTACACATTACACACACACACACACACACACACACACACACACACACACACACACACTAGAATCAGTTGGTGATGACACCTTCTCCTCCTTGTGATAAAAATTACTCAACCAGATGGCGTGTGGGTAAATTACAAGACAAAGAGACATGGCGAGTATGAAAAGAGTCACACACACACACACACACACACACACACACACACACACACACACACACACTTATGAAACTTTCATTCCTGATGGAATGGTGTTAATGTGATTTTTTTTTAACATGTGCGCATGAATGTTACATACATACAGCAAAGCTTGTTATTTGATCACGTCATGGCGGCTGGAGGAGCTAAGTTTGGTTCGACATTTACATATTTTTCCTTTTATGTGTGAAGCTGCTGTTCGTCCTCCTGATAGGACAAACCCGAAGCCCCTGAGGTGACTACACAGAGGTGTTTCAGCAACTAGAATGTAGCTCTATCAGACTGAGATCAGGTGGATTGGCTCGGCCAGTCGAGGACACTCCACCTCTTCACCCTGTAAAGCTGGTTGGTTTCTTTGGCTTAATGTTTATGATCGATCCTGCTGGATGATGAAACTTTTTTCCAATGAGTTTTGATGCATTTGGCTGAATCTGAACCACAGTACACAGCTGTGGACCTCTGCATTCATCCCGTCGCTTCCGATACGAAGGAAATCATCAATTAATGCCACTGTGCCGGTTCCACTGGCAGCCATACATGACGGAGCCGTAAGCGAACCAGCACCACGTTTGACAGATGAGTGGTTCCTTCTTTTCTCCAAATTTGCTCTTTCCATCATTTAGACAGAGGTGAAGAGTTTTGATAGAGGTTGTCCATGGACCTTATTCCATGACTTGTTTTTGTATGTTTTTGTGAACTGCAGCCCGGGCTTTCTGTTTTTGAGGTTTACAGGAGGTTGGTGTGAATCTTCTGAGGTTCTGGTCATGAAGTCTCTTTTTGATCGTTGACATGGAAACATGTGCGCCTGCATCCTGGAGAGCTAGTTGACTTGCTGTGCACTCGGTGGTGTTTTTCACAATGCAAATGATTTTCCACAAGACTTGTGCTTTTGACATTTTCTGGTTTTCGTGTGAGCACCTGCTTTTTTAGAAAGTACCCACCTGCTGATTTTGGCAAACCAATGTCTATCGATATTCTGGCTTTTTAAATTTTATATTGGTCTATCCGTTGAGTGTTTTACTCTGTACTTTTACCTACTGGAATTTAGGTTTATGTTTGCTACATGAATGAATTGTATTGTACTTCCTATGGAGACTTAACGTAGATCTTTGACCTGTGATACTTCCTTCTTAACTTATAGCCTCACTAGCAGCGTGGCTCCAGTGTGGAGAGTCGGTCTGTCGGTCCACCACTTTGGTCTACACTGAAATATCTCAGTAGCTATACATTGATTGCCATGAAAGTTGATGCTAATAAACATGGTGCCCAGTCAATTAAATGTGCTCACTTTGGTGAGCCCCTTATTTTTCCTCTAGCGCCACCTTGAGATTAACATTTATGATTTAGATTGAGACTGCCATGAAGTTGTGTTCACACATTCATGTCCCCGTCAGGATGAATTGTAGTTACTTTGGTAAAGTAAACCTCTTTCTTCATCTAGTACCTTCATCAGGTTAAAATTATAATTTGTCCAAAACTTTGGTTTATGAACACAAACCTGCAAAACTAACATTTCCACCAGCCTCAGCTGCACTTTGTGTTTATTGCTAAGTAGCACATATTAGCATGCCAATACACTAAACATTATACCTGTTAAACAGCATGTTAGGATTGTTAATGGGTGCATGTTAGCATGCTAATGTTAGCATTTAGCTCACACAGCCACTAGCATGACTGTCAACTCTTTGTTTTGTTACAATATGTTTAGTTTTACTATTGTTTTCTTATCTGTAATCGCTGCAATTGAATTTGCAGTTTCATCATATTCTCTTTTCACAGTTTCCTCCATTATAAACCTCAAACACCTCTTTTCGACCTTTACTGGAAGTGTGTTTAACTTGCTGCGCTGGTAGACAGGTAAACACACTGAAATATAGATGTAGCCCCAATGCTACACATTGTTATCTTAATCACAGCTCAGAAAGGACAGGACTGAGAATTGTTCAAAACAGCGAAAAAAGTAAACGGTATTAATACAAATCAACAATATGCCTTCATGCAAATCTAATGGAAAATAAAGTTTTATTTTATCTAATCTAACCGGCAAATTCCTTTGTACATTTAAGTGAAGCACTGTATGACTGGTGACAACTAGACAAATCTATACATTCAGAGACAGCAAAGCACAGCAGTATAAAAAGACGCTTGCAGTTGGACTGGAAAGAACTCCTGGGGGAAACACTAAAAAGTTCTCTGTTTATTTTTAGCACAAAAACAATCAGACCTAAAGCTCTGCTGGGTAATTTCACACATTGGTGCCTCTAATAGTTAGTGAGAGGTAATTGTTAGAAAACCATTTTAGCTTCATTGACGTCAGCGTGCGGAAGTTGTTAAAGAAGATGTCAGCAAACTAACCTACAGGGTGTGAGCAGAAAACACCAGCGAGATGAGAGAAACCAAAGATGTAACGTTGGTGCGTTTTGCATTTAATGGACAGTGTTTGCTCCCTGCTGTTTGATTCATCAGTTCCTGTGAATATTTCCCACCATGACTGTACTGACACCACAATTTAATTTGAGTAAGTAGGGTGGAGGTACAGCGCAGCAGTTAGTCAGATCAGGCTTCTCTTTTCTGCTGCAGCTGCACTTTGTGATTCAGGCTGGAAAGATGGATTTTTACATACAGGCGGCAGGTTTATTTATACAGTACCTATCAAAGACAAAGAGAACATAGAGAGAAACATTTAACACAAAAAGAGACGTTAAAATAGCTTAAAACAGAACTAAATCAAATAAAATAAAAATAGTTTGACGCAACGACAAAGTAAAACTAAAGTGCAGAAATAAATAGCCCCAAAAAACAAAAGTTTTTAGCCTTGATTTGAGACGATTTAAAGACGATTTGCTGTGGAACTTTCCAGATATGTGGATCATAGAAATTAAAGGCTGCTTAACCTTCTAGACAGAAAACAAATTTGTGCCTGAGGGCCTCACAGGTCTGGAGAGTTTGTTACCATTTAAACCATTTAGTGCTTTAAAAACAAGTAATATTTTAAAATCAAGTTTGAGCAAGACGGTTCCTGTAACCTTCTCCCTGTGTTTACTTTCCTGCTCCATCCAGACAACCTGACCAGTAAGAGGAGTGAATCTTCTCACCTGGTTTGTAGTGATGCATTTTGTCTCATTAGGATTTTTCTGTGTGAAAGCAAACCAAACCAAGGGGAAAATGCTACAAGATTACAGACTCATCAACTGAATCGCACCAGAGCGAATGAACTTTAGGTGTGAAAACGCTTACGGCACTACAGAGGAAAGTTGAGAAGAGCCTAACTTTATGCAAATGTCCCCTGATGCAACAACAAGGTGAGAGCCAATCACGCTGGTTTTGACTCCCATGGAGACGGAAGCACAGAGCTGTTGACCACTCTGCTCCATAAGAGTTGATGGGATCGCTTCCAGTGCCCACTCTGCAGCCCCGCTGTATCCAAACACTGTCAACAACATGTACTGCGAAGCCAAACGACCGCTAACAAAGCTATTCTGTACTCTGGAAAACAAACTGTGCGGCAGAAAAATGAACTTCCTCATATGCAGTACGACTGCTACGTCAGAAAACTGCTGTCCAATCGGAGGAGAGCATGTAAACAACCTGCTCAACCACCAAACTACAAGTTTATGAGAGGCCAGAAACTGCCAACTACTTTGTATCCGTAAGCGAATACAGCGTTCGGCTTGTGTTATGGTTCTCTCAAGATGAACATAAATGTGTCTGCGAGTCAAAACAGAAAAAAATATATAATATTTTAAAAATAGTTTTTGGGTGAATCACGGACTCATAGAGAAGGTTTTCACACTTGAGAAGGAAAAAAATGTAAACATAGACAGAAACAGCTGTTGAAAAGTTTTGTGTTCTGAATGAGCTGCAGCTGTCGGATCACATCTGGTGGAAGACTTGTCATGGGGTCACAATCTCCCCTTCATGAGTTACAGCGTTGAATAATGGCCAGATGTGTTTTTGCAGAACATGATGATGTCACAAATAGTGTCATAATTAGTGTATGAATTTGTGAGTTATGGTCAAAAAAGGTCACAGTGACCTTGACCTTTGACCATCCAAATTCTAATCAGTTCATCCTCGAGTCCAAGTGATTGTTTCTGCCAAATGTGAAGAAATTCCCTGGAGGCGTGAACGAGATATCGCGTTCACGAGAATGAGATAACCTGAAAAACATCACGGCTGTCGCCAGGGTGGAGGCATAAAAAAAACCCTAAAAGCATTCATGAAAACTTCTGAAACTACTGATGCAGTACAAAGTATTTTTCAACTTTGATTCTGAAAGTTCAGTACGTTCTAAACCGTTCCTGCACAGCGAAGCTAAACGCATCTTTGTCGCCTTCTCAGTGATTTGATGGCATTTTTTATTGTAAACCACTGTAACGGCTGTGAATCCCAGCTGACTACAGCTCACCTTCCAGGTCTACAGGGGGGGTTGTTTCACGCGTAATACATTTTGGTAGACTATTCCTTTAAGATAATGAATATAAGCGTGTCTATAGACATGTATATGAGCACTGACTTCAATCCAACACTACCTGTGATGGCCAAAATGGCCGCGTTCTCCATTGTCCTGGTCTAATGGCATCCTCAACCATCCTCCCTGCCTGTTCAGTGTTTCAGTGCGTTCGTTCGGCCCTTCTGCTGTGTTAGCAGCCTGCTATAAATGCATAGTTCACATCCATTAATTTGCATGTCAGAGAAGTAGATTGCTCATTTGGAATGCAAATACCTTGACTGCTCTGGTAAAGCAGGGAAACGTGAACAACACTGATAAGCACCCACGGGACACAGAGAGAGAGGAATGAGGGAAAAAAATGGAATGAAAAAAGGTGAAGCTGGCTGGAAGTGGGGATTTCATAGATGAAAAGAAAAAGAAAGAGAAAGAAAAGAAAAGAAGGGAAGAAAAGCAGCTGTTTAGTGTTTAGGAGAAGATATATGAACGTTGAAGAAAAGAAAACGTAGCCACAGAGGTGTATCAGGAGAGAGAGAGATGACAGGACAATGAGCACACACTGCTTTAGCACCCATGCTTGCACCCACTGAGCGAGCACACATTATTACATAAAGCAAGCACGCACACACACATACACAAACACACACACACACTATTACCACTTCCACCTGCCATTTTAGACGCAGTGCACACCCTAATGATGGGTAGGAGGCAGGAGAAGAAAAGGGAGGCTCCTTTCATGCTGCAGACAACCGCCAGCCGCCTGCAAGGTAATTATCTGCAGTGCTGTTGTACCTTACACACACACACACACACACACACACACACACACACACACACACACACACAGCAACACAAACCCACACATATACACACCAAATTCCCCAATCACTCTCTGTGTGTGAACAATACAATCAAGCCAGGCGGCGAAGCGAACACAGTCAATACCCTGACACCAAATTAACCACACTATTCTCTCTTTTTCACCTTCCCGTGTCTCTTCATCGCCTCTCCTCACCTGAACTTTCTCTCCTTCTTCTTGCACCTGTGTTTCACTTTTTTTCCTCCCTCCATCTACATTTTTTATGTTTGCGTGTATGAAATGTGGCTGGAAAAGAGAGAGAGAGAGAGAGAGAGAGAGAGACAGAGAGCGAGGAGACTCTGAGGATCAGCGTGGATATTAATAAGTATTCAGGAAGTGTCTATGTAGGCGTGTCCTGGGAAAATCCTCTGTGCTGTGATGAATTTTACATTTTTCAGTTTGTTGGGAAAGAACAAGGACGAGTGGGCAGCTGAGCGTGAGCGGCCGCGGCCAGTGTGGCTGCAGACACAAAGAAAAGAAAGCCACCTACGGAAAAAAAAAAGGGCTTCATCGACAAGAAAGACTCCACCCAAGATTTTAGGGAGCATAAACTCATTAATATTTTAACGATGGGACTGCACAAGCAAAGTCGGTGTGTGGAGGTGAACGCAGGGAAGTGATGCACGGAGAAAAAAACAAACAAGAAAAAAAAAAAAAAAACAGCTGAAAATTTCTCGTTTTTGCTCGTTTGTGTTAAACTTCAGATAGAGAGGAAAAAATAGAGCTAGGATCATAAAAATGAGTCAAAACATAATGAGAACAAACCCTAACAGTCAGTGTGTGTGTGTGTGTGTGTGTGTGTGTGTGTGTGTGTGAGTGAGTGAGTGTGTGTGTTAGTTTTGCAACTAAAGCGATTTTTGTGGAGGACAGATTTAAGGCCCAGATGGTTTGGCATGGAGTGTGTTTGCTATAGGCCAACTTCTCACACACACACATGCACACACACACACAGATGGGAGAGGGTGGGGGAGGCAATCTGGTGAGAAAAAAAATGAGAGAGGAAACAAAACCTAGAGAGATTTAGACGTGGTGGTTCGATGAGGAGAATCCATCTCGTCTATGACTGCAGGACGAAAAACTGCAGTTTAAAGATAGATTAGAAAATGTGAGCATCTGTCCATCTATGACCAGTATCCATAAAAGCTTCTGGACATTACTAATAATAAAAAACACAAACACACACACACACACACACACACACACACACACACACACGTACGTCCACTGCATTAAAAAAAAACAAAAAAAACAAAACATACAAATGTTGCTTTTCTATTAGCAGCTGCAGCAATTTATACATCCACCCTCAAACTAATACATGGAGCCCAAACCAGCCTTTTATTAACCAGAATAATAGTGTAAGGATATAAACATATACAACTATTTTAATGATACCTCACACTATAAAATATGACTGACCCCAGGATGACATGATACATCCTCTGAGGAGCAGGAATGGGCTGCCACGTTACATTTCACGGTAATCTGGCCGTTCGGTTTTTGATGTTTATTGTTGACAAACTGTTTATGAAATTTTGACCTGATGGTGGCGCTAGAGGAAAAGTTTAGGTGTTTTGTTAGAATCACAGGGAGCATGAACAGCCAGTTGTTGTTTTCTGATATTTTGTGCATAAGGTTTGGAATTCAAAAATCTGGCTGAGTGTCCAAAATGAGAGTTGTTTTCTCCTTAGTCTGAGCATGAAAGGTTTGAGGTTCAATTTATCTATTTGAACTTTTCTGTTAAGGTTGTTGTCTTGTTCATTCTGTGTCTTTTCCTTCAGCATTGTGGTTTGTTTGGTAACTCAACACACTCACCACCACTATCTGTGATCTCCTCCTCCTTGTTTCCAGCTAAGTACTTTCTCTGGGTTTTAATGGGTTACGATTTTTTTGTTTCACTGCAATGTTAGAATTGTCCTTAAAAGGGTTTCCTGTACAGCTGTGTGCACAAGTTAATACTGTTACTCTTTTATTTCACAAACTTAAAAATACAAAAATAAAACAGTAATTGTGGCATGTTCAAAAGTTAAAGAATTTTAAATTAGTTCTTAGTACCATCAAACCCCATCCCCTACATTCTCCACCTTTCAGCATATTCCCCGTCCACACCGGTGTCTTGGGGTACGTCCACGCTACTTCATTTTCATTTTAAAACACATCTCCACACTGCTGGCCCTGTTTTAGTTTAAAATCTCTGGGGTTGCGTTTTAGTCTGGACGGACAAAAACAGAGACACTTTTGGAAACGATGGTGTAGACGCCCATGGTCACTCCCTGATTGGCTCTCATCAGCCTCAGCTACCAGTGTTGAATACAATATGATAATGTTGTAACATTTAAAGTGTTACTGACCTTGTTTTTTTTTGCTAGCAGCTGTTTTTCAGATAAAATTCTGCATTTAAACTAATCAACTGGAGAGTAGCCAATCTGCGTCCTGTTTACACTGGTTTTCAGATGTGTTAGTTAATAAAGAATTCTGTTTGAAAATGCCATTTTAGAATAAAAATGTAGCAGTGTGGACTTGACTTATTCATTTAGCAACTTTATCACACTGTAATGATGTGTTGTAGTTTGATGACAAAATGCTTATCAGTAGATACAGCTACCCTGGACCATGATCCTGCAGTTAGCTGAGCGGCTACGAGCAGCTGTGGAGAGGCCGACCCAGCGACACGGGGCTCTCCTGGTGGTTCAACTGACAAACGTGCTTTGTTTTACTGCTAAATGAGATTTTCAGAGTGAAGTGACCATTTTGTACATTTCAAGGAAGAAATCTGATGGTTTATAACAAAATACCTCCTCGAAATGAGATGAGAAAAGTGTCAGTTGCTAGGTAACAGACATAAAAGTTGATAACCAATGTTGAATTGAGTATTTAGGGATTTCCTAACCTGAGATAACGCAGGATGAAGGAAGATAAAATAAAGTAAATCAGGATTTGCTTCTGTATTACCAAATTGAGAAAAATCCAGTTGTAAACTGTTCCTGTGTTAAAGACAAGAAGTTTCTGTTTCTGGATTTCGCTCATGAGACTAAGAGACGAATCCTGCTGAGAGAAACAAGGTTTTAGAGAGAAAAGGAGGGATGAACACATCAAGAAATGGAGAGAAAAATAAGGACCAGACTACACTAGAACAGAATAGAATAGAATAGAAAAGAAAAGAACAGAAAAGAACAGAAAAGAAAAGAAAAGAAAAGAAAAGAAAAGAAAAGAAAAGAAAAGAGAAAAGAATAGAATAGAATAGGAATAATCTCTTCCTCTGCAGTTTCCATGGCAACAAGCCCTGTTGGTGGGATGGTGGTGCAGAAGTCTCAGCAGGAGACAGTTCGAGAGAGGGTGTGTGTGTGTGTGTGTGTGTGTGTGTGTTAACTTGAGAAAAGCTTATGGGTATATATGGTGAATGTTGCATGTACACACACAGACAGATCATTATATTTCTGTATTCATCTGCTGCCGTCAAAAGTGTCTGAGTGTTCCTGTTACAGACTGAAGGATAGGAGGATGTGCAGCAGAGAGGCATGCTGAGAGGCATGAGTCAGAGAAAGAAGAAAGCATGGAGAAGAGACTGATTAAATACAAAGGACAGAAGAGGAGGGTGGACAGGAGAATGGACGATGACGGATTGATAGATATTTACCTTCTGGTATTGATCTTTGGAGGCCAAAGCTTCCTCGAGGTGCTGCTCTGTGTAGGTGTAGATGGCAGAGCGGTACGTTGTCCCAACGTCGTTCCCCTGACGCATCCCTGCACACACACACACACACACACACACACACACACACACACACAATGTGAGTATTGAGATTTGAAGATTTCAGCTGACTCCCCCCTGGCAGAGAGAACATCACATCATCTCAAAACAACAGCTGACAGCATTTCCAAAAATATGACTGGTCTGTCTTGGCAGAACTGAACGCGGTTTTTTTTTCACTGTGATCTGATCATCTCATCATGGATCTTTCCATCATGTCTGTGTCAGCTTGTCCGCCTGTCAACCACAATGTTTGGTTAACTCAAAGGTCTTAGCTGTGATGCTCAATCCCACAATTTGGTCAAAAGTCAATATTTCAGAGTAGAAATGACTTTGGTGACCTTGTGACTGAAATACATTTCTAATACTTTTTAAACCTCCTCTTGTTTCTGGCACAGCTTAGTATTTGATTTTTCTTATCTTTATCCTTGATGTTGTTGTTTTCTTTTCTTCCTTCATTCTATTCTGCTTAGTACCAGCATTTTAATCTCTTCACTTGTCTCATTGTGTTTATGTTTCATGTCTTTATGCTGCAAAAAAAAATCTGAACTGAATTCAAATTCTCAACATCTGTCTTCCCTGTACTTGCTGTCATTAGTATGTTAACATGTAACATCCATAGACTGTGTATAAAGATGGACGTAGCCTCTGTGATGTCACCCACAAGTTTAAGAGCGGTTGTGAAGGTCAGAGTGAGCTGCTCCACCGTTGCCATCTTGGCAGTGCCAGACTTCCCCCCTAACTCCCGGCTAATACAAAAATGGGCAAAGAGGAGGGGCATGAGTGGAGCTGAGACTTCGGTGCATGCAGGTTTATGGCAATCACACGCTCACCCATCTGTCACTCAAAGTAGCCATGCCCTTAATTATACAGAATTTTACACCTTAATAAAACGGTTTAACCATATAAAAATTCACCCCCTGTACAGTTGTCACGACATTACATTAGCTATGGAGACCAAAACTGTTTTTTGTACCAGGCTGTAAACATGTTTATTTCCACTGTAAAGTTGGACATTTTAACATGGGAGTCTATGGGGACTGATTCACTGTCGGAGCCAGACTCTAGTGGTCATTAGAGGAACCGCAGTATTCGGCTTCATTTTTCAGCCCTAGCAGTTGCTGTTTGGTAACATCGTAATTTAACATGTCAAAATGTTTTCTTAACATGCTCATTATGACCATATCAAAATGTTAAAACTAGCCTGCTAACATGATAAATATATGGAATGTTTATCTAGAGCTGCTAAGTCGGGGACAAGTGGACTTGCTTTAGACACTTGAAGATACAGTATCTCACCTCTCATGGCTTCAAGAAACACATCAAACATCCTCATGAATCCAAACTAAGTCCACTTGACCTTGATTTAGCACTGCTAGCATTAACATACTAACTGTACGTTAAGTTTCTCTCATGTATAAGAAGCTAACCATCTGGATGAAAAAATATTCAATCCGCTGCACGATAAAAAGGCTGCCGTCTTTGTTTTGATTCAGAAACAGAGGTGCAACTTTTTGAATTAAAACTTTTTTTTTTATCATTTAGCCCACGGAATATTTTTCATCACCTATGTGACTCAAATATATGCTAATACATGACAGGCAAAAACTGGAGCTAATGCGGCTGCTGAGAAGATGGCTAAAGATAGCTTTCTAACAAGCTGCTGTAAGGATTCAGTGTAAGGCATCGCTAAACCCAAGCTGCGGTTGATGCTGATAAAAGTTGAGCCATGTCTGAGAATTTCAAGTTGAATCTGTCAAGGTAATTTGTGTTAAATTTGGTAAAAACTTCTGGTGCCACCTTTAAGTCAAACTTGATATGTTATGCCCACTGGCGATAACAACATTGTCTCTTCATTTTTTCCCATCCAACAAGTTGTTTCCTGGTGTGTAATGAGCACTGCAGCCTCACCGCTTGCAAAGCAACGGACCGTTTATCTCATTCTCCTAAAGATTTCCCTGAAGGGTGTCGTAAGAAACATATGAGATGAGGTAAAATATTGATGATTTATTATACTGCAGCAAAATCTTGGTGAAGCTGCCAGTGTAACTCTGTTCTTACTCAGGTTAATGAACTCTGGATTGCCATTCAAACCATTATTGTTGTTGGTGCTGGTGAAAAGACCAGACAAATATATTTACACTTTTACCTGTCTCTCTTTCAGGCACATTTTCATTCTGTTTATCAGTAAAAAAAACAAACAAAAGGTTTACTGTAGTTATGAGTGTGGCTGTGGGTGAGGCTGTACCTTGAGTCGGGTTGTGGCTTTCCCAGAAGACTTTGAGCAGGTTGGGGAAGCTGATCTGGTCTGGATGGAAGACAACTCTCACCACCTCAGTGTGGCCTGTCTTACCTGCAAGATGTGAGTTTATGTGTTTAGATCAGAGAACAGCTATTCACAGCTTGTAAACCTTCTACTATTTAACCTTCAAGGTACAATACATAAGATTTGTACTGGCGCATTGTATGAAAATGAGTATAAAACATTTCTGTGGGTGAATATAAAAGAATTCATAGCCATCCCTTTGAAAACAGTCTCAACTCAAGGTCTACTCACTCGCTTCTTACAGGCCTTTAACCTGTCACAGATACTGTGTCTCAAACTGGATACTTCAGTCAGTACAGTACACTGTGTACACAGTTATTCACTGGCACAGGACATCATCTCAACAGAATAGTGTTGTCCCTTGTCAAACACTGCCGTTGTGCACGATCGCAACATCTGACTGCGATAGTCGCCTGCTCACTTGACTTAAATTGAATGTTTTACTTTCCTGTGTGTCCCGTGTCATGTGACATGGAAATTAAGCCGCCATCAGTGCCAACAATGTGTCCTCCTTCCTAAGCCACTGTTTTCACAAGTTTGAAAATATGTTGTTGGTCCCTCCCCTTCCACTATGTACCCAAGATAGCGACCGTTGAGGGTGAGAAGTGTCCGCTGTTTTAGACTTACACGTTTGACTGTTTTGAGTGAACCATCCAGGTACTTGTTAATGTGAACGCACTTATGCTCTCTATATAACAAGTGTGAATATGGAAGTTAGCAAATTGAGAAAGAGCAAGAGTCTTCATCACCAGGAAGAGTTTGTTAAGTTGTCGTGGAACTGTAAATGCTCAAACTTTCCATTTTAGGACTGTTTAGTTGAGAAGTCCTAAAACAGTCCTACAGCTCAAACGGGCAAAAGCTCCAGAACATGTAGGTAAGAGGACCTTGAGTTGTGACTGTTATGTCAACTGCTGTTTCCAAAGTCAACAATGAACTGAACTGTCAAGCTCAACTTTTAAGCCAACATGGATAAAAAGTCTTAAAAGTGCTCTAAATAATTGAAAAACTATTACAACTGAGCAACTCAAACTGCTGATGAAGACCAATGTAATATGATCGAAAGCCTGGAAGAAGCAAGTTAAATGGCCCTTGGGTTATACTATTTCCAATGTCAAGAATGCACAAAAGTTCAAAGTTTGAAATTTAGTCAAATTTAATCTGAAAAGTGAAAAATATCCAAAAAAACAAAACAAAACTGGTGCTGTCCTTCAAAAGTCCACATCAGTCCAAGGATAATTTTAATGTTAACAAGCGATGACTCCTGCAGACGGACAGATAGCAGCTGGTGATGGTAATGAGTATGACCTATTACGCTGCACCGTGTTCCCCCTCGTCTTCTCCTCTACTTTCACTCTTATCTCTCTCTCTGTCTTATTACTTTTTTAATATCAGGAGTTATGGATTCCTACAGTAGATATTGGTGAACGGAGACAAAGCAGCGGTCGATATTAAATTAATGCCTCACCAGGCCCATTTCGCAGGAATGAATTCATCTTGGGCAGGATGAGAAATAATGTGGTGGTTGGAACCAGAATAGAAAATAAAGCTGCAGAGAGCGTCTGTCCACTTAATGTACATTTAACTGCAAAATTATCTCACATTCTCGTTATGTCATTATCTCAAGATGAACAGATGACTGTGTTTTTGATAGTTAACCACAAAAAGATCTACTATCACTTTCAGTCCAATGTTCACTCTTGTTTTAACTCTGTTTTGTTCTCCACCAACCGCCAACTACTATGGTTGAGTGACACTTCCCACATTACACATAGACATTTTATATATTTTTATTATATAATTAAAAAAAAAAACAGGCAAAAAAATTCAAATGTTGAATATTACCCAAACACAAGCAGCCATAAAATAACTTTGTCTGAACACATGGAGTCAGAATTGGAAAAAAATACAAACTGACTGCAGAATAAGTAAAGGATGAATCTGAGCATCTGATGTCAACCTTCAGTATGTGATTATTCCTGATTTAACAGCAGAACATTTGCGCACATGGCTTTTATTAAATCACTCCAGCCTTAATCTTTCCTTGAACCAACACACCCAACATCCTGCAGACTGCCACTACTGACGAGACATTCTCAGGAAATTATAAAAACTCCTCCCTTTAGACCAGTCAGTCCTCTCCCAACAAACCTTTGAGAGCTGAATAAAGCAACAGCCTATGTAATGCAAAATACCAACTATTCGCCCTTGTAACCTTATTTTATTTGGTTAATATACTGTGTAATGGATTTGTTTGAGAGTCTAATGCATTACATTTTTTTGTTTTAGATTTCTATGATAAGTAAAACCTTAAGACTTAAGAAAAGAAAGAATTATGTCCAAGTGTTTAACACTTATTTGTAATAAATCATAAATTATTGGAACAGCTTTGTTGGATCCTTGTGTTTAAATGTGCACGCGTCACCAGATGTTCTGTGAGCCGACACACTAGTGTTGTAGTTTTTTCAGCCACTAACAGTAAAAACAAGCATAAATTCCCTGTGACTGTGGAGGAAGACGGCTTTGAAAACAAATAATGATGAACAGAGCGAGTGAGTGAGAGACACAGAGACCAAGACTGCAAATGAGAAAAATAATGAAGAGAGTTGTTTTTAAACCTCGTAATACAGGTTATGTTTTTGTTTTTTTTTTTCAAAAAGAAAAACACATGCAAATTTAATAACCACATTTTGAACCCGCGTTGAACTGAGTGTAAATATTTAACCAACAATGAATATTCAGATCATTGGTTTGTTTCAGTCTCTCGTGAAGATGTGAAGGTGTGAGGAGCACTTCATTTATCCAAGCACCCTGTTTCAATGCTCTGCCAACAGGCTGTGCTAATTAAAAAACACACATCCAGCAGTTCAAACCAGGTTCACATCTACTTCTTGTTATAAAATGTTTGTTGCAGAGACAGTGAGAGCAGGGAAGTTAGTGTTTAAAGAGACCTTGTTTTCATCGGCGGGCTAGTTTGGGATAAAGTCTAACCAGTATATACAAATAAAAGCGAAAAGGGAATGTAGAATATGTAAATGTGTATTAAAACAATATAATTCACAGGATATTCAGAATGTGTATGTGTTAGAAAAATGTATACAGTTAACAGACATCACTCTACATAAAACGTAGGCCTACCAACCTACACACCGGTCTTACAATGAAAGACAAGGGAACAAATGTGCAGCAGATTGAAGGGGGAAGGAAAAGTGGGATAAGTGTCTGTTCCTGCGCAAAGAACTTCTTCTGATCAGAACCTGTCCTAGATTTTCTCCGGCACATAGGAAATACAAAAGTAATCCAGGACTGTTTGCGTAACACATTCGACCATGACTCCAAACAAAGCTGACAAACTCGACCTGTGAGTTTTCTGTGAGCCGCTCCTCCTCTGCTGCACAACCATAACCATAACATCTGCTGCTCAACCTGTGCTCTCCGGCATTTCAGACGTATTGATGCGTTATTTTACCCAGATTGACTGAAAACGACACACAAGAGTAATGCAAGAAAACCGGTCCAACGCATGCTCCGTGGACGCAGTCAGAGGTTTTATTAACAATATCTCTAGAATATTGTTCAAGTAATCACATTCATCATTTAGCCTATAAATGAGATCAAGCTTATGTAAGAAGACATCAAAATTATTCATGTTATTATTCAGTTAGTAGACACATATTTTCAGGCTCTTATTATTAATCACTGTCATCATCACTTTCTTTTTGCTGGCTGGTAGTGAACCACGGTTTATTAATCAACACAGAGACCCAGGTGTATGAAGTGCTGGGTCACAGCAGCAACCAGAGACCACTTGTTGGGCAACGTCCAGACAAAAATCTTTGTCCTGCCATTAGTTGTTACTAACACTTCCACGAATGAATGACTGTTAGCAAATAAAATAATAATAATAAAAAAAAATATATATATTTTAGTTTTACTCAAGTTTTATTTGGAAAAAATCATCTTATATTACATCTCTGTTGGTCAGATCAGTTCGTACTGCCGGTACTTAATGTAAATTCAGGTCTCTCTTGAAAATGAGATTTGAATAAATAAACTTGGTCTCTTTACACATGTCTGTGTAGATAAATAGCCAGTCACCAGCATTATTAGATTTAAGTCCAAGCTGCATGCTTATAGACTCACTAACGCTGATGAGGTTTACTTACTCCTTAAAGTATTGTAATTAGGTATCGAGTGATGAGACATTTTTCGATCCTGGATAGCATCAAATCAATTCCCACTCAGCCATTGTGACTGTATTTTGCAGTTTCAAATACTAAATTACCTGTTTCTACAATTGGTTGACTGCTAATCTTTGTGTTGTCCAAGTGTTTTGCTGTAATCACTGCTAGGCAAATGTTTTTATTTTAATGTGATGCAGGTGGATCCTGTGTAAATTCAGCGTTAAGTTGTGTTTATGTGGCATATATGGTATTTATCTGTATTTGCCCTCTCACTTGTAGCTGTATTATTTTATAAATAATAGGCGCTTTATTTTGTATCTTCACAGAAACCCAATTCAATTTAATGCACTGTTTTATTTTTATCTATTTATTTTTATTTATTTAGGCAACACGCACAAGAGCAGCTGTGTGTAAATAAGCCATGGGCTTACGCTGCTGACTCAGCGCGGTTCCTCAGCTGGCAGTTATACCCTGATTGTAAAGTCATTGTTTCTTTTATTCTTTCAGGTCTGTAAATGTCACCTAAAGCACCTTCATAGTTTATTTGTTGATTTTGTTGTATTGTGCTTTGTTAATGTATATTATTTGTGGACGTATGGTAATGGCATATTTTGATGCAACCGTCAGGATGTTAATGTAGTTCCTCAATGTTTTAAGATGTTATTTCAGTAATGTGTGGGATCGAAGCCGTGACAACATCGTAATCAGGAGTGTAGAGACTGTGATGGTCGGTGGTGCTGGTTTACTTTTGTCTAAATATTCTGAATTGTTTAAGGACTGCTGTTTGGATAATCGAGCTAAACCAGCTGAGTTGCTAATGGCAGTTGTCACCCGTTGCCATAGCAATATCGCATAGGATCAAATTACACTGTAAATATGGACAAGGGACACTGTATAAATGATTTGAGTAGTTAGAAAATATATAGGAAATATGTATTTTAACTTGTAAGACTGAAAGTGGAATCTTTGGATTAATTAATTGTTTTCTATAAGAATATATTAATGCTAAGAATTGTACAGAGAATGAGTTTTTGATTATTTGTTTTTTGATATATTAGGATCAGGCTAATAATTCCTGGAGATATTTAGGGAATGTTTATTATTTTTGGATAGGCTACTGTGATTTTGATATATTTGTTCTGAGTCAGATGAGTTGGCAGTTACAGCCTGACAGTAAAGCCACTGAAGACCAGCGCAATTGTTGTTTCTTTTATTCTTTCAGAATAAAAGCACCCTCTTTCTTTAAATGTAGTCATCCTGAGTCCAGTGTGATTCGTGGGACTGCTGTGTGTTTTCCTGCAGTTCATTCTGTTATTTCCCAAAACACTTGTCTCTGTATGTTTATGAAGCAGATTTTGTAGAAAAATAGTTTCTCAAAATGTTCAACTTGCTTGCACTCTTGTTTATGTCATCTCATCTTTTTCTGTTTTGTTATCACCATCATTGAATTGAAGTTTTATTTGAGAATGTTTTCACAGTTGCTTCCAATAAAACTATTAAAATCCACCTGCTGTCTTCAACATTTGTGCTTAAGGGCAGGAGACATTTCGTTTTAATCAATCAACCGAACTTTTCAGGCTGTTTGACAGGAATTTGTTTTTGCTGTTCTCAGCGTTTGGACGAATACAGATAAGTTCGAAAGTAGGAGAGACAGCTGGTGATGCAGGTGTAACGATGGATTCATTACTGGCTCGGTGCAGGAATCACTGGGAGGTCTGGACACGCATCACACAGAAATACACAAACTCACACACAAACACAGTCTGCTCAGAGTGGTCAGGCATCAATAGCAGCCTAATCCATGCCCCAGTATAATAGGGCCTGGGGGAAAATGATTCACCCTTCTGTTTATGTGTCTTGTTTTTCGACAGTCTATTGACTTTTAGTAGACACCGCACTGCCCGGTGCTCTATTTGAGGGCGTGTATCAGTGTGCAGAGGTTACCTGTGCAGACTTCGTTGTAGGTGGGGTTGGGTGTGTATCCTCCGGAGTAGCCCACCTGGGTGGAATAAACCCCTTTTTGTCTCCAAAACTTCCTCTCCGCTCCCCAGAAACAGCCCATGCCTTCATGACAAGAAAACCAAACTATGTCAAACAAACCCCGCAGAACTTTCACAGACAACAAGACGGAAACATTCAGCACCTTTCACCGCTAATTGTTTTCTGTTGACAAAAAAATACGCACAAAGGTTCAGATATGGGTAAATTTGATTTGAATATTAACAAGGACAGCAATGGCAGACAAACACACACTGTAAGAGATGCAGCAGCTTTGAAGCAAGACAATGTGTTAAATTTGTACAAATCATGATTTCATGAAAGTGAAATTAGCAACAATATTAACACTGTGATCTTCATATTTGAGCATATTTGAGTCAATGTAAGGAGTGACAGCCTAAACAGATTAAACAGTGCAGTGCCTGAGATATGCACCGTTACCTTAATTTAGCTAAATCTAAATTTAGCTAAAACGTCAAGTCACATTAATGCTGCCAAGATCATCCCTGCTTGAGTTAAGATGGAGACAGAACATAAGCAGCAAGATTTTATTAAGCACACAATTTATGTGGAGTCTATAGAGCAATAAAGCACAATGTATACCAAATAAATAAATACACAATATCTATAGAAAAAAAACAACAAGTTGGGAGTCTGTAGGAAGTAGGAAGTTCCACAACGATCAGATATTTGACATTTACAGGCTGGAACCAGTGGTTCCTTACGGTAGACGAGAACCTGACGGAGCTCAGCTCAGAGAAGGTTAAGGCTAAAATAATAAGATAAATAACAACCTACACATAAATGGATATATAAGATTTCATATTACAGCAGAGCAGGTGGGTACACCAGCATTTACAAATCTTTGGCTTGTAGCTTCTTGGAGCTTTTAGCAGCAGCTTCATCTGACATTATAAAGATGCTGTTAGTCTCTGCCTTTTCTGGAGCAAGGCCACAGTTTCTCAACACATACAGTATGAGTGAGCGGGTTGAGCGTTCCTACAGAGGTCACATGACACTTACCAAACATGGCCATCTCTGTCCCCTCTGGGAAAGGTGGAACAGTCTTGTTGCCGTTCACATCGTGTTTGGCTGCAGGAGAAAGAAACAGAGTTTGTGCACGTTAAGGTAAGATTAAGAATAAAATTATACGCAAACGTGTCCGTAAAAGCATAATCCACCACTACAACATATCAGCTTTTACTCATTACAAAACAAGATGTCTTTTTCTGCTTCCAGTAAAAATGTTGTTAATATATCTTAACGTTAGCTGTAAGGGTTTATTCATTGGATTTGTAGCAAGCTACAACTGCTACGTAGCTCTGCTTATACTAATTTAGGCCTTAGAAGGATTGGTCTGGAAATGAATGCTAATATTTTTTGGTCACTATCTTTTCAAATAGTTGCTTAAATTGTATAAAAGTTCAGTTTTCCTCAGGAATTGTAAACTTGTCAGGGTGTAAAAGCCTCTGAAACAGCACTAAGTTCTCTCTCCATACTCCAACACACCGTTAAATTCTCCCACACCCCAAAGGAATGATTTCAAGCAGCTGATAAGCCACATTAATAACACTGCCTTTTTAATCCTCTGGAGTCTGAGGCTTGTCAGCCACTTTAGAGAAAGTCTGACTTGCCTTGACATTTTTATAAATTTCACCTTTTTAAAAACACATTGATCCTGAAGTGCTACATGTGCTTATATTCAGCACAAACTCAGCACCAACAAACAGAATAGTAAGAATGTCAATCTATTTTTGTTGAAATCAGCTGTAGACATGTGGTGCTGAAATACTGTAGAAAACACATTTTAAACAAACTTTCGAGCTCTGAACCTTGTAAACGTCAGTGCTGATTACACATAGGTGATTAAATCATTCAGAAAATATCATTTGGTTTGGCAACAAAACTGTTAGAACTTTGGAGTGGAGGCATTTTTTAAAGCCAGTGTCCGACAAAACAAATATTGATGAAGCACATGACAAAAAAAGAGAGAAGAGACAATAAAGGCCTTTTTTCCAGTTTATTGAAAATGCTGTGTTCAAACCCAAACACAATAAAAATGTGATGAATGGATAAAGTGCAATTACATTAACTTACATGGATAATACAACATTTTACCAACGTCTGACACAAGAATGAATAAAAGTTCAATCTTATCTTTATCCTATAATTTTCAGTCCTGATGTTTCTGTGTGGTTGAAGGCAAAGGTTGACATCACATACTTCACATGTACTTCCACAGGGTTTTTGTTTGCTTTCCCCGCATGCATCCTGCAGCACACACAGGTCCACAGGTCTTATGTGGAGCGGTGGCCTTCATCCTGCAGTCACCGACATGCTCAGCCACCAGGAACCATGAACACCACCGGCTGGCTTTGCAGGGGTCCATCCTTGAGTCAACGCTGAAAATGGTGCCGTTCTTCCTCGCTGTCCTCACCATTTTCAGAGGAAGTTGCGGTCATCATCGTCGCTCACGTCAGCGATCAGGCTCGGCTGCAGCAGCAGAGAACCGTCTGTGTGCCTTCTTCCTCAGTCAGTGTAAAAACACCCTGAACACACTCTTGTTTATAGGGGTCAAATTGGGCGTTTTCAGTCATTGTCTTGCCTTGTAATGACCCTATAACGCCTGCAGAATTACCACACAGTTGCCTTATCAATAGCTCTATTCAACCATCAACAGCTGCTTTCTGACTCATAGACTGAGATGTGCATGTTGTTCTTTTTATTCCTCTCACATAGTTCTACAACATTAATTCACTCTCTAACCATATACATATTAAAGTAGACTGCTGAAGGTTTCAGGGGATGTTTTTTTTATGTTTCTAGGACAAAAACTCGCTGAGTTTTCAAAGCGATTTGGCAAAATTTCTGTTTCATACCACTGTTGGGATTGTGGACCCCAGAGGGCTGCACCAGCAAAAGAATACAAACTACAGCACTGAATTCACATTAGTGGTACACATACACACACACACACACACACACAGTGACCCACTTAAACAGTGGAGAGCAGCTCTGCATAATTTCATAGCAGCTGCATTCACTCCAATCAGCACAGAGCCAGAGGTGCATGAGGACCATTTGAGGCCGCCCAGCCACCTGGCTGAGCTAACACGCATCAGCGTTAGCATGCTTGAGGCTGTGGGTGCGCGCATGTGTGTGTGTGTGTGTGTGTGTGTGTGTGTGTGTGTGCGCATGAGTGAGTGGATGTGTGTAAGTGTGCAGATGGCTTGCTGTACAAGGCTGTGGGGGAGGGAGATGGATTAAAATAAATGGAATGGGGCAGAGGAGGACAAGGATGAACCCAACATCTGGATCCTCCTGCTCCCTTACATCCTCGCCCTTCTTTATACACACACACACACACACACACACACACACACACACACACACACACACACACACACACACACACACACACACACTCTTCATGCATGGTAACATAATTGTCATGAGGGGCAGCATGCCTATAGACAAAAGCAGCCAGATGGATGGTGCCAACCCATCAGCAGCACTCCATCATCAGTTTGAATTTAACATTTTGTACTGAAGATTATTTCAGAACAGACACAAAAACACACACACGTCATCTGAGGCACTATGAGTCGTCCTTGTTAGTCTGATTACGCGAGCAGCTTCACGTCCTGCAGCGAGTGTCAGCGCGACTGTTTGACAGACTTCAGAGACACAATCTCATCTTCCTCTTCACTGTGAGGGAGGAAGGTTTGGAGCTGCAGCTACTTCCCGTCTTGATTGACTGTTGGGGAGGAAATGACTGCAGCTCCTCACCCTCAGTCGCTTTTCAGTCCTGTTAATTTAGCCTCCATCGTACAGTAGAACTATTGTTAGTGTTGTCACACAGTGCACGCTAAAATGCTCCAGTCCACTGCACTGAAGGAGGCAGAGACATCCAATCAACTTGGATAAAAAAATATTAAAATGGGGTAAATCCTTCAATTAAACTTAATGAAATACTTTTTTTTTTAATAGCACGTGTCATTAGGGTATCGTTCAAAAATGTTCAATATTGGTACTGATATTGATGCCCATTCTTAACAATAAAACAATTTCATCAAATCCATTTTAACATAAAGAAAATGATGATACATGTGACGGTACAAATTTAAGTTTTACTTACACACTCTTTACACACTCAAACATGTCACTGTAAATAAACAGCCAATCATCAGCATCACCAGCATTAGATCTTGGTCCAAGCATGCTGCATGCTTATTGGCTGACTGAAGCTGGTGAGATTTATTCAATAAAATTAAAGAAACGTGTCATAATAAGAAAAAAAATAAAAAAACATAAGAATAAAATACAATTCATTCATTCATTTAGCATTTTTTTGTGTCAGTTTGTGCAATTTTTATGATAAATGTGTGCAACTACTTGTTTTTCATGTTTTCATTTTACTGAGAGTATTACATCTAAAACAGATTGCTGTTGTCTTTCGGTGGACAAAGTTTTTTTGATTGTGACATTGAGTGTCTTATTGAAAAGGTTTATCTAAATTGATGCTATTAATTTTCTGTCATATGTACAGTTCCTTGACATGTTGGCCATTTATGATATGATAGATTCCTGTGTTTCAGCTGAGAGTCACCATCATTGAGATACAGTTTTCACACACTCACAAACTACAATGAAATTCAAGGATAAATGCTGAATACCTGGAGTTCATGGATGAATTCAAACTAAGCTTCACTCCAAAAAGCATCAGCCTTCTACAACCTGTGCATCTACATGATCTTAAATGAAAATTTAAGCTCCACCATCTTGATACTGTTACAAATACTCTTCCTCCTCTTTCCACCTCCTCTCACATTATCTTCTGTGTGTGTTAGTAATGGCTGCCTTCAGGGACAAGCGAAGGCATGTTCATTACTCGCCCCACACACACACACACACGCATGCACGCACGCACGCACCCACGCACGCACACACGCATGCACCCACACACACACACACACCCATGCGCACACACACACACACACACACACACACACACACACACACACACAGAGATAAACAATTTAAATGTAAATGTCAGTGGGGGGAAGACAATAAGTCCAGACAGAATACTAATGAGTGTAACAGCTCTGTGTGTGTGTGTGTGTGTGTGTATGTGTGTGTGTGTGTGTGTGTGTGTGTGTTTACAGAGAACAAGATAAAAAAATAAATAAAACAAAAGCTGCTAGCAGAAGATGCAAATCATCTGTCATCTATTTCCTACTGTACTTCTAAAGAAATGTATGTTCTGAAATATACACCTTTGTCAGATAATGACTGTTGGTATAACAGTAGAACACACACCCACACATTTGTATAGCTATCTCTGTGGGGACCCGTTGTTGACATAATGCATTCTCTACTCCCTTACCTGAACCTCAACCATCACAACTAAACACCAAAGCCCAGAACCAAGTCCTACCTCTCAAACAGCCCTGCGTTTACAGTGTCTCTGATCTGAAAGACATCACAGCAGGAAAAGAGGTAAAAATGACTGTGTTCACCCGGCTGTTGTGTTTACATCACTTCTGATTGGAACCGGAGCCGATAAATACCCGTGTTTACTGCAGAGTCATGTGACCCAGGTGTGAATGGTGACTGAGTAGCAGTAGAGTAGCAGTAGAAATAAAATCCTCATGACACCCATCTCTATCGACTGAGCCCAAAGATGTGAAATACACCTTACTAACACCTTTAAAGTTCACTGACTTCCCCTGGAGGATGTTGGACAAGGGAGAGTCTCCCCATCACATTCAATAGCACCAACACTGCGCAAGACCCTGCACCAACCGACCAGGATCCCTCACTGGCTTCCCACCAATGAAAACCACCAAAAAGTACAAAACTATCGGGTCTTTTGAGATTGTGAGTGTGAATTTTCCCCACCTGCATTTCCTGCTTTTGTTTTCAAACTCCCTCTGTTGCACTTTTGTCTTAGATTTGTTCAGACCAGCATCCAGAAAATTAACTAAGTATGAAATGAAAAATGGTGACACAAAACATATGAGGCTAAAACGAGGGATAAATAATTTCCCAAACACATGAAAGAGAGAGATAGAAAATGAATACCTCAACAACATTCATTAATATTCTACACTTATCTTGTCCTTCAAACACACACTAACACACACACACACATATTCTGTATATACAGCAGCATTTTTCTGGAGAGTAATTATTTCAAGCAGCGCTCCTTTGAAATGCCGGTTCTCGTGGTCGCCTTTATCTTGCTGGGGATGATAACAACGCCTCTTGTTGATTAATTGAATTCATATTCTTTTGTGAGGTCGAATGCAACTCTGTGTGTGATTGTGAGAGAGAGAGAGAGAGAGAGAGAGAGAGACTCAAGAGTTATTGTACTTTCACAGCATTGTTTAACCTTGCATTAGCATTCTAAGCAGACTAAAGTCACAGAAATATTGAGGATGCGCATCTAAAAAACAGGCTGCGCAACTGCCACTTCTGCTAAAATACTACATATTACAGACACTCAGACTTAAGGAGGATGGTTAAATCAGACCTCCAGGTATAATCCCAGACGATAAAATGTCGTCGCTTAAATAGAGGAAGATTTATTTTTCTCTCCATGAGCAGAATCCTGTTTGTTTCAACTGCAAAAACCAGTTTGCAACTGTTTGTACTGACAACTAATTTTCTTTTATTTGGCAGTAAAAAGCAGTGAAAGAGGTTAGAAAGCACTTCAGGACACTTCACATCAAACAGCGAGCCACTTCATTTTAGGCCCACTGTTTGTGTGTTTGTGTGTGTGTGTGTGTCCATGTGTGTGTGTGACTAACCAGCCTGCCTCCCAGACTCTTCTCCAGCTCTGTAAATCCTGTCACAATAATAAACCTGATCACAGAACAGGCCTTTATCCATGGTGACATTTGTGGCACACACACACACACACACACAAACACACACACACACACACACACACACACACATTAGTGCTGCTCTATTTCAGCTCAGGCCTACATGTGTGTGAAGGCAGGCAGAACTGCTCCAGAATCAGCCAATCAGCACTCAGTGTGCACTCTGTTTTATGTGCGTGTCCTTTCATCACATCCTTCATCACTTTTTAATTTTCTGTCGAGAGACGACTGGAACAAACAGAAAGTGATTAAAAAAAACAAGATAAAGGCAAAAATAAACAGGTCGGCAGTGAGTATGTTTTATACCTCATCATCACGAGGATTTAGATTATGTGACTTTGCATCTTAAAGATTGACATCAGCCTAAAGAAAGAGGAGAGGTTCACTATGTTTCTTCCTGTAAGAGATAAACCAGGAGACAAAGTGTCTCTACATCACATTGCACACAAAGCTCAGTGTGAACAAAATGCTGAGTCAAGCTCCTGCATCACAGTCTTAAGATTACATCCACACCAGACAAACCACACTCCAGAAAAATGTTTTAGCTTTGAATAACAAGCGATCCAGACTAATACACCTGAAAACGCATACCTGAGCAATCAAGTAAACTGGGCATGCATGAGCCGGTATAAACAGGAAGCAGATTGTCTGCTCTCTACTTTAGTTTATTAGCTGCAAAAATACTGCAAGCGAGGAACAAGAAACACAGCTGCAGTGTTAAAATGTAGAACTGAACTCCTCAACAACTGATAACAAAAACAACATGGTCACTAACACTTGTATTTCATCATCATGTTGTATTCACCACTGGTAGTCAAGGCTGATGAGAGCCAATCAGGGAGCGACCATAGACGTCTACATCATTGTTTCCAAAAGTCTCCGTTTTCACAACCCTGGAGTTTTCAAACTAAAATGGGGCCAGCAGTATTTCTAAAAGTCTAAATTTTCAGTGCTAGAAAACTGTGGAGTAGTGAGGCGAAAACTTAGTCAAAGAGATACGTTTTAAAATGAAAATGTAATAGCGTGGAAGTAGCCTCAGGGTTTGTAGTTCTCTCATCTATTTTTGGATGGAGCGGCCACAGTCCAGTGCTACATCCACGGACATCCATGACTGACTGAGTGAGTTATAGAGTTACATCATTAGATGTTGCTGTTTCAAAATGATTTGGTGCCAACCTTTTAAATTACATCATCAGAGGCGTTTACAAAAGATCTATAACAGTTTTCACGTTCTGACCTCTTCAGCACCTAGCAACACATTTAACCACTGAAGGGACGAACCTACGTTTAAGGAAGAGAGTTGCCAGTAATTCCCCAAGAGGCATACCTCACTATGCAATAGTTAGTCAATTAGTAAATGAAGACACAACTATTTTCTTAATCAAATGTTTTTTAAGCAAATATTCCCTGTTTCTGGCTTCTCAAATATAAGGGATGCTTTGAATATCATTGGATTTTGAACTGTTGTTTTGAATGACATCACATTGGTTTGTGAGGAAATAATAATGGCTGTTTTTCAACATTTGCTGTCATTTTCTAGACAAAGCGACTAATCAGCAGATTAATCGATAATGAAAATAATAGTTGGATTCATATGTATACACTTTATATTTATAATCCATCCAATGGTTGTCAGGATTCTTCAGTCTGAACCAAACTGAAGTGATATTACCATTGCTAGCATGGCTAAAAACATTCACTCATAAAGTTTAATTCACATTATGGCAAAACCATGACGTGAATATTAAGAACCAACAGACCAGACAAGACCAGGGTGTCCCGGCGCTGCCCAGACCAGGAGAGGAGCTACGACCGGGGCTGAACATACAGGGCTCCCCTTTCTCTTCCCCCTGGAGCTCCAGACCTGACAGTGATAAATGAACACTGCAGCTAATGTCTGGCTAGGGGAGATTGGAGAGTCCACACACACACACACACACACACACACACACACACACACAAGATTGCCTCAACTGCACTGCAATTAAATCTACAAAGTAACCTCCCCCCACCCTCTCCTCCTCTGTCTCTCTCTCTGATTGCCTGGTTTCTTCATCCTCCTCCTGCTCCCCCTTTCTTATCATCTTCCCTTTAACATCTCCCTCCTCCACCCATCCCTCTCTCCATTTATTTCTCTCTGCTACGGTATCTCCCTCTCCCTCCGCCTGAGCCTCTCAATCAGCTGCTCTGATTGCCATCGTCATTTTTATTACTGCTCATCATTACAGCCATCAGTGTTATCCGTACTGTTCTGCTGCTCGTCTCACAACACACACACCATGTCAAGGCAGCTGTGTCTTCGCTGCTCAATCAAAAACATGCATGTCGTCATAAAAACACAAAATGTTTCATAGCCTTCAGCAGGCTACAGATGTCACAGACAAAGTTGTATGTAAATGTGTTGGACAAAATATTAGAAAACACCTGAAACGATTAGTTGATTAATCAATTTGTTGATCAAAATCAGCAATTATTTTGACAATCAATTAAAGTTTTCAAACAAAAATGCCCAAAATGTACTGGTGTCAGCTCCTAAAATATATCAAATCTTCAACTCAATTTAAAGACCTTTTTTGCTAATTTTTGACATTTCATTGACTCAATGATTACTCGTTAAATTGTGAAAATGATTGTCAATTTAATAGTAATTGTGCAAGAAATCCAGCCTTGCAATTAGAAACAAAACATTGAGCCAAAGTTGCTAAACTGATCCAAGATTGACCCAGAACGCAAAAGTGGACTGGCTAAAATGTGGTGGACAAAATATTGGAATCATCAGAATGCAGCCTAAAAGATGATGACAACCAAAATAACACAGTTTACCTAATAAGTGAATGTCATAAGCTTCAGGGCAGGGTTTAAAATTCATTTCTAGAGCTGCAATGATAAACTGCTTAATCAATTTGTTGATCACCAGAATATAAATCGGCAACTATTTTTAAGTTAAGTAAAGATGCAAAACATTTACAGGTTTCAGCTCCTCAAATATATCAAATGTATCTCAGTTTGCTGGTTTACTTATCTTTTATGATGGCAAACTGAATATCTTTGGGTTTTGGACTGTTTGAACTGAACAATTACTCATTTAATGGAGAAATCATCAATCAATAATTGTACCCAGAAATCTCCATACTCTCCAGCTTCACAATTAGGAACAAAACATGGAGCCACATTTGCTGAACTGATCCAAAATTGACCCAGAATTCAAAAGTGATTTGGAAAAACTTGGTAGTAGTGTCCTAAAAAAATACATTTCTTCTTAAAATATATATATTTTCAGATGAATGTTTTATTTTATTATTTATACGTTAATGCAACTGTAAGAAAACACTGCTTGAAACCCTGACGGGGTTGTGTGTTCCCTGAGGGTTTGACTCGATCAATCACTCAGCCATTAACAATGAGACAGTGTGTGGTCTGTGTGAGGGGGGAAGGAAATAGTACTTAATGCACTTTGCACTTAAAAGATGGTGGACTGATTGGACCCTTTCAGACGTGGAATCTGTGAAATTGCTGGGTACAACTGTACGTTAAAGTAATGGCTTTGAGGCACTCAAACATAGTGTACAGTATGCCATCATGGAGAACTGTTGGATAGAGCTGTGATGCTAAGCTAATGTGATATTTAGCATCTGGCACAGAAGACTAGGCTGTAAATCATGTTTAATATTCAAACAAGGCCAGAGAATGTTTATCACAACATGTACACAGGCATCAATATATTTATGATGTATTGAGCAGAGCGCTTCTTTTCCATATTGAACACATTCTTCTCTCTTCCCTTGTTAAAAAAAACAAATGGCTCCTGTGTTTAATGCTTAAACCATTTCTACATTAAAAGGCATTAAAGGCTTCTAGTCAGCACTTTAGCAGAGCTATGTTAAGTGGTAAAATGTCATGTTATTTACATGGAAGTAAGGTGGGCAAAAAAAAAGTCCAGTGACTGAGAGTGAAATGAAAAAGATCTGCACTGGAACTATTATAAATAACGGTCGAACCTCATTCAAAATCCCATCGACATTTATAACAAGACTAATAATTTAAAATGCAACTTTGGAACAGCCTTGCCCAATAGTACTTCATGTGGCCCGCTTCATATATTTAGATAAATATCGAATTAGATCTAATATTATCGTTTATTTAATATTTATGTTATTAGCTGCCTATAAGAAACTCCATTTCCCATAAGCCCTAGTTGTTCATGGGCTGAACTGCTTCACTTCTGCTTTCTGTCAGTGCAATAAAACACTCTGAGGTGAAGAAAAGAACTGACTCGGCTCTGCCTCATTGCGTTTTTCACCTTCTCCTCGTCCACGCTTACTGTCATTATTGATTCAGCTTCTTTTCTTGATTCATCGATTAATTAATAAAACATTAGAAAATACTGGAACATGCCCACTGAGATTTTCAACAGTCCAGAGTCACGTCTTCAAATGACCCGTTTTCACCAAAGATTTTCAGTTTATTATCATGTGCGCAGCAACGCTCACATTGGAGAGGCTAGAAACAGTGCATGTTTTTAATGGTCTTTAATGGGACACTTCATTGTGTATTACGTGTCATGTTGTGCCATGTATGACCTTCAAACTCTCTAACGCCTGCTGTATGACACTTTCTTTCCACCATTCTTCACTTTGTCTTCGAACGTTGAACGTTAACATTGAACTGCCTTCTGTTTCTCTCTTTCCCTCCATCTTTTCATCTGTGTAGTCTTCCTGTGCCGATCCACAGGTCTGCCTCATCTCTAATGTCTGTCACATTCACCCCGTCGTTTTGCCCGTCAAGGTTATCAGACCGCTGTGTAAACAACAAAGAGCCCCGCTGATGGAATCACACACAGACACACACACACACATTCATTCATTCGTTCATTCACTGGCATCCCTCTGTGTTGTCGTGGTAACGGCTGTGACAAAGGTAGATGCAGAGTGGCAGCCTGAACCTAATAACCCTGCACAGTCACTTAACATGTGGAGGACATGTGATGGACAACATCAGCCTCATCTGGATTCACCTGATCTGTGAATGTGATACACTACATAGCAAAAGTGATTACGTGATTGTTGAGTATCTCAATTCAAAAACAATGTGCTGCTGTAGCAGCCTCCGCTCTTCTGGTTTCAGATTTGCTCCCATTCAGCCACAACTGCATCAGTGAGGTCAGGGCTCTGCAAGCCAGTCAACAACCATTTCTTTAAAGACCCGACTTTTGATGCTTTAGCATTAAGAATTCCCTGAAGTGGAACTAAGTGTCCACACCCAAACCACAAAAAAGACTAGGCCAAAACAGTGTCATAGGCTATTTGCATTCTGTCCAGTGTCAGCCAGTTTTAGCCCTTCATCTGTTTGCTTCCCTCTTACTGTCTGTGCTCATGGTGGATGCTATAGAGCCCCGATTGATCAGCCACAAATCATGATGGGCCAATTTTCATAAAAAATACGTGATTGGTAGATCGGCATTCATGTTGTGGTCAGCGATCACCTTAAAACTGATCACCTGTGATTAATACTCTGGTGTCTGCGGCTGACAGAAGCACTGTGTGCTGTGTAGTGTAGTCCCGCCTCACCTGTTCACTGCGCCAGCATGCAACAGGACACCAAAACAAAACATGTCAGCCGTGTGGAACTTTTACAAAGTGTGCGAGAGCATATGAGTGTAAAAGCATATGATCTGTGTACAGCGGGACTAAGATACAATGTCAAAAGGCAAAGCAAACCTGGAGCACTTTGAGCTCACAATGCATGGATTAAGTCAGCTGCAACACAGACCTTAAGCACACCTCGGGAGGTGGTCTCAGCTGAGACCTCCCCGAAAGGTGGAGCCCAGTTCACTTCGGTTCTAATTCTATATGTTGGCAACACTACAGGCAGTAAGTGCCCCGCTAATAGAAACTGTTTGCGCCAATTCATTTTGAAAGAGCAAGAGCCAATGAACCTCCAACTCAGTCATGTGGCATTCAGCTGACCAATGGTGGAATTATCATCACTCAGTCAGTCAGTCTGTGACATTTGCAATCATAGGGTTGGCCCCACTGTTGCAGTCCAGCCAAAAAACATGATTGATATGAATTATTAGATTGATTGGAAATATAATGTAGAGAAGATAAACAATGTTCCACTGATTATCTATAGCATGTCCATACACATGTCCAATGCAACATTTTTGAGATACCACAAAGTTATTCAACATTATTGTTACTTTTAAGTATACTTCTCAACATAGAAATGCCAATTTTGTACATCTGTTGGGTTCAACTACCATGTTATCCAAACAGTCTTTACTGGGATTGGCCATGTATTAAGCACATGGTTTGTATCTGTTTTAATAAGGGGGCTAGACGGGGGCTGCAGCTGCTATCATTTCCATTTTTATGACTCGTGATTAATTCTTCAGTCCATCCATTAATCCTTCAGTTGTCACAAACAATGATAAATGGCTATGCAACGTCTTTAAATTGCTTCATTCATCAGAGGAGTGAAAACACACAGATGTTCAATTAACAACTATATGAGAGAAAAGCACATCACATCTGAGAAGCTGTAAGAAGCAAATGTTTGCTATTTTTTACTAAATTACATCTAAGAATTTATCTTTCACTGCAAATCACTCCTACGTTCTCACTGCTTCTGAGCAGCAAAAACAAAAAAGAGGAATCAGTGTGTTCATGTGAAAACATTAATAAAGATACTTTATCTTTAGCAGCTGAAGCTGAGTGGAGATAGTTAATTCCCATAACTTGGACTGTGCCTCAAGTTCACAGCGTGCGGTGCCAGGAAACGACTTATAATTTAACTTGGATTTCCTGAAACTCATGACTCCTGATATTTACGTCAGTCAGTTATTTCTGCAAATATTCACAGTCAAAATGACACGTTCTACAACAGCAAGCTGCATTAATAATGATTTACACCCACAAGTACACGTGCTAATTAAGAGACTTGCACACAGCAGCTGCTGGATGTCTGAACACATCTGCATTAAGCTGTGATGGGGATGACATTAACTTCTTCATTATCTCTTTGTTTTCGCTTATTTCCATCTTGAGAAGGAGGGGAGGGGGAGGTGTAGAGGGCGGGGTAAGATATCAGACAACTACAAGTGTTCAGGTAACATCAGAGGACAAGTTAAAGTTATTCAGACGTGAACCTGAACACAAATCTCAGTGTAGATGTTGAGTTTTGTACAATGTAATAATGTTGCGAGGCCAATGACCAATCAGAGCTGTTGCTACTTCTCTGTGAGTTTCATCCATCTCATTTAGCACACTGGCTGGACGTCTTTAAATCAAAGGTGTGCAGGTGTAGTTTAAGGTGTGACCAAGCTGTAAAGCAGGACACAATTTAGTTCAAAGTAGAATTTAAACACATCACTTGGATTCATATGTTGAGTTCACATATTCCAGACTGGGAAATCAGAGTTGATACCACTTAACAATAACATAGTATTCTGTAGTTATTACATCATTAGAGGCAATTAATAGCATTAATTCAGGTTTTTTGTGTTTTATTACTGAATTAAAACACCACCAACTACCACTCGTTTACAGGCAATTGTTATCGCAGTTCAAACTGTTTGGGAATCTGAAGGTGAACCAAACAGTTGTTTAAAACCAATTAGAAGATTAGTTGACCATTAGGTTGAAAGAAACTTAATCAAGACCTTATCAATTAATCCTTTCTGTCATTTTTCAAACAAAAATGCCAAACAATTGCAGGTTACAGCTTCATGAATGTGAGTATTTTTTATAGCTTTTCTTCTGAACTAGTAGCAGTTGAAAACCATTGGGGTTTTGAGTGTTGCTTGAATAAATCAAGCTATCTAAAAAAATCCACCTTGCACCCTGGAAACCTGTTATGGACATTTTACAGACAAAACAATTCAAGTGTTAATTCAAATAATAACTTCAGCCTAACTGAAAGCATTTTTTCTTGTGAATCATTTTCAAAACATGCCTGTGTATGACTTATATCACTACTCGTGTGTCCACTGTCCAGGCTTTTGACAAAAGTTGGATATCAAATATACTTATTTATGACCCTACGATCTATGATTTACAATCGAAAGTTCCAGAACAACAACTAAACGGAGGTCACTATGGTGAGATTATTTTGATCAAATACTTTTCCCAAAGCCAAAAATATATCTAAACTCTTTTACTAACATAGACGGGAAGCTCTTAAAGTGCTCAACAATTGCCTCAGCAGGGCAAACTCTATCTGCTGATGAAGATTACATGACATTAATTGACTTTCAGGTGTTATTGTTTTGTTACTTCATTTTCCATGGTGAAGAATAAACTTTTGAGTCCCATCTAATATCCTGCATACATCATTTTCAATCTAAAATAAAAAGGTTCCAGTTCCACAGCAACCAAGTCGACTGCTTAAAGATATTACAGCGGTCAAAAAATGTGTATGCGACACTTTTTGTCTTTTGTTTGGGCGTCTGGCCTGGCTCGGCTTGGCTTGGCCTGCTTTGTGTCCTTTAGACCAGCTTCCAGAAACACCAAATCCTCAGATTAATGAAAAACATGCCCGCCTTCTCCTTTCGTTTCATCTACCTTTCAAACGTTTTGCATTCAAACTGATATTTTCCCAAGACACTTAAACCTCAATCCAAACGTTACAGGTGAATACTGTTCAAAGCCCAACAAGCATTCATACACAGACCTCTTGTATGGCGCAGGCTTGGCCTTCCTCTGGCTACTGGTGGACTCGTCAGAAGTCAAACATCCGTCCTTGTCCAGTTCAGACATGTTGTTTTGCTCTCCGAAAAGTACAAATACAGTATTCTCTTTTTGATACCATTAAAATTGCAGGTCAGCTCATGAGATATTGTGGTCACGTTACACTTTAGTCTCCGAAACCTGGTCGGGTCCAATCGCTCCAATGCAGAATTTCATTTAAAAAGAGAAAATCGCTTGTTTTGTTTTGTTTTGTTCTTTTTAATTTCCAATAGCCCTTTCCGCAGCAGTTTTCAGTCCGTTTGGAAGTACTTTTTCTCTCTCGTCTTTTTCGGAGGCGAGGCAGAGCTTGTCCCCATCCACCACCACCACCACGACTATGCCTGGACATTTTTTGATTTCCTCTGGCGCTGCAGCCTTGAGCCAGACAGACAAAGGAGCGGAAACCCTGCCAAGTCTCTCCACTCCAGGCATGGCTTTTTCCTCTCCTCTCTGCTCCCTCGCTCTTTCGTCGTCCCTCTCAACTGTGGCAGCGTTCCCGAGAAGCTTTGGCGATGCTCCAGCATGTCTGCCACGCCGTCTCAACCCTCGCATCCATCCCGATCATCCTTTCGCGGTGGACCCCCACCCTCCTAACCCTTCCACTCCCACATCCTCTATTCCCCAGTCCAACCCACTCCACTCCAGCCAAAATAATAAACACACAAACTAAATCTTTAAGAAAATCACTCAAACATTAGATTCTTACCATTTCTCTTTGTCTCTTTGAAACTGAACCAAATACCAGAGTTAGTGTCCTCAACACTGGCTTCACTCACACAACCCTTACACTTACTCACTCCTTGTTTTATTCATCTTTCTCTTTATAATGTTAAAGGGCAGTGAGTGTGTGTGTGTGTGTGTGTGTGTGTCTGTGTGTGTCTTGGGTCTTTTGTTCACTGCCAGTGCAGATCTATTCATCATGTGCCAAGACTCAGTGCCCTCACTTGTAGTGAAGAGGGTCCAGGTTGGTGCCAACTGCCCTGACTGCCAACTTAGTGCTGCTTTCTGTCTGTTTACACACACACAAAACTCCATGACTCCCTCTCTCACACACACACACACACACACACACACACACTTTTGTCTTCACCATTAGCATGTTTAGAGTGACAGTTTCACAATAAATAAATATAATCAACAGATGTATGGATTATGCAAGTGCACTATTAGTCGACTAACTGAGCGTTGCTACCCTTGCTAGTCGGCGCCAGAAACACTAGTCAGTTACACTAATTATTCATATTTTATTATATTATGAATGACGCAGGTTAACTTTTGTGAAACTAGCACAATTTCGCGGTATTTGGATCTGGAAAATAAAGTTTGTACGTAGGCTGTGTCAGCACAAACTGGCATATAACAGCTCGGCCGGAGAGATTTGTCACTGCATTCAGCACAGGCAGGCGGATGTTAACCTGCAAGAAAAGAAGACTGCTGGTGCTAGCACTGCTAACATTAGCCGTGCTCAGCCAATGTAAGACACAGCCACCCTCATAGGCTGCATTTGAAGACCGACTGCTTCGCAGCGGTGCACACAGGCCGCCACATTTCGAAGGCTCCTTAAAAATGTAGCTGAGAAATGCGTCCTTCTTTTCCTGGGAAACAATGGCTCCAATGGATGGATCCTTCGTGGCTAAACCTATCCCACAATTCATTGCACATCGATAATAAAATAATATGGCAGCAGACAACACCGACGGAGACAATGAGGATTACACTTTTAAATGTAAGTATTTGGTTTCAGCTCAGTTCAACAGCTAACGGTACAACTGTTAAAAAGACCACGGGCCTTAAAACCTCAAGTTTTAGTAAAAAAAAAGATACGAGTTGACAAGTTGTCGAGCAACAAGGTAAGGGCGGGCACAGCAGGGGATGCAGAGCAGGAATCCTCCACAGGCCAGACCATCTCATTTCAATTGATTCGTCGCGGTCAACAAAGGATGTGGTCCCTGAATTGTGACACAGCTATTGTTTACCCACAGACACTGTTACACCGATTAAATTGTGCTCACATTTGACCCTTATCCTGATTGTTTTGATACTTTTAGATTAATTGAGTTGTCTAAATTTAAATTGCAGTTTGATCAACAGGAAAATTAGTCATTAGGAACATCAGTATGGAATAGGGTTGAGCGATCGCTGCTTGCTCATGCCTTTGCAAATGTCACAACGATATTTGACTTGTTTTCTCATTTCCAAATGGTCAAAGTTGTCATATGCTTTGAGTAACACACAAGAAACATTCCACCTTGAAAGATGGCGGTGGCTGCCAGTGGCCTCTGAGCTGACAGAAAACATCCTTTCATTGATCATTCACTCATGATGAAACTCCCTGTAAAATGGGGCTCTATGTTTTAAAATCATAAATCGGCTATCTGCAATTTCACAGGGTGACAATAGGACTGTGGTTAGGATCGGGCAAACCCTAGTATGGAATGTTAAAAGCCAATAGTTCCATTTAAGAATTAATTCTCCTAATATCAGATATTTATTGCCAATACTCTTATTCAATATATCTTTATAGACTTTCAGTGAAAATGTATTGTGGCAATAATATATCTTTTCTTTACATCAAATGATCCTTCAAACTATCATTCAAAGCAAATGAAAAAAGTTTACTGACATTTTTAATTCACGGCATCAAGGGCTAGCGTGTACGTGATGCATTCAGGATCTCAATTTCATATAGTTTCAAACAGCAGATGAGGCAAAGCAAACAAGGACAATACTGAACAGAGATTCAAACTACTGACAAAATGATCTAACTGGCATGAAATGCAATCAGAAGAGACCTAATTAGAGTCAAAGTGTCTGTTAGACTACATTTCCATTCCTGAAAAGCTGTTACTTCTTGTTCCTTTGATATCAAATCAAAACCATCTCTACACCAGTTCTCCGGGTTAAAACAAGTTTGGTTTTCTCAGTTTCCAATGATCCTCTTGTCACAAAAGGTTAAAAAAAAATAAAAAAAATACAGTACACCAGTCTTTAATTCACTGCACTGACTTCCTGTGTGTCAAAGGATGGATCTTAAAATCCTACTACTTGTCCGTAAAGCACTAAATGGTCTCTGGCCTGGATACGGTTTCTGATATACTTGTATGTTACGATGCATCCAGACCCCTCAGGTCATCTGCAGACTGGGACGGGTTCATTCAGTGTTTCCAGAATGAAAACCAAGCAAGGAAAAGGAGCTTTTAGTTTCTCTGCTCCCTACCTGAATACCTGAGGTCTACTAAAAGCTCACTGAAACCAGGGCTCAAAGCGTTATTCTTTGCTGAAGCTTTCTAACAAATTAAATACATCATTTCTATTCAATCTTAAACTAATTATTTGCTTGCCTTTGTTTCTATTTTCATTCTCTTACAAATGCAATTTCAAAGTCTTCTTAATGTGTTTCTATGCCTCTGTGAAGCATTTAAATTGCCTTATTTTATTGTCTTTTAAATGCAATCTTAATATCTTCTTAATGTCTTACTTTTGATATATTTCTATGCCTCTGTAAAGCATTGTGTCTTGTCTCTGAATGGTGCTACCTAAATAAACTTACCTTCCCACTTCGCTGCAGGACACACTAGACCAATTAGTTGATCACTTGCTGCCTAGAAGACATACTACAGGGCATACTGGGATATTTATACAACATATATTACTTTAAAAAATATGTAATACCTCTATGAATGATGTATGATGTATTAATTGGTTCACCACAGCCACACCAACACAAATCTAACACACTTCAACACATTGTCTTTAATTTGTGGGGGAGGCTGTACTGTTATTATACCTGAATAAGTTTACACCTAACACAAACTGATAAATAATTCTAACATTGCAATATGTTTTTCAACTGGTCTGTTCTGAGAGGTTTCAGTCTCTTTCCCACTGTGATCTTATGTTTATGCAAGAATTATGGAAAGTTTAAGACAAGAGTTTGGGGGTTTTTATCTGCACTGTCTATATGATTTAGCATGATATTTATGTGATTATGAACTTCACTTTTTACAGACTTTTAATTTGGATAAAGGAGAGTGCTTCTATTGAATCAGCAGATAAAAGAATTGAGGTAAAAGTTTGTTGTTCTAGTAATAACCAGATGTGGACAAAGTACACAGCTGCATTACTTGAGTCAAAGTACACTTACATCTGGTCAAATATTACTCCAATACAAGTGAAAGTTCTTCAGTTATTTTTTTTACTTGAGTTAAAGTACTGATTACTTCCTTTTGAAAATACTTAAGTATTCAAAGGTACACATTGTTGTATTATTTCATAGTGTATTTACAGGATGTATTGACTCCGAAAAACCTGCTGAATGCACTGACTCACTGTAGAATCTGTAGAATAAAAAACTTGTATCATGTGCTACAAAGCTGATAGAAATGGCCATAAAAACACAATTGAATCAGCAAAACAACAGCTAACTACAAGCTGTTTATCAGAATATAACAAACACTTAATACCTGACAGGACACACCTGACACGCTGACAGGTTCAAACATGAGTGACAGTGCTTCAAGTACTTCACTTCACTATAGAAATGTAGTCAGAGTCAAAATTACAGTATGTGTCTTTTAAGTGTAGTGGAGTAAAAGTCATAAGTTCAAAAAAATATATTACTCACAGTACAGATGCTGGGAAAATATACTTAATAAAGTATTCAAGTAAATGAACTTTGTTAACGTCTGCCCCTGGTAATAACAGGCAGTTAAAGGAGTGAAAGAGAAGTTCTGCATTTGTAAATAAATAAAGTTGTTTTATTTGAAGTATATATTACCATATCAGGGGTGGTGACTGACTTATATCATGCATTTGTTTTTATTTCTGGTTCTCAACTTTTATATATTTACATACTGTACAATGTACAAATGTGCAAATGTATGATAATATGCATTCAACTTCACATAACAGCAACAGTTGGTTGTCAACGTTTATTTGACGTAATTGCCTGTTTTGTAACTGAACCTGTTCCTGTCGTGTGAGGAAGGCAACACCGCAAACGTTGAGCAAAGATAACAAGGACATAAACCAGCAAACTGCCCCGTTTTGTCTCGTTAACCTGCTGCCAAAAGTTATATCTTGTTGCTACAGAAGCTAGCATGCTAAAGCTAACCAGGCTCAGTTTGAGTCTTACCGGAGACTTTGATGCTGTCACTCCGCCCGGGCAGCGCTGTCTCTGGAGTCGGCATCTGGGCTTTAGAGGCCATGTCTCCCATCCTACTGTACACAAAATGACGCCAAACCAGACGGAGCCTGGAGGAGGAGACCATTGAACCAACAGCGGAACCGACACGCTCCCACAGCACACTCAGGGCTAGCTCGGCTAGGTTAGCTACATAACAGCGACATTACCTAACGTAAACACCGGTCTTGTGTAATGTGACGGTGCGCAGTTACACAACAGTGACCATAAACAAAACTGCATGCATAAATATATACCATATATATACGTATACTATTATACTTTAAATGCTTTAAGCACAAATTATGACCCTTAGCTGTAATTATTTAAACAAATTCAAAACTTTTAACTATTTTATTTGTTCTTCCATTATTTAATTGACATCACATGTTCGCCGAATTTCCCAGATTACCTTTTTATTTCTCAGTGAAGTTGGTGTGTACACTTTGAAAATGTTTACTGTCACTAATAAGTAGCATAACTTTAAATTGTGAGAGTTTTCAATGGACCTTGTTATTGCTGCAGACCAAAATGTCCCATATAGTACTGTGCAAAAGTTGTAGGCACTTGAAGTAAAGTGCTCTTAAAAATAATTCCATAACGAGTTAGTATTTGTTAATTAACTTCATAGAAAGTGAATTAATTAAAAAAAAACGAAATCAAATCAGTATTTTCTGACACTGTCATGCTGCAAATTACTCCCTTTGAGAAATATGTGTCTATTTGTTTTAATTATTATTATTATTATTATTATTATTATTTGTATTTACTTTGCGTTTTTAAGGGTAAGAGGTCCTATGTCAGGCACTGTATTGTCTAATGTTCTGTAAAATATTGTAAAAAAAAATTATCTTAATTGTTTTGTTTTTTTTTTAAAATCAGTATTTTCTGTGACCCCCCTTTGCCTTTTACATCAGATCTCCTACCCACACTTGCTCGCAGTTTTTCAGGAACTTGGCAGGTAGGTTGTTCCAAGCATTTTGAAGAAGTTGCCACAGTTCCTCAGTGGACATAGTCTGTCTGTGAGTCTTCTGTCTCTACATGTGATCTCAAACTGACTCCCTAATGTTGAGATCGGGGCTCGGCGGGGGCCAGATCATCTGTTGCAGGACTCCTTGTTGAAAAGATAGTTCTCATGACTCTGGCTGTGTGTTTGGGCTCGTTGCCCTGCTGCAGAATGGTCAGATGCCTCCCTGATGGTATTATGTGATGTATCAGAATTTAAACATCAAAAGTACTAAAAGTTTTACAGGGAGGAATCACAGGGTTTTGAGCTTTATGTCTTTTTACATCATCATTGACAGATTAGTGCTCTCTGTGGCTGTTTTTAATTGGGCTGCTCTTTAAATTGCGCAGGTGTTTTTGCATTCAGCCCCACTCTGTGCCTTTCTCCCACTGTCACCTGCATTTCTGCAACTTGGACAAATGTTTATTGTTTGTTTGTGTTCTATAGTTTGTTGTTGATGTGGGAAACAAAGTATGAAAATCACATTAAAAGCAACCAAACATTTTAATGTGAAATAGTGGTTCTGTTTTATCCATGAAAAGTTATTTTATCTAAAGTCTTAAAGATAGTTAGTGTGACCTACAATCTTAATCACAATCATTTCATTATAATCATTCTGAGTCACCGTACTGTGACCTACGTGAATGACTTTAGTCCTGTTATTTTAACTTAATTAGGCTCATCAGGCCAAGACTAAGTCATAATTTAAAAAGCAAAGTCTGCTCTCATCCGTTGTTTTGATTAATTTGTGATGCATCAAAACAATCAAAAACAAACTGAAAATACTAAGCATAAACCAGACAGGTTGGGAAATAAAGTGGTGTGAACTGAATACACACAGCAATATGAATATCAATGGATGGTGAAAAAAACTAATTTGTTGGCTGTCATGTCCTAAATTGTGTATTTGGAATTCATGTTATTGTTAAACAAGTATTAACTTCTTGTTATTGTCTTGCAATTGTATTATTATAATCCTGGATTACTGCTATAGATTTAAATTGATCTTAAGCAGGGAATTTATGCACAAAGTGTTAACATAAATATATAAATAATATGATATTAAAATACATCAGATTTCATTACATTTTTGGGAATATTACAGAAATAAAATGTTAAAACAGTAAGACAGAGCAAAGATAAATGAGCGTGCTCATTGAATAATGAAATTAAAACATATAAATATATGACACATACAGTATAAGTAAGATAAGATGTTCCTTTATTGATCCCCGTAGAGGAAATTTAAATTGACATAGCATCACAAAAGAATAGCAGCATGGGGGGGGGGGGTTGGTTGACGCAAATGAGGCTCCATAAGATGGAAGCCACTGATTATTTCATGGTCTGTGCAGTGAAATGAATGCAGAACAGCCTCCATCGGTCTACTGGTTCCCAGTGCGCTGGGTGGGGGGAGGGATGGAGGGACAGATGACGAGCCATATGGAAGAACCCGGGAGGAACGTTGCTCATGTTGGAAAAGAAAAAAATCATTTTCGGTGTCTGATTGTTCCTGTATGGTGGTGAGAATCATCAATAATTTAGCAGGCGAGCAGTTTTACATTCCACTACAGCAAATGAGTGTTATAGATGAAATGGTGTAGCCATGTTTGAAGTGTTTTTGGAAGGTACCTTTATTTTGTGATTGTCTCAGTAATGTAGTAATAAATGCAAAGGAGACTCACCTGTACACCTCAGGTGGGAGTCATCAAAAAAACAACATTTCTTCAAGCTAAAACCAGTTAAATACCAATCAGCTGGATATTATGAAATCCTCATTAAGGGGGGGGGGGGGTATTTCCACTGCCACACTCCCTTTAGACCTGAGCCACAAAATGGAGTGAAGTCTGAGATGTTGATTGGATAATAAACCAAAGGTGCGACACAAAAGGAGAGATTCTTGGAAATCTCTGGTTAATGTGGCGATATGCTCAAAAAGATAGGCCTAAATGGGTTCAATATTTCAGTATTACTGGAGGCTATACCTGTTTCTTTATGAATAGGCCGAACAGATGTCCCTGTTTATGGTGTCCTGTCCCTGGCTGAAAATGTCCCTGTTTGTAATTAAGAACAGACGTCTAGATGCTTGTTTATGCCAAGAGAGGGGGCTCGCTGTAGCTATAACAGTTTCAGAAGCTAAAACCATCATAATAAAGTTATCCAATCACATTTTTTGTTTTGTTGTCTCTAGGCAGAGAAAAGGTTAGCTGGCCCACTCATTGGTTCATAACTGGGCAGCAAACTAACAAAAAGAAACTTCAAACAAATTTAATGACTGCTTCAAAGTTAGGGAGTCGTCATTTTATCAGTCGGCCTTCACAATAGTTTATTACAGTACAACAGTTAATATGGTAAAAATACATGACTGTCCCCCTTTTTTATAACAGGAGGATACAGTTAGCCTCCAACAAAAGAGAGAAAAATACAACAATTTTTAGCTGGAGCTAAAAAGAAGGAGTAGCTAGCATCCCCGGTAGCGTGCTGACGTAGGATCGAACCAAGAACTGGTAACAACCCACCATGCCGCCTGCTGAGGGCCGAATCTGACCTGTAAAGTTAGCAGGTGGCTGCTGTGGGCTGGAAACTCTGCCTGATCTTTTATGGACCCGCAATCAACGTGAGAACACAAACGAGTGTTGAGTTTTAAAGGATTACGTTTAGTTAGAGTTTCTGTTACAGCTTGAGGTGAGTCAGCTGCTGTTCTAAGCCTTATAAATTACATTTTAAAGGGGCTGAGGGTGTTGGTGAATGTCACCTGACAAGAGCTGCAGCCATTGTTGCATTTACAAGAAAAGAGGTCATAATATGTCCTCTGAGAAGTGTTACGTCATCATGCACAGATTGGAGGCTACAGTGACTCAGTATCGGAAAGTGACGAGACGGACTGGGGCTAGCGGGTTAGCATGTTAACTTCAGTAGAAAGAAAAGACATAATAGAGACAAGAGTTAACATTGGCGTTGCTGTCCACCACTGAAGAGTAAAGGAATGAATTTTGATCCTGAATTCACGTTTCTTCTAAACAGCTGTTAATGCTAACGTTAGCAATGTAGCAATAGCAAATCTTGCAAATAGCTGATTTAAATGCCACTTTTAGTCAAAAAGCTAGGCTACGTAATCTTCATGCTGACATTGCCCACATTTCCCAATAAGCACACAGGCGTATAATATAGGTACAAAAGTATGTGGACATCCATGTGTACCTCTGGTCCATAAACAAATGGTTTTCCTACTTCGTTGTGGATGACTGGTCTGCACAGAGCCCTGACTTCAACCCCATCCAGAACCTTTGGGATGACCTGGATCAAGCCGGGCCTCATCACCCAGCGGTGGGTGACACTTTTCTGACTGAATGGGAGCACATCCCTGCAGCCATGGTTCAACATCCAGTGCAAATCCTGAAACCAGAACAGTGGAGGCTGTTATAGCAGCACATCAGTGCCCATTGTTTAGAGATGAAATGTTCAGCTGTCACATGGGTGTCACGTTTGGGTGTTTTGGGCCATGTATTGTGTTTTTATTTAGATAACACACCGGTTTATTTGTTGCTTTTTACAATATACTGTTTCTTGGATTGAAACACCATATTAATGTCAGTTTCATTTAGAGTCAGATTGACTGGGCCCTGGTTTGGTGAGGCAGATGCTCTCACTCTCCCTCCCCCCCTCCCTCCCTCCCTCCCTCCACCCTCAGAGGAGGACTAGGGATGAAAAGCAGAGGGAGGATAGAGCTGGAAGCTGAGGATGTAAAAACCTGGCTTCAGCTGACTCCCTCTCTTTCAGAGGACCACCCCCTCCCCTCTCCTCTCCTCTTCCTCTCTTCTCTCCATCTGACTGCGCCCAACTTCTCTCCCTCCATCCTGTCACACAGCTACTGTATCCACCTCCTGACTGCACCCAGCACAAACAAACCCTGATATCTGTGGGTTTAGGATACTGCACGGCTCCAGCACTCTTCTGGGTTTGGACTATTTGTGCTATAAGATATTCTTTGGAGAAAAAACAAAACAAAACAACAACAACCAGTTTTCAATTCAGCTGCAGAAGAAGGACGATCCGACCGCCGCATTCCCCGCAACATCCCTCCGCTTCCTCCGCATCCTCAGCATCCCTGCATGGACTTCCAGAGGAGGGCAAAGCGGACCGGGCTACGCACGCCAGTCAGGTCGGTTTGAACCGCTCTGCCACCGGACAGAACTGTATTTACGGAGGACTATGGTGCTTCTTTGGGGGCATCGAACCTTAAGTAGGTGCCCGCTGATGGTTAAAAAAAAAGAAACCTGCGCCATTTATCCAGCATCCTGCCGCTGGCTGAAAGGTATTGTTCCGTTTTTACGCACGACTGTAGGTTTATTCGTTTTAATCCATTGATTTCTTTAAAGGCCTAGTGTTTTTTTTCAGACCTCCAGCAGCTCCTTTGCGCTAAATCTGCCCCTGCAAAAGCCGCAGTGAGCTGTCGTGCTCTGCGGAACTTCTTATTTCTGTCGCTTTTTTTCTGAAATATGAGCGAGAGGCTGCACACACACACACACACACACACACACACACCCAGGATACACACCCAAACCCCATCACACACACACACACTAAAACCATCTAAAATGTCCTACTCTCACAGCTCACGGTGTATTAAGACAGATATGATGTTCTAATTATAAAAACAGCACACTGTTATATTATTTCATGCAGTGTGTGGGCCTACACAGATATTTATTGTGTTGTAATGTGAGTCATTTGTGTGGGTGTCTGGGCTCGAGTATTTTTTTTTTTTTTTTTAAATATAGGCTCTAACA
>NW_019525453.1:7761327-7795548 GCF_002814215.2 Seriola lalandi dorsalis | reverse complement strand
CCCCCCCCCCCCCCCCCCCTTTGCATTTTAGCCTACATGAGATATCTGGGTCATTAGCATTTCAGCGGTTAATGAGGCTGCAGATGGGTCCATCTTTCCTCTCCTCTGCCGGGGAGCCGTTGGGCAGCACAGATGCTGCTGCAAATACACAAATGAGAAGAAACAAGGAAAATACAACATGTCATGATGGCTTTTTTCCTCCTTTCTTTTCTTTTTTTTTTGTTATGGATCTGACAGGACTGTGTTCTCATGTGGGATGAGGAGTAAAATCGCAGCAGCAGCAGCAGCAGCAGCAGCTTCCTCCCCTGCAGCTGTGTCATTAATGCAGTGGTGTATAAGAACGTGCATTATGACTGCTCCTGCTGCTGCTGGATAATGGAGGGTAATGCTCTAATGGTGCAGTGCTGCTTAAAGGACCATACCGGTATTTATTTATTTCTTTTTTGCATTATAAAAAATTATTCCTCTCGACCATTTTCCAATGCATGCTGCATTATTTTAGATTTTTTTTTTTAATGTGTTTTTTTTTCAGCTTTCCAGGAAGCCATTATTGGTTTCAAGTCATCAGTGGTATGAAAATGAATTTGCAGACAATCCATGTCGATGAACATCACGTCCTCCTTTAATGCAGCCTGTTTGAAGTTGCATTATCCTTTTATAATGTGCAGTGAGAAGTGTTGGGGATGCTATCTAACTATCTCAAGCGAGATGGTCCAAAAATTAATCAGAGGGAAGTCACATGATTAAATGCATTATAGCCTAAAAGATCATCTCTAATACAGGAAATGAAAATGTAGCTTTTTTCTCTCTGATATACTGGTCACTGTGCCGTTGTCTTCAGGCCTCTGGAAACGCTTAAAATAGGCAATTTTAAGAAGAAGAAAATCACACTTTGGTTGAGCTCTCACCTGTGAGAGGAGATTGCAAGTTGATATTTTGTTTTTTTAAAACAGAATTTTTTTAGGCTGGAAACCACTGCTTCAAGTCTGTGCAGATGTATTTTCATACCAGAGTGAGAGAGGAATGGAAACCAGTGGCTGTGGATTAATGCAAGAACTGAATCATAGCTCATTTTGGAAAATGGTGGAGTAAAACATCCAACACGCTTCAACATATGAAAATATTCAGTCAACATTGTTATTAATCTTTAATTAGTCAATATAACCAATAGATAGACTGTATAGAAGTATTGCCAATTCTGTCATTGGCTTGAATTTGAAGGTCAGCAGGATGTAATCGCATACACACTCACACCTGTGATCCACTGTAGCATCTTAAAACCCTCCTGAGCTGCTTGTCTGTTCTCAGACTGCAGGAGGAGAAAGAGAACGGCAGAAAAAAACAGTAAGAGCTGTTGTTATTCTGCCTTAATACATAATGTACTGAATGTATTCAGTATAATCAGCATTATAGATTCTGTGGTGTGGTCTGTATGCATACATTAATATGAATATTTGATATAATCAGCTTTTTATACATAGTCATAATATAAGTAAATCAGTGCAGTCAACATTCATACATTAGTGCAACCAGTATAAGCAGCTAGAATGCATATGTCATTGTTAGCAAGAAATAATCAACAGAAGTGAAGAGTGAAATGTAGAAAATGTGTGGTTTGCTTTATCTGCAGACACTGTGAGAGATCTCCAAGCTCAGTTTATGTCCTTGTTTAAAATGCATGAAATATGTTGGAAATGTTTCATATTTTCCTCATATTCAATGCCACTTGATGCTTTTGAAATGAAACATACACACACACACACACAAAAAGAAGAAGAAAGCCACACTGAAATTTTCATGACGACGACTTAATTTCTGTCAAGTCCTGTCAAGGTCGAGAAATCTGTTGGGAGGATACAACGAGGGATAAAAATAAAAAAAAAAGAAAAGTGAAAGTGACTGGGACAAAGCCCAGTGAAGCAGGACATGGGAAGCTCCAGTGGGATAAAGTGGGATAAAGACTGGAGATGGAGGAAGTGGGAAAATGGGATTGAGACGAACAAAAAAGCAGAATGTGTGGAAACTGAACAGATTTGGACCAGAGTGGGACAGAGTGATGCAGTAAAACACAGGGAATTATGGGTCGCCTCTCCTCGTGTTCACAGCGGACCTTGATTTAAATGTCCATACAATTAAGGCACGCGGTGAATGCCAAGAGAGTGACCCAATGTCAACGCTGAACTCAGTGATCAGGTTTTCTGGTGGCCAAACCGAAGACCCACAATCCTCAGCTGTAAATGATAAGTGCATTTCATAATCAACAACATGGCCGTCTTGATTGAAACAGGACAGATTTCTGAGCTGTTTTCTGGGAAACCACCATGGCTTCATGAGGAGAGGCCTGTAGCTGCAGTGGCACTGGTGGCCACTAGATGGCGCCTGTGTAACCTCCCTGCGGTGTTTTAGCCTATCAGAGTCACATGTGGTGGTTTCCGTTCCCACCCTTTTCTTTCTGGGTCCAGTAATTGTCAAAACTCATGGATTCATAACGTCACTTTGAAAACAGAGTCAGATACAGACAGACCAAATGAAATCAAAGAAACGTCACATAGTTATTGTCATGGTAATATATGATAAGTTCATGAGAGTGGGACAAGAACATTATGTACTATTTGTTTCTGTCCTACAGTGAAGTTTTAATATTTCAAATCCAATATAATTATCATTTAGGAATCAAGATTCTTGGCAACTAAAAAAAAAAACAACATCCATAAATAATCTGCTTCCATGGGGGAAAACCTCACACTCTCCATACTTTAATCTTCCCCAACATGGAAACAAACAAGGGGAAAACAGGAAGAGAAATAGATCCATGTCTGATATTCTAAAAGCAGCAGTAAATGTTGCTTCACACTTCACGTCACCAACATCGTTGTTTGTGTTTCTGTTGCGTCTCACGTCGCCCTCCTTGGATCAGCCTGTTAAACCAAAGGAAGTCTTCACTTATTGTGTCAGATCTGCAGGACGGTCCGACACGCAGGTCTAATGTCCTCATCACAGGTCATGAATCCAAACACAGTCACACGGTCACACACATTTATGAAGGAAAATTACAAGTACAATGAAAAATATGAATAAAAAAGAGAAAGATAATGGATCAGTTGTTGGAAAGAGGAAACAGCGTCTTGTTTTTTTTTTTTTTTGCTTTGCTTCAGTAAAGATTCAAGTTTCGAAGGAAACGAAGGATTAAAAACAAATGAGATAAAGGGGGATATTTTTTCACATTTTTTGGCTTAAAATGGTCATTTTTTGGAACATGAAATAAAAGAAATTTCACTCATGGTTCCTCACCAGGACCTGGGCCAGAGGGGGGCGACCCTGTGGAATCTGACTGCCCCCTCTTAGTATTATGGATGGATTGAATAACGACAAAGACCACAAAACACTTTCAATTTGAGCTTTGTGCCCCCCTTCTTTAGGCCCCACCCCCCATGTAAGAGTTCCCAACTCCTCCTGAGATCATGTTAATCACTTTCCTCCTAATAAAACTAATGTGCAGTGGTATAATGTCAGTTTTCAGTTCTCAGTTTTAGTCTGTGTCATCGGTGTGTGATATAAATGAATATGATGTAAGTGAGTCTGTTCCCTGTCAGGAGACGTGGAGCCTTTAGCGGAGCAGGAAATCTCCTGAGTTATCACTTACTAATGTCTTTTCCCCAAACACACAGGCTGTAATATTGATTGTGGATGAACAGTGGCTCTGCTGGGAAAGATGGTGGTGTATACTCTATATACTGTAAATACTCTATATACTGTACTATATGCTGAATGTGACGTAGATACAGTACAGGTACAGGGATGGCGGTGGATCACTGAGGGAATTCACAGGGTTAATCTGCATCTTATTTTGTTTTTGATATTGTTTGAATACATTTTATAAATAAAGTATTCTGATGTTTTTTTTATGTGACTCAGAGGAACGTAACATGAAACTGACTTACGTTATATGAAGATACACTTTGTAAAGCTCTATTGTATTATGGTACTTTTAATGTGAAATGACAATAAACTTAATCTGAGTCTGAATCTAAAGGTTGTGACTGTTACTGCAGCTCATTGAAACTTATGCAAAATGAACCTTTTTCTTTTTAAAACATTTATTTTTAACAAAGAATTCCCATTAACCAGTGTGAAAGTCACTTTTGTAAAACATATTTATAAGATGTGAGATCAGACAACTAAAATATGAAACAGATAATAATAATGTACATGAAGGCAATTAGAAAGACATATATAACTTAAATATAAGTAACCAGATAAATATGCTGTATAACCATGTTAATTTGCAAATTTTGCACTTCTGTATTAAGTGTTTTATTTAATATTACTATGTATTGATTATGAAGGAAAACTGGAATGATCAGGTAAGAAGGAAAATTAAGTAAATTACTGTTTAAAATGAAGAACGGGACCCAAGTTGTGAATTGATGATGTAAAAAATAAACATTTCTCTGTATGTGTCTTTTTAAACGATGAAATAAATAATGATCAATCAATTATAAATCAATTTTTCACTGTGTTTCTTTTCGTCTTTCTTCTTTTTACGATAAGGAACTGTTTTCACTGAGCATCAGGAGAATTACACTGTAACCTGATGAAAAGATAAGAAAACACATATGAATCATATATAAATAAATAAAGATTTCATCAGAGAAAACGAGTCAAATTCATAGAAAACCATCCAGAAATAATATAATAATTTAAATAGAAATGAGTGGTTTCCATCCAGTAAGGACACTGATGTAAACTGGTGTAAAAGCATGTGAATCCATGAGAGAGAGGAACTGAGTTCACTTCTTCTTATGTGAAAGTCAGAGTTTTCTGCTCTACAGCAAGCTGCCACACGTTCTTTTGCTTCGTTAATAGCTTTGATTTCGTTGGTTTTTTTCTACGATGGTTTACATGTAACAAACATTAAGAAGTAAGTGACGGCATCACATGATAAAGGCATGAAAACAGAGGTTGAAAACTATCTTTTATTTGAACTTTATTTAACAAAATACATTCCATATCAAACATAGAATAAAGGCATTGCCAGAAACACCAGCATCTAAACCACACGTACACAGACACTTCAGACTCTGCACATTAAACAGTCCCTCCAACCGTCAGTACAGTACCAGTCAACTTGTTTATTTTATAGTATTATAATATATTGTGGACTAGAAAGTCTTCTGCTAAAATCTGCTCTAACCTTTGGCTTTTTATTCAGCGATGCCATCCTGAGAGAAAGTCCTTCTGATGAGAGGAAGAGGAGAAAAGAACAACACAGCAGAGGAATGTGTGAACGACAACAAATCTCATGAAAAGACCAAAGTAAAAAGTATTATCTGTCCATCTAAAGCCTGATATGTCTCATTCCTCTGTGCTGTAGAGCTCCATTGTTGTCAAAAACTATTAGAAACGAATGTGTATTCATCCGCATTTGTTGGAAATAGTGCCAACAAATGCACTTTTTACTCCTGTTTGAGTAACGTTTGCTAAGAACTACAGTGCTCAGCAGTTTAAGAAAAAACACTGAGCCTTTTCTAAAAATGAAACTACATATTTGTGACCCATTTTGAAAGTTTTACGTCTTCAGTAGGAACCAGTGGACATGGAGCACAGACACAGGCAGAGCAGGTTTTTAAATGGAATCTGTTGAAAATAACAATAATATGGAATATCAGACGCCTTATTCTTTAAATAGAATTCAAGCAAAACGCACTGACTGAAGAATAAAATATATTGATATCATTAAATTACATTCATTTTACATATTTAGATTAGATTTTAGATTATGCTGCTCGTATAGGAGCTAAAAAATGTGAAGATCAGTGTCAGTCAGTGTGTAAACTGAACCCAGTGAGACACGTTCATGTCCTTCATTCATTCATTCATGTTAATCTTTTGTTACTGTAAAGGAAATATTTAGATTTTCTTGGTCTCAAACGCTGTTTCAAAAATATTCAACCCTGAATTCTGTGAAACTTATATAATGTTTTATCTGATGTTTTCGCTGTGACGATAATCTAATGTGAAAGAATGAGGGGACGTGAAAGGTAATATTTCTTTGAATTTAACAGGGTTCATTGGACTTTTAGATTGTGTAATTATGTAATTATACAGATACTCCACATACTGCACTCTTTAAGGAAGATTCAGATAGTTTTTAAGATTAAAATTGTCTAAAATGACTGTTAAGCTGAAAAAAGAGAAAATTAAAACAAAACAAAGGGATATAAGTTTTGTCCACATTTCAGGAAGTGCAGAAGAGGGCATTAAAACAGCATTTAGACCATGATGACATGAGATTAAATTTATATAAATGAAAAGTTGAATAAATAAATAAATTGTGGGGGAAAAAAAGTTGTTCGTTTAATGGAATCCTGGCTCAGGTCCTGTCAGAACGTTTCAGCACAAAGAGCCTCAGGAGGAAGAGGAGGGGACAGAAAATGGACGGATGGATGAAGAACTTACAGTGAAGATGAAAGAGAGTAATAAAACTAGAGGACGAAGCAGGTCTGTATCAGTGGAAGGAGAATCCAGATGTGGGCAGACCACCGCACCACTGGCTGATGAACTTCAGGACATCCTGACACTCCGGACTGTGAGTGGTCTGCAGGGGGAGAAAGACACAAACCACCAACAATCAGAAAACAGATTAAACATAACAGACACCTATTCTGATAACTGAATAGTTGTTTCTATCATTTTTCAAGCAAAAACAGAAAAGGAAAGTCAAATCTTTGCAGATTTCAGCCTCTGAAAAGAAGGTTTTCTGCTTTTCTTTGTCATAGATCAGTGTAAACTGAATATTTGGGTTTTTTGGGGGTTTGGTTGAACAAAAAAAGACATTTGAAGACGCCACCTTCAGCTCAGTTTTTTTTTTGACAATATTTGGATGTTTCATAAACGACTAATTGGGAAAATGATCAGTGGATTGACTCATAGTGAAAACAATCGTTGGTTGCAGTTCAAAAACCTTTGCTGTCACTACTGCAGATGGACGCTGTAAAAGGTATGTGCTTGTGTGTGTGTGTGTGTGTGTGTGTGTGTGTGCTAATGATACTGCGATTAGTGTGCTGACTCACTGATGTTGAGAGATGAGATGATGAAACTCAGTGAAATGAGTTTGGATTTGGTAAATGAGACATCAGACAACTTTTATTCCCTCCGTGTTCACCCATTGTCTGTGTGTGTCACAGTTGAATTAACCTCTTGAGGGACCCCAGGGTAATGGGCCCCTATGACCCTGACTGTGCTGGGAAGTTTTATTATTCCAGCTCCATCTCCTCAAATGTGAATATTTGATTGTTTTCCCATTTTTTTATGATAATAAACTGAAATATTTGGGGTTTTTGATTGTTGGTCAGCGACTTGACCGTCAGGTAATAAAGTTGTGACTCAATAAACTCATTCTGAACACTAAAACTAAAGAAGAAACTTCCCACTTACATCACAGGAACCACAAACTGATGTTTGATCTGATTATTGTGAGGAGCACCTGTCTGCATTCATTTTCATATTAATGAAGGAAACACTGATTTCCAATAAATTCCTCAAATCACTTTACACTTTAAGCTAACAGATTCTAAGTGATGTAGCATGCAAACATGTAGGTGTAAAGTATCTTTGCTTATTAATGAGCTAATCGGCTTCATTAGGAGGAAACAGATTTTTCTCAACAACAACAGTAAATGTGTAAACAGATTGTTTCTGTGTTTGTTTTCTCCATGGTGGGAAATGAAGCCTCTTGTCAATCAATTGATTATTAAAGAAAATAACTATCAGATGTATTGATAATGAAAATAGTCGTTGGTTGCTGCTGTACAGTTCTTCTGTGAAGGAATAATACAACCTAAAATACAAGAAACAATCACAACACAAACTTAAATACTTCAAATCTTAAAACTAGAGTTTCCTTAAAGACACAGCTGAAGATGGAAGATACAAATTTCTAACAAATCTGCGATTAATCAAATTTTGCAGACAAAATTAAAATGGAGTAAACCTGGGGGCCCCTGGAGGTCTGGGGGGCCTTAAACTCATATGAGGTAACTGTTAAGTCAAATTTAGATCCTTTTCTCTAAGTGTCGCTTTTAACTTCTGAGATACTGGATAGTTTTCAGACCGAGAGGGTCTGAAGGAAAAAAGAAAAGGGTTTTCACTGAACCTACTCAACCTGTGACGAGGGGTCGCAGGCAGATGCTGCTTTATCTGAAGGAGTCAAAAGCCGAAAAGACGAGAGGAAACATGAAACAACATAACCTCATGGTTCACTGACCAGCTACGATTGACACTCAGACTGTTCTTCAAAAACATCTTGAAATGACTCATGGTTAGAAGTTTTTGAAGTGAAAGTTGAGGTAAGGTAAACGGGAGAAGTTTTAGGATGAGCTGCTCATACATTAAAAAGAGAGTGTGTAATTCTGTTCTTGTTGTTTTTCATTTGCTCACAGGGATGACACGACATCTGAGTGCGAGTCTCTCCGCAGTCAAACATAGACATGATGGTTTTTTCATATCAGAGAAATCTGTTTTTTTTTTGTCTGTGCAGGAACTGGCTGCCCTTGTGGACTGCACAATATAGACGTCATTGAAAGAACTGTGCGTCTTTCCGTCTGGTCTCACCTTCGTGGCCATGAGGAATTTGTTCCAGTCGTCCTTGTTGGCCGTTTTGCCCACAGACGAGAACTCGATCTTATTTCTCAGCACGGGGTAGCCTGGGGGCAGAAGAGCGCAGGGTGAGGGGTGCACTGTTTGTTACAGCATCAAAGTGACCTGCAGTCAAGTGATGGAACATTTTATATCACATTCAAATGTCAGGGACAAATCCTTTGAGATGAACTACATCATTTCATGGCGGTTCCTTAAACACAGACCTCAACTAAAAGCAGATTTGGATTTGAGTCAAATTCAACCTTCTCTTTGCATCTTTACAGAAAGATACACATGTTGAATATTGTGTGTAACAAAGTGGATCGTGTTTATCAAAGCACAATCATGCATGAAGATTTCTGAAGTACCAGCACAGGGAGAGGGAACACAGTCAACAACATGGTTAATTTATTTTTATTTTTAAGTTTTTAAGTTATTTTTTTGGGGGCATTTTTGCATTTATTCAGATAGTGAAGTGAGAAAGAGACAGGAAAGTCAGGGAGGGAGAGAGAGAGAGAGAGAGGTGATGACATGCAGCAAAGGGCCACAGGTTGGCCGCTGCGGTTGGGACTAAGCCCATGTGGTCCGCGCGCTACCAAGTGAGCCACCCAGGCGCCAACAACATGGTTTATTTGATAGAAGGTAGGTAGACCTCTGAATAACCAATGACATGTTTGCTGCTTTATGGTGTTCCTTAGTATTTTTATATTTTTTTCATAAAAGAATCTTATTTCACAAAACAAGATTGAAATAATATTTTTCTTTATTATTAGTTAAAGGTTTTTTCCTGTTACATCAAACCAGTTCTCCCACAAAGAGCTTCTCGGTTTCCCTCTGATCAATTTTCAGTTTTTCAAAATTTTACCAGCTTGTGTGAGGGCCTCAACTGTCAAGTGTGTGTGTGTTTGCGCGAGTTTGCGTTTGAGTGTGTGTGTGTGTGTGTGTGTGTGTGTGTGTGTGTGTGTGTGTATTACCGGTGAGGACACAGGGCAGCGAGCGCAGGCCGGTGTTTGTAGCCACCAGCGAGGCTTCATACGAGTTCCTCTCATCTCGGGGCAGAACCTGCTCTAACCGGTGGTCCATGGAGACCATCAGCACCCAGTCACGGATCTGCTCCCGCTGGGCATCCTGTAACACACACACACACACACACACACACACACACACACACACACACACACATTATAATATAATAAATGTAAACCTGTAGTTTTTAAAAACTACTTAAAAAAATATTCAAATTCTTCCTGGAACTTACGAACCAGCACAAACCACTATGTTTGCATATGTTAGTATAGTTCACAGCTAACAAAAGCTCATAAAATCACAGTTTCTAAAATGATTCTCAATAAAACGGTGAAAATAAAAATATAGACTTTATAAGTATAGAAATATATAATTTATTTTCATTTTTTCAACTTTTAAAGAGCTGCAGATTCTCATGTCCTCAGTCATGGCTGCAGTGACTTCATGTTGCTGACTGAGGCTGCTTTTCTTATTTTTGCGATGAATGTGACATTAACTGAACCAGATCTGATTCATGTCTCAACACCAACATCAGCTCCATCTACCAGTGTGACCACAGTGTTTCCTGTGGGATGTTTAGATGTGTGTGTGTGTGTGTGTGTGTGTGGTGAGTGGAGGTGGCGTCTCACAGTGACACAGAGTTTGGTGGGAACAGGAACTTCGAAGGGGATGTCAGTGTCGATGAAGTCAGAGTGGTCCAGAGCGTCCAGGGTCCCCTCGTCAATCGCCTGGAGACAGGAATAAACCAATCAGAGATGAAAACAGATGTCTTTCTTCAGATCACACAATCATGACATCATGAAGTGACAAGAATCATGATGGAAATTGTAATATATCTATAACTTGTTCATAGTCAAACAATCCAATGATGTTGGTGAAGATTTCAGATCTCCATATATACTGGATGTCTTTTATTCATTAGACATTATCGGGCAACTAATCTACTTTTTTAACGTTTAGTAGATTTTAACTATTGAATAAATATGAAGCATTTCGATTTTTTCACATCTAGTGCACCAGATGATCCGTGATACTCACGTCACACAGATCCAGGAAGTGGTTGAGGAAGATGAAAGCCATGTTCTCCCAGCCAACAGCCTGCCAATGTAAGAGAATAAATAAATATAAAATAATAATAATGATCATCGCAATCTGGTTCAAAACTTCATGTATCTCGTCTTGCACGTACTTATCAAAGCTTTCAGAGGCAAATCATTGAATTATGAGGAGGAGGTCATGTGATGCAGGACTTGTATCTGCATCTATATATTGTATCTATATCTATCTTATATCTATGAAATGTGAAACTAGAGGTTTTTGTGTAGATTTGAAATTCCTGGAATATCATGACTTTTTAAAATGTATTTCAAACAAGGAACATGAGGGAATTTTATTATTAATTAATATCAAGGATATTTTACCATCTAGGAGAAAAGAAGAATTAAAAAAAACAACCTGTACTGTCCAATTTTTTTCACAAATGCAATTCTGCTTTTCACCTTAGTACCTTCTCTACAGTGGAGAACACATGCGAGAAACCAGGCAGGGAGAACATTTGAACTTGCACCTAAAACTAAAACTGAATAAGAGTAAATGCATAGACACTCAAAGTGTAGGAACTGCTCTCCTCCTCTGTGACGGCTGGACCCACCCTGCAGCTGAGACCAGCCTCGTAGAAAGCCTTGTCTGCAGGAACGAGCTCAGTGTGACGTAGCAGAGACACTGACAGCTTGGCTGCTACGCTGATCTGAAAACACACAGCAAAAATAAGGAATTAATTAAGAATTAATTAATTAAGAAGAACAAGAAAAACAGTTGGTAGAGAGTTGAGCTCTGATATTCAAACATTTGTGGAGAGATGCATCACAACAAATGTTTGAAAAGAAAGAAACTATTCAAGAAGGGAAACAATTTGTTTTCGTGGAAACGTTCACTTGGAATATCAAATTTAATCATGCACATGTGAATTTAGCCCATTATTTATTAAAAGTGAACTGAAATATTCTCAGTCTCAACAGGTGAGTTGCAGGTTTTCTGTAATTCCCTCTGAGTGTCTCTGTGTTATCTGTACCAGCTGCTCGACTCCTTTAGCGCCGGCTCGCGTGGCGTAGTAATGAGCGATCAGCAGCATCTGTTCAAAGTCCTCATGAGCTGGAGAATTGGCCTCGGCTGACTCGGACAAGTTCTCACACTGAAATCACATCAAACAGGCAATAACAGAAACAACTGAATTACAGGTTGGATTCTAGTTGTGGAACATTTATATTCCTGACAGGAAGAGTCTGAATTTTAAGGAATTTCCCAAATCGGTAAATTTAAAAGGAATGAATCCGGTTTGTTTTACATGAAAATGTTCATTAATTTCCGGATTAGACAGAGTCTTGACGTAATAAAGTTTTCTGGATTTTGCTGTGATTTACCAGCTGAAACAGGAAATTGCGGAGGTCGGCCCACATGCGGTAAGACTCTGGTCCATCAGTGTCAGGGAGGTTAATCAGATCCAGGAACAGGCGCTTGTAAATGTTAAAGTTCTACAAGTAAAAAAGGTGAAAAACATTTATCAGTTACACCTTCACAGGAGAAGTCTGAGGGTTCATGGTGTGGTTGTAGCTTTAACAATATGAACATGTAGAGTTGCAGCTTGAGAACAATCAGCTCAACTAACCTACACAAACTTTTGGTTTATGACTTTAAGTGTGATGTTAATATCTGGTGAAAAACTATGTGTATGTTTATTTTTGTGCATCTGCTTTCAGTAAAATGAACACAACTGGCATTAATTTGACCATTCAACAAGGTCTGACTTTGACATTTCATATTATTTCAACTTGAATTACTATAAGTTACATTTAGGAAGGAGGAGAGAGTTAGAGGAGTCTGCACCTGAGAGTTAGGTGGAGCTCCGTGCTGTATGTAGAGCTGCAGAGCCTTCGGGGCGTCCTCCTCCTTGATGAGGTGCGTGGCGTACAGAGCGATATACTTATGGAGGATCTTAAAGTTCTGACACAACACAACACAGAGATGATGAGGAACACTTACAGAACCACGGTCAACATCTAATACTGACATGTTTTTATCACCAGAAGCCTCGACTGCAGGATATTCACACTGGAGCTCCAAAAAACAATAACAAGGACAATTAAGAGTGAAAGAAACATTCTTTCCCTGATTTAAGTCTTGGAACTACACAACACAATCGACAGATTTTAATGGTGGCGACATTTTGATCGCAGCAGCTGATGGAGGAGTGACTGTGTGTGATCTATACGCCACATGAAGTCACACTGACCCTCAGGTTCACTTGGTCTCGTACCTGTTTTGATGCTGTTTCCAGACACTTCTCCCACTGGCCTCTTTCTGCGTACATGTCCAAAGCTGCCATGACATCCACACCCACCAGCTGAACACATGCACATACACACAGTTTCAGTTTTATAGAAAATAGCATGAAAAAACTGGTTTTCATTCAAAGTGTTTAAACTGAATTTAGTTTGTTCATTCTCAATGAGCAACATTTACAAAGTAAAACTTAAATTTAGCAATTTTCTCATATGGGCTGCTACAAACGGGAGGAAATTTGAACTTTATTATTTCTGAGGACTTCAGAAAGCCTGTAAGGTGACATAACTAAACTGTTGTGCTGTCAACACAGCTGTGCTGTGATCCACTTCTTTTTTTTTTTTTAAAGTATATTTTTTTGGGCTTTTGTGCCTTTATTGGACAGGATAGTGGAGAGAGACAGGAAATGGGGAGGCAGAGAGAGGGGGAATGACATGCAGTAAAAGCCGTCCGATGCGGGACTCGAACCTGGGCCAACTGCAGCGAGGACTGTAGCCTCTACACATGGGGCGCCTGCTTAGACCACTACGTCACACGACGCCCCCTGTGATCCACTTCTATGAAACAATACTAAAAGTACGAAATGGATAAAGACATGAAGACTTAAACTTACAAAATGTTTATTTTCTGTGACTTTTTTCTTTGACCACATGGATTTGACTCATCAAACTTACAGTATTACTCATAATGCGGCAGTATCTTCTGAAGAAACCACTACAGGAGGTCTGGTATGTAGACATACTTACAGAATCTACTTTGCCTTGATTCTTCAGATGCTCTTTGTACTTCTGGTCCACATAGTCCTCGTACCTGCCCAGGATCAGAGGCATGAGACAGAGTGAAATGGTTAAACAGATAACCACTGATTCTGGTAACAATTCCTTGTATTTCTGTGAGGTTAAATGTATGTTTAAGTAAGACAGTATCACATTGAAAATACCCAGCATGCCCCTTTTCTTCTAGCGTATTTGCTTATGCAGAAAAGTGAAAGGTCACTGAGGGGTTTTAAAACAAACAAATGACACAGAGGCTTTTGAAACTTGCTAAATGAACTTTTAAAATTATATATTTAGTGTCTCCGGTTTACTTTGACTTTGGAGTAGGTAAGTGTAGGTGTTTGTGCATGTACAGTGTGTGTGTGTGAACGTGTTTCTAACCTGGGCTCCAGCTCCTTGGCGACTCTCTTGGCTTTGTTCCACTCCTCACCCTCAATGAAGACATCGATCGCATCTTTGATCAGGTCCATGTTTAAGTAAAGCTCGGCAGCCTGGAACACGTGAACACAAACACAGCAGGAGGAAAATACGAGGTGAATTAAAAACCTTTATCACAAAATTCTGAATCTGGTTCATACATGTACATTTACAGCTCTTTGTTTAAAGTATAGAGTGTTCATACATTTAGTTCTTTTTTTTGTGAGCAGGTTAAAACAAGACAATTTTTGTTTTTGTACTAAGGTGAGTGTGTGTGTGTGTGTGTGTGTGTGTGTGTGTGTGTGTGTTTTCACCCACAGCGTTGTACTTCCTCAGGTGTGTGAGTCGTGGTCCGACCACCTGGACCACCTCAATTGCTCGGTCTCCACTCAGGAACTTGATGGACAACTCTGCTGCCTGGAAACACAAACACAAACAAACACACACGTTTACTAGAACCTTTGTAACAGTTTTCATTGTAATATATTTGAATAAAGGTTAAAGGTGGAAAGTGACAATTATTTCCATCATTAATTCACCATTAAATTCTTTGTTTAGGTTAATCTGATAATAGTTTGGTCTGTAATACCATCAAGAAATAAACAGGTTTGAAACCAGATGGTGATGTCGTCAGATGTCTTGATCAAATGTCCAAAACCCAAATATTTGAAATTAAAAAATATAAATTAATATAAAACAGAGAAAAACAACAAACACTCAGATCTGAGGAGCCAACAAATGTTTATGTTTTGTTTGATTATTTGATTATCAGAAAAAGTTGCAGATCATTTTCCTGTTGATCAACTAAGCATCAGCTGTAATTTGCATGATGCTGATACGCATCTTTGAAATTTAAATCAAAATAAAATCAGCTGTTAGCTTTGATTAGTCAGTACATTTAATGAGAGGATTTGGAGCCTATGACTGTTGCACAGCTGCGTAGCATCCAGGTGTTTCAATGACTGTGTGTGACTGTTTCTTTGAGAACAAGTAATTGGAATAGAATCTAATGTGCAAATCTAATGAGCCACTCCAGGAAGAAACCTATTGATTTATTTGACCTTGTGACCTTTAGTCGAACACCACCAGGAGACCAAACGTTCACATTCCCAGAGGGGGAGAAAAAAAAAACTATTGATCTGTGAGACCCTTTGACCTTTTGCCTTAGCAACACCATCAGACCGACCATTCAAATGACAGATGATCTGATCTCCATCGCTCTCAGGTCAATAACACACAATATTTGCTGTGCAACGTTATGCTCCCAGCAGAAGAAAATCTATTGATACTGGTGACACAATGACCTTTCTCCTTCCTCCAGCATCAGGGGAAATCCTGGCTGCTATCTGTTCTGTCATCCACCCACTGCAGTGCTGAGTGTGAGGAGCAGCTTATTAGTGAAATTTGATTGTTTTTATGTTTCTATTGTGTGTTGTGGGTTCATTTTTTGGTTTTAGTTGCTACTCATTGTAAGTTTTTGTCGTCATTTTCTTGTAACCACACAAGAGAAATGAAGAGATTTCAGACCACATTAACACATTAAGAAGCTGACTGTGAGCATTAGAAGGATTTTATTACAGCAGTTCTGCGGTGAATGATGTTATGAGCTGAGCCCGTTTTGGGTGATAACCAAGCAGCTGAAAACTGAAGTACCAAAAGCTACAGTTCCTCGAATGACCACTTGAGGCTGCTTCCAAAAGCGAGTCAACCCCCACAGTCAAAGTGAAACTGTTTTTACTGGCGACCCATTATCACTGATTTAACATTTGAAAACATGTTAAAATCACATGTGAAATGTGTGGAACACATGTGCTGGCACATTGGAAACGTGGTTTTGGAACATTTTGGTGGTGTAATGTGTGAGGCCGTGTAAAGTCCCATGTGAAACCCATGTACACAGTTTGTTGTTGTTTGTTTGCATGTTTGTCAGTTCTCACATTACTGCGCTTGTTGAAAACTTCGAAAATCTGAAGTATTTGTGACATGTCACAACATGTGGTAACATGTTTTCCACGTGCTCTACATGGTACCACATGTTGAGGTGGTACCATGTGACATGTGTGATCAAATGTAGGAAACAAGTGTCCACATGTGGAATGACCACATGGGACATGTGAACATGGGAAATTCATGTGGTTTTTCTGTCAGAACAAAATAGTTACTGATTGATTTTCAGTCCTGTATGACGCTGAGGGGAACTGTTGTAAACATTTTAGACAGTCTTTTTACCTTCATCCAGCACTTCTCCATCAGCGCCGTGTTGGAGTCGTCCTTCACCTTCAGGTAACACTCCACGGCCCGGGAGTGTTCACCTGACTGCTCCCACTCCCTGGCCTGTTCCAGCAGACCCTCCACACCCCTGCAACAACCAGCAAACACACACCATCACACAAGGAGACAGAGACAAATTCATTTCATGAGGTTCATCAAAGGTAGCACACTGTCAAAAACAAGGCACTATTAAACACATTATAAATCCTGAATGAAAGACTCTTGATATCTGAGCCGATCGGCAACAAAGCAGTCATCTTGCTTTGATTTAAAATCTGTAATAATAAGAGTAATTTAATTCTTCCAACTTGCAAAAAATAGAGAAAAACCCAAGAAAAAAAAGATGAGGCATAATTACACAATGCACTGCACTGTTATTTATGCTGTAAACATACAGAGACAAAGCGTTTGCATCATATTTATTGGTCATTTTTTTCCACTTTTTCCATAACTGTCTTTGAAAAGGGGTTAACACTTATTTTCACTCCAGCTGGGTTGTAATAAATGCGGGAAACACACATTCAAATCCATAACTCTCTCTGTCTGGATTACACCTCAGATTTCAAGATTTTTCCCTGCATCATGACTCACGGGAACTATGTCCACAGTTTGTCCTTTTTAATCACTCAGGATATTTATTTCTCCACCTTGTTCTTGTCCTTGATTTCTGTCTTTGTCATTAACTCATATTTCAGTGAGATTAAAGTTATGTGCATCCTCAAGTTGACCAAGAAATTATCTATTAACCAACTAAACTTTGATCATGAGTACAGGAAATATAAGGCCTTGCACCTCTCACTTTCACCCTCCTCATCGTTGGTTTCCACTGGTAACTTTTGATGTTTTCTCCCACAGGTCATTAAAGAGGGAGAAGCGAAGGGTGGAGGAGAGGAGCTGCATGCTGCTGGTTTAGTGCTAACGAGCTATTCCTTGTTGGGAGTTTCACTTTGGGATAACACATGAGCTGTGTTTAATAAAGCATCAAACTGACTCTCTGTGCATAGATGATACTGGTGGAGAGAGTCTGTGAAATGTTCACAGTGGTTTTTATGGTTTGCCTCTGGTTTTTCAGGAGGTTTGTTAATAACATAACAACATAAAACTCACTTAAAATAATGTCCCACAAGTACCGAACATCTGATTTATAATTATGAATTTTACAGCATTCTGGACTCAAATAAAATAAATGACTGTTATAAGAAACGAGACCCACAGAGTTCTTTGATTCTTTTATCTTAATCTCACCGGATTCCCTTCTTGGAGGTCTCCTTCTCGTACTCCTCTTGGAGCATGGAGAGCTTGTTGGGGAGATACTCCTTACAGATACGCATGGCATCACTCCACATGTCTGCATCCTAAGAAACACAAATATGCAACACATACAGAATAAATAAAAGAAGATGGATCATCCGTGTCTATGATCTGAATATAAAACGAGAGAGGCTCAGAACATTTCGAAACTCTTCTCGTGTTGTTTTCTCTAAAGCCAGTTTGGCTCTTTCTAGTCACCTTGTAATATTTAACAGCCAGTTCGGGTCTCTGGGCTCGGAGCAGGAAGGCTTCAGCCTTCTGGAAATCTTTCTGTTCAAAGCAGAACTTGGCTTGGCCGACCAGAACCTCAGACACACTCTCTGGATCGTGGCCCTCAGCCACCCGCTGCGCGTTGGCCCAGTCCTTGTTGTGGACATACCTGGAAGTTTACACACACACACAAACCTAAAAAAACCAAACCTAAAAATGTCCTTTTTTTAGGATAAGTTCACACCCTATGTCAACTCCAGGGAAAGTGACATGAACTCTCTTTAAAACTTTGTGTTAAAAATTAGTTGATGACCAGCAGCTGACTGACATGAACTGAAGACAGAGGCTATCTTTAAATCAGTTTAAAAACATAAGCTATCCTTTGAGAAATGGTCACCATAATATTAAAACTGATTTTTTTGGCCAGGTGGGAGAAACAAGTTGTAAACACAAGTTATGATAGCTGCTGCTTTTAATTCTTGACTTTGCTGCTTTGTTCCTTGGTTTTTACCTTCTGTCTTTTGTCTGTTTCATTGATTGTTGATTGTTTATAATTCTCCCTGTTAGAGACACTTTGTCTCTTTTCATGGTGTCTTTTATTGCTTTGTTCTGTTTTCATGTATGTGCAGCGCTTTGCAACTCTGTTTAGAAAAGTGATATGTAAATAAAGTTATTATAACATCATCACTTTTTAAAAAGTTATTCTTTTGGGCGTTTTTGCATTCTGACAGGACAGTGAGAGACAGAGAGGAGGGTCAGGGAGAGAGAGAGGGAGCAAAGGGCCGTGGGTCGGACTCGAACCCATAGCCACTGCGGTTAGGACTGAGCCTATGTGACACAGGCTCTAGGTGAGCCACCGAGGCGCCTATGCCTGACATGTTAGAAAACAATTGCTTTTCAACACATCCAGCAGTTACACAGCAACATCATCTTATATTTTGAGCTGTGTTTGTGTCTAATTCTCACTCTCTTTAGCTATTTAGCTGCTAAATGCTTCACTGTGTTAACCAGCTAATCTCAAACAGCAGAAAAAAGGTTTTGGTTTTAAACTAAGCAATGAACTAAAATTCAATATACAGCTCCATATTATATTATTATCATAAATCATCTGATGATTTCTGTAGCTTATAAAAACGTTGACTATAGCAGCTTTTAGTGTGTGGGATTTGTAGTAACTGGGTAGAACTATGGATAAAGCAGAAGTATGTACCTTTAAGGTCACTTAAAGACTGTTGAGTTGAATTCCCTGACGTTACAAGTGAATGAACTTCCATCAACAGTCAGTATCAGGCTGATGCATCTGTATATACTGTAAATCTACTGTACCTCTAATTATAACATCTGATCAGCTGATAGAAACACAGTGCATCATCTTCAGTACTCACATGAACACAGCTTCTTTGGGTTTTCCTGCTTTGATGAACTCAACTTCTGCCTCAGGAAACTTTCCCTGGAAGATGAAACCATGGCAGAGTTTGGGATTAGCACTAAAACTCCAAACCTCACATGTAGGGGTTTGACAATTCTCAGTTTGAGCATGAGCAGAAATTAAACGTAGAAAGACTTCTGATTAATGAGAGGTAAATGTGTTGGACTGAAATCTGTTCAAATGTAGCGTACGGACTCTGCTAGGAGCCCGATGTGTGTCAACTTAAGGAAAATTCTGTTTTTTATGAGTTTGGCTCTATTCTGAAGTTCTGTCCATCATTTCATAACCAAGAGGAAAGATGGACAAAGATACGACTGAGGGTGTATAAGTGTTTCTGTAGCAGGTATTTTTGAGATGATGTGGTCTGTGGAGGTGAAATAAAGCAGACAGGTCACTGTATGTAGCAGGATGGTGGTGGACTTACCTCATCTTCCAGGTATATGGCGTGTTTAAGGTGGATTTCAGGAATCTTCTCCTTACATGAAAGACGGGCCAAATCAAAGGCAAAGTCAAATGAGCTGGAGACAAGAGGAAGACATCGAAATCAAATCAAGACAGATTTGACTTTACAGTGATGTCCTGTACAATTTATATACATAATCTATAAACATGATTTGGTAACTAACTCATATTAAAGCCAGCAGCACATACTCTGCTGTAATTTTCCTCTTGATATATTTAGCCCAATATTTTCATATTTCATTTTTTTTTAAAAATGGGACTCAGTGACTCAAACAGAATTAAAATGTTCTCAAGATGGAATTAAATGAAAATGCATGACAGTGAATGTTGGGTCTGTGTGTTGTAATGCAGCTCACAAGTTGTTTGACGCAGACTCAATGGCGTATTCCATGAGGCCAAACTTGTTGAGCAGCTTCACGGCCGCCTCTCCTCCCAGGCTCCTGGCCCACAGGTAGGCCACCTGCTTCTGGGCTCCAGCCCCGCCGTGACTCTTTGCCACCTGTCTCACACACACACAGATATATTTATACATATATATATATATATATATACATACAGTATATACATGTATTGCAATAGGAGTCATTCAGTGGTGTGGCTCCCTGGCACCTTTACCACAGATAATCAAGGGAAAAACAACTGATTAAAACTTTAAGTCTCCTTGTTTTACATTTATAAGTATATGAACATTTAACAGATGAGTTATAACACACTATAATGTAGCTGTGAACAGTTATAATATAAGTTATAATATTCTAAGTGTTTATTACAGTATTTGTCAACAATCGTCACACATTTTATATGATTACTGTGTTTTATTTGTTTATACACAGCTTCCACTAATTGGTGTGAGCAGGATGAGTTAAAGTTGCTAACAAATACATTAATTAACATTTATACCTGTTTATAGCTACATTACACTGTGATATAAATGCTATTATTATGCTACTATAAATGCTAAAAAAGGAGAGTAAACGATATTATACAAAGGATAAAACTATAAAATATCTATATATATATATATATTTATATTTGGCTTGTTTTTTTTTCAAACTCTAATTAAGCCATCATGTGTTTATGTTATTACAGCACATTTCACATTATTTTGGTGGGATAAGCTTTTGTTTTTCGTTGATGCTATGGGAAGCAACTGATATAAATCAAAAGACCATATTTAACATCTTATAAGTCACTTTCATGTAACTGTGTCTCTAACCTCACTTTAATTTATGTATTATGTTTTATTTATTTGTAATATAAAGTCTGGAACATCTCCACCACCTGAGCTACAGTGTTACATAACTCACAGTGTTACATAACTGACACATCAATGGTGTTATTTACTTTTTATCACCAACAAGTCAAAGGTAGATGAACAGTGACTGTCAGGGATGAACTGTGACGAGTGAAAACATCTGCTGTGTGTGTCGAAGTTTAAGGCTTTAAAATAAACAATGACAGTTCAGACATTTGGTATAAAAAAAAGTCTACTTACTATATCTGTGTGTTTGAATTGGGATTAACAGCTAGAAAACCAATCAAATAAAATGTGAGTGTATGTACCCTGTATGCATCCTCCCACATGTCATTGACTCTGTACATGTGGACAGCAGCTTTCCACTCCTCAGCCTCCATGAAGTGGTACTCGGCCTCTGAGAACCTGGACTCGGCCTCCAACTCCTGCAATTATACCATACATATCAACCTAATATCCAATACACATAAAGTACTTGAAGTACCATTTAGGGAATATGGTAACAAAGCTTTATCAGCACTCTGAGATACTGCAAAAAAAAGAAAATTGTTGATAAAGAAAAGGCAGTTAATGATGAAACTCTATTGAATTTCTTATGAATCATCTTTGCTGCAGCTGTCTGAAGCCTGAAAGCGACCAGAGCTGGACACAACTAAAAGGTTGTAAAATTAGCCATGTATGTCATCTAATTTAGTTTGCATCAAAGAAATTTGTTTTACCTCATTGGCTTCAAAACTTCAGCATTCACAGCAAAATTTTTAATTTCGGGACATTTCTAATTATGTGTAGTGTAAAGCACTGCTGGGCAGTTCTCACAAGATAATTGGACAACCACAAAACTGTGAACACACTCATTTGTCTACTGTTACATAAGAAACTTGGATGAAGTTATACTGGTGCCAGTACTGGAGCACTATCTGAGTTCATGACAAGCTTTTCAGATGAGAGACCTCATTCACTGCTGCCTGAATGTTGCTGATGAAGATGATGACGCCGTGACAACAGCCCCTCCGCTGCTTTCTAACTGATCTCAGATGAGCTACAAGAATGTGAAGATGCTGGGATCTGTTCTTTGTTTCATCTACAAGTAATTAAACAGGCAAACTAAGTACATGTAAGTTAAATATTCAAATGACCACCACAATGAAACTTCCATTTATGAACACTGCTTTTGCATTTTTGATTTTCCTATTAATTCTTAAGCCTTGTTCTAGACCTTCAAGCCTTGTTCTCTAAATCACTTTCAGGAAAACACAAAGAGAAAATTGCACACTAAAAAAACAACTTTTGTGTTTGATTTGTCTAACTCAAAAGTTTCTCTCCCATCACTTACACTGAAAGCATGTTGAGAAGAGATCTCTTCAAAGGGATATATGGATCTCTTAAAGGGGCTATATGAACGTTTTCTCTGCCACTGAACACGGGAGTAGCTGCTGGTGATGGTCCCTCGCCAAGAGCTTCAGCCATTGTGTTAAAATACATCATCTGAGTATCGCTACTTCTTTAGGCCAGACTGGACACTGTAGTGACTTGGTATCAGTCTGTCAGGACAGTCTGGCCAGGCTGGAGCTAGCTGATTAGCATGCTAGCTTCTAGAAGAAAAGAAGTTACAGAAATAGAAGCAAAAAAGAGGGCTGCTTTCCACCTCTGGAGACAGATCTTGGTGAGAAAAGGAATGAAGTTTGATGCTGAACTCACAACGTTTCTTCTGTGAATATGGGCACCAGACTATTGTTTACAGACAGAATAGACAAATTATGAACCTATTAAAATAAACTGTTTCTGTTAACCACAATGCAGCTTTCAATTGACAATGATTAGGGTGGGACTGATTCATCCTTGGTAACTGATGGGTTAGAGAAAATAAACAAAATAATAAAATTAATAATAATAATGATAATAAATAAAAATAACCCAACCTCTCAACTATAAATGGGCCGACATGAACACAATGTCTGACTGAATTAATGAAGTGAAATGAAACAGCAGTTTAGTCTGATTATCAGGCTAATGCTTGAGTTTTTGGGAACTTTCACAAAATCTTATATTGTTGCTCTCCGTGTTGGTGTTGAAACTCCATTATTATCTGTGGAGTTGATCACAGTGAGCTGTACCTTGGCCAGGTGGAGGTGGGTCTCAGTCAGCAGGTCGGGGTGATGTTTGGCCACCAGGCGGATAACATCATCAAACATCCGGTTTTTCTTGTACATGGTGATGGCGAGGTCAAGCTGCTTCACTGTGGCAAACAGCCTGTATGCACGCATGCACACACACGCGCACACACACACACACACACACACACACACACACACACACACACACACACACACAGGTAAGCGTGAAGAACTGTAGGTCCCATACAGTCTAAAGGTAGATCAGAAGAGAGGCTCAGAGCCTGCTCTCTTCTGATTGGCTCACTGACCTGTTGTTACTAGAGCTCCAGAGAGAAGCCTGAGAGAGAAGAAGTAAAACTAACCCTAACCCTTAAAACCACAAATATATCTTCTTATGGATCAGTACTTCAAATAAAACACTGGAAAAAGTGTTAAACATGGACCTTTAAGATGTTTGAGCGTCAAAGACAGAAGAGAGGACTAAAGTAGCACATTGCATCAGTAAAACAGTCTAGAAACGACGGAAAATCAGACAGCCAAGTGAAAACGTAGGCTGTAATTATAACCTTTTAACAGTCAGATACTCTTTTTATTCTTCCTCTTGCTGTAACTGAGGTCAGAAATGACTTCAAACAAGTCATGTTCGTTTGCCTCACTCCATCTTCATGCTGCCAGCAGCCACTGAAGAAACAAACGGCTATAAATATAGTGATCTGCATTTACCTCTCAGCCTCTTTCAACTTCCCGTCTCCCTCCAGCTCCTGAGCTCTGCTGATATACAGCGCCATAACCTCCTCCTCTGTCATACACTCCACTGCCAGCTGTAGACAAAACACATCAAAACAACAACAACAACCTTATTCATTTCTCTGTATTACAATTAGACTGATATCTGGGGATGAAATCTCCCTTTTGTTAAACATAATCTAAATAACGTAAGATGAGATGATACATACATTTGTGTTTTCAAGAGAGATTTTGGGCCTTGAAATATATTACAATTCAATGTGAATTTTTACACTTGTGTTTGTAGTTTGTGATACTGACCTTATGAGCCTCCTCCCAGCGTCCTGCTGTGGTGTACATGTCTATGGCATCTTTAATGTGACCTCCTTTCACAAATAATTGTTCTGCCACCTACAGGCCACAGACACACACAAAAAAACACCCAACATACACTTCAAAATATCGAATAAGATGTTAAAATCACAAACTCATATTCCAAAATAGTTTATATTTAATAATATACTGCAATCTTATGTCCAGAGTACATTATTATGTTGAAAACACATTTCTTCAGAGTAAACATATATAAAACAAGTTCAAGAACAGCTACATGTGCTAATAGCAACATAAAGAGTTGTGTGATTTGTTGCCACAGTGTGTAACTGTTCAGAGAAGGAAAATGAAACCGATTTTTGCTCCACAAAAGTAAAAGGTATATTCAGTTCAACCTGTAATAACACTGACGTCAGTGAAACAAATGCTTTCGCCTGTTCTGATTAAAAAACGTTTAGTCATTGTTTTTCTATTGAAAACACAGGTATGCAGAGCTTCCTCCATTGTTTAAGTTTGCACTGAATTTCACTTTCCTGCATCTTCCGCGAGTTGGAGAGCAAAGAGCTTGTTATCTTAATTACTTTCTGTGAATGTGCCCATAGAGCAAACAGACTGAAATAGCCTGCTATTTTCAGAGGCTGGCGGTCTGTGGAGGCTGTTTGGCTCAGCTGAGCTCATCAGAATAAGCAGAGCGCCTCATCGCTATCATCTCTCCGTTCTTTGTATCTATACCAGATTCCTCTCCTTCTCTTCCTCATTTCAACAGCCCTGTATTTTTGGTATTTAGGCAACTATTAAAACTATTGTTACAACCAGCCAACCTGTCGTTATTGCCAAAACACCCTTGAGCACACAACCCACGCTGCTCCTCAGAGACTGCACTAAAGTTGATCCTGAGTTCTGACTTCTGGGAGTTTTGTGTGTGTGTTTGTGTGTGTGTGTGTGTGTGTGTGTGTGTGTGTGTGTGTGTGCATGTGTATCATGGGTGACTGTATATATCCCTGAGAAATGTGCAGAAATTGATTGCCAGTGGCAAAATGTCACTGCATACTTTATCCCTCTGGCTGTCTTCAGTATTGAGGGAGCAAAACCAACCTGCTAACGTGCTAACCTGAACACAAAACCAAATGTAGCAGCATTTAGTCAGCAGTCAAAGTGAATATCTGAGAGCCAATGAAGAGAAGTCCAATTTAGGGTACCACTAATATGTGAACATGTTAGCAAGCGGTTGCTTATCTACATCCAGCAGACAAAGAACAACATTATCATTCATTTTGAGTCTTGTTTCTGGACACCTGACAAACAGAAATCCAGGTTTCACTTTTCTTTTGGCTCTATTTTTGGGCTCCTCCTACACTTGAAGAAAGACTCTGCTTGCACTCTAGCTGAATGTTCTACAATACTCACCAGCTGCTCTCAACCTGTGTCTGTCAGCTGTTTGGTAGTGAGGAGGTGGCATACAGTCACTTTATCAGAGCTTTTTCTCTGGGAACCACTACCTGCTGCTGCTGGATGTATAGCTGATGAGTGGAGATAGTGAACCAAAACAACTGCTGAAAACAGATGCTAAAATGCTAACACTAATGCAAATAATTTTCTATGGGCTCATCTTCATGAGCAATGCCTTTCACATTACATGTAGTCACTTCATAGATCGTAAAAACAAAGTAGATTTGTTCAAATTAACCAAATGATGTTTCTGTTTATATACACTCAACAAGTCTTTCTTGCAAATCCTCCGCAAGCTAGCCAAACAACTCCACACACTATTAAACAGTGGCACATACAAATCAAGTGTAACTTCCAGTGCAGCTGTGACCAACACTTTGATCAGCTGATCTGTTAAAGTACCACAGGTATAAGACCAGAGGACACCTGTCCTCTTGATGAGCAGAAAATCACACTTACCTGGAAATACGAATATGCTTTTATAAACTGGAGTCACATTTAGCTAAGTAACTAAGAACATTTACTTAAGTAATATACTTAAGAACAGTTTACTTGAGTATTCACATTTTCTGTGACTTTATACTTGACCTGCTATACTTTAGACTCCACTAAAACCACTCGATGCCTTATGTTACTAAATACTTTGCAGGTTCAGATCAATAAAACAAAAATATAATCAACAAAAATAATAAGGTATTATTATAGGTAAAGATAAGATTTTATTAATCTCCAAGGAGAAAATCACAAGCTACTCAACAGTAAATAAAATCTTTAAAATAAGCCCCAACTTTACCTGCTGCAACTTTAAAGTAATGATCTCTTTAAAGTATCAATAATTATAATCCAATATGATAATTATAATATGATATGATATGTATATTACTCTGTAATGTACCATTCTGCATAATTAGCACTTACTTTCAATACACTTTGAAGGCAGTACTTTTGTACTTTTACTTCAATAAAGTTTAGAAGATCTGAATTCTACTTCTGCTCCCTCCATCCCTCCATCCCCCTCTCTCACCTCATAGTCCTGCATGGAGGCGTAGTACTGAGCTATCTTCACGTAGTATTTCCCTGCTGATGGATCCTCCTGTAACTCCAGGATGTGTACGGCTTTCTTCCACTGACGAGCTGCGATGGCCGCCTCGATGGCTTTCAGCGAGCAGCTAAGAGGAAAAACAACAAATACATTTTATTTTGCATGTGTGCGAGTGGTGTGTGTGTAGGCATCAATTTCCATGACATATCTCTGAAATGTAGATTATATGTTGTGTTCCTCCACCAGTTAAAGAATATTGGACACAATGGGCAAACAGCAACTTTGGTTGAGGTTAAAGTTAAACTTTTTCAGTTTCAGAGGATTTTTTTAACTTGGAAAAATAAAAATCTGGCTGCTCATTATCCGTCTTTATTTGGTATTTTTTGGGCATTACTATCACCATATTTAAAGATGTCCCTTCTCATCTCTCTCATGGTCCTGGTGATGATTTAAAGAATTGTTGGCTATCTCTGTTGGATTGTTTTTTTGTGTTATTTTTCCTCCTCTCCATCTGTCCATATCTTTGTCTCATGAGTCCTCTCTCTCCATCTCTCTTCTACACTACATACCCTGCTTCAATGAAGTGGTTGATGGCGGCGTCCATCTGTTTCTGCTGGACCAGGTAGTCCCCCCAGGCCTCCTCCAGTTTCACCACCTCGGCAGGGAAGGTGAGACGAGCCAGCTCCACCGCTACAGGAAGCAGGAAGAAGAAACTTAATATCCAAACATGACTTCTGTATATTACCTACACCCGAAACATCCAGCTGTTGTCCGACATCTTTTCACAGAGATGACAGATGTTTGAGATTAGATGTATATCAGATCCTTTAAAGGATAAAGCTGGTTATCTCTTCGTTATCTTTTTCTTACTGTCAACAAATAAATCTAAAATAAATCTTATTCCTCCGTGTCATGAAGCTCCACTGTCCAAGAACTACTAAAGCAAACCAGTGAGCACATGTAGTTTATTTTGAGTCAATCCCATATACCCTGTCCTGCTGCAGCTGAGGATAGTCCCCAATAGAGAGACCATTTCCTCCAGTTTCAGTAGTGTTTGCTAAATGCAGTGGCCCAGCTGAAATTATTGAGCCTTTAAAAAAATGTAACTATATATTTCTGACCTTGTTTTTTTAAAGATTTACATCTGCAACAAATGACCTCAGCCCAAGTTGGAGAGTATTGACAGACGGACTAAAACGCTTGATATTTTCATGAGTATGTATCTTAAAAAACAACCTAAAAAACATTTTTTTGTAATCAAGTCCAATAAAAACTGGTCAATACATGCTACAGAACTGCGGATGTACCTTTCCTGAAGGCACCTCCTTTGCAGTAGCACTCCAGAGCTCTCTGGTTGTTTCTGATCGTCTCATACAGATCTCCTGCCTGGTCAGAAGAGACAGAGACAAATCAGTTTATTATGATTCATTCAAACAACAGGGCTGAATTTCTCACACACACTTTTTGAGCATGGGAACCATTGCTGGGAATGTACAATAATAATAATAATAATAATAATCATCAACAATAATAATAATATCTTTATTGTCCATGGATGTAGACATTTGCCTTTGGCTTCACTGACTGGTTAAAACATATCATTGTAACTCACAAACAATAAACACATAATCAATTAACACAACATGCACAGTACAGACAAAAAAAATGGACATGATTCCAGTGCGAATGATGATCACGACTTTAACAAAGTTATCACATTTGGTATTAAGGACTTTCTGTTAATGTTCTTGGTTGCTGTTGCGGCTCGACAGCATCTTCCCGAGGGCAGTTTTGTGAATTCCTTAAAAAGGGGATGAACAGGATCAGCATCAGTTTGTGGAGCTTTCTGTTCCACCTGCATTCTATATATACACTCCAGTTGTTTCTGCTCTTTCCCAATAACATTACTGGCTGTGTAATCCTGTCAGTCTGTTTTTATTCTTAGACCCCAGGTGTCCATAGCCTGTACACATATTACTGAATGTGGACACACATACATCTGGTCTGGAGCTGTTTTTCATGGCTTAGCACCAATTAAGAGAAATCTGGATATTTCAGACAATAATGTAAATCCAACCCTTTCCTGTTAAAACATGACAGTGTTCACAAAGAAATGGTGGAAGACCTTGACTGGCCTGCACACAGCCCTGACCTCAACCCCATCCAACTGGAACAGACTGTGACTGTGAGCTAGATCTCATCACCCAGCGTCACTAATGCTCATCTTCCATTTCTTTCAGTAGCTTTTCAAACTTGCCAACAGCAATATACAGTGGGACAATACAGCATCCATGCAAGATACAGAAAATAGACTGAAAGTCTGCAGGACATTTTGGCTACTGCAAGTTAAACTCACACATTACCAGCATCCACATCAACCTTCAAACACCTCAACTGATGAAACCCTACACCATCAGGGTACAAAAACAAGTTTCACTCCGAGGTTTTGTTCTCTCTTTCCGAGCCTCGTTCTCACCTGTTACATAAACACAGATGGCTATAAAAAAAAAAAAAGAATCGCCAAAAAGCTACAGAAAAAGACACAAAGAAACAGACAGATGGAGGGAGACAGAAAAAACTAAAACTGTTGTTCCTCTACTGATACCTCTCCTCTCCTGGCATCTGTTAGGAGAGGAGAGGAACATGAGATGAGGTGGGAAGACAGCAGCACAGAAAAGTCAGAACAGAGGAGCAGAAAGAACATTTCACTGGTATAAATTATATAAATCTCTTTATTAAAAGATAAAGAGAATCCACTCACCCTCTCGTAAAACTCTCCCTTGATCAGACTGGCAGCGATGCGACTGACGGTGTCGCTGTTGTTTGTGATCTCCGGCCGGCTGATGGCCAGACGTGCAGCTTTCGCAGGGAGTCCGGCCTTCAGGTACAGATTGATGGCTCCCTGGAAGTCTCCATCGCTCTCCTTCACCTCACCGGCCTTCTCGTCCTGACCCGTCTCCGTCAACCACTGGTAGTAGCTCACACGCAGGCTGTCCAGCTCTGGGTGGCCCTGCAGTCAGAATGTGGGGTTGTTTAAATTTAAGACATAGATTCACATTTAGTGCTTGAAAATCACTTGACGAATAATTAACAGAATTAATCAGCAACGCTTTTGATAATCAATTGTTACAGTCAAAAATGACAAACATTTGTTGGTTGCTTCATCTCAAATGTGAGGAATTGCTGCTTTTCTCTGTCTTATCATTGTAAACTGAAAATCTTTGAGTCAAAATAATCAAGATGAGGATGTCTCTTTGAGCTGTGGGAAACTGTGAGGGGTAGCTGACTGATAATATTTTAAATCAAAAAATGATTAATGAACAGATTAATTCATAATGAAAATAATTGCTACTTCTACAAAGAAACAAATCAACTGCAGCTGGTGCAAATTTTGCCACTTAATGTTGATTTAACAAAGAAAAACTCCCAATACTACACTGATCCTGAGCTGCATCAGCTCTCATGTGAGGTTACAATGGAGCATTAACAAGTTTTTATTGTCCGAAGAGAGCAAAGACTAGAGATGCAGATCCAAAATCCTCAAAAATGTAACTCTGACCAAACAAAGGTGGACTAAAGGTGAGGACCTGACGAGTTCATTATGAGTCAAGTCCTCTGGGTTCGATAAGGAATCAGGTCTGTTGTAAGCTGGATGTCTAACTCGTCTAACTGCAAGTAGAACAGAGAACGCAGGCTGAATGCCTTTACAGCTGAAAAGTGTAAGTATAGTCAGTTCATTATTACCTTGGCTTCAGCCACAGCAATGCAGTCATCCCACATGTGGAGCTCCTGGTACATCTCTATGGCTTCATCAATGGCATTCTGCAGTAAAACAGAAAAATATTGAATCCTGCAAAAATGTATAATAATTCAAATCACAAGTTTGGCCTCTGTAAGTAGTAAAACCATTATGTTTAGAGTACTACCAGTTCTCTAAACTGTTGGACCAATCACAAGCATGCTAACATTAACTAGTCAATGTACAGTGAATGTTTCAGGATGTAGTTGTTTACCAACAGATGAACAAACTGGATTTTAATTTCAAATAAAAATTTACTTTTGAAATCACAATAGTTCAAGAACATGACCTGCTGAGTGTTTGGATCTTTAGTTTTTTCTAAAATCTGAAATCCATTGATAGTGAATTCTATATTTTAAACAAAGTATGAACAAGTCTTATTTTAAATGCCTCATTGCATAATTTTCACCCAACTTTTGGAAGCAGGTGCGAACATGAGGTTTGGTTGAATGCGAGCATGGCACTGACCTGCTCCATGAAGTGCATCTCAGCCATTTTGAAGTTCTTATCCAGCATGGCCACATGGGCCTGGACTTGGTAGAACGCAGTCCCATCTCCTCCCTGGTCAGTGGAAACACGCAGATTAAAACACAAACTAAAACTCATTTTAAACTGTGCAGCAACAAAATGTAGTTTATCAGAAAAATATAAACGTTTTGTGACATTTGAAGAGCTGCATTTGTACAAAATGTGTTTTTATACAGAGATGAATACAAATGAGTAATTTCTCTCTGTGAATTGAATTTGATATCCATAGGGTGAATATCACTCCCCCCACCTCTACTGTGCACCTCCCCTGCCCCTCCTTGGATGTTGAATTGTTTTAAACCGATATCAATGCAGGATCTGGAAAAACTGTGTCACTTATGAAACCCTCATCTAGCCCCCTTGATATTATCCCGACAAAACTGCTTAAAGATACCATAGAGTCAATCGGCCCTGCACTGCTGACCATTATCAATAGCTCCCTGACCTCTGGAATTGTACCAGATCTTTTTAAAACTGTGTTCAACCGCTGATGAAAGGAACTGGCTTAGATCCCACAGACCTAAAAAATTTCAGAACTGACTTTTATATACAAAATCCTAAAAAAGACAGTACTGGACCAAGTATTACCTGATCTTAATAACAACAATATTTTCAAGAAGTTCCAATCTGGTTTCCGCTAGCTACACAGCACCGACACTGCCCTCCTTGGAGTCACAAACGATCTACTTATGGCTGCAGACTCTGGTGCATGTTCTGTATTAATACTTCCTGACCTTAGTGCAGCTTTCAATACTGTCGACCATTCAGTCCTCATAGTCAGACTAAAACAGTGGGGGGGGAAACTGTAACTGTAATTTAGCAAACAGAATTTTTTGTTTCTGTCAGTGAACTTACTTCACAAACTGCTCAGTCTTTACATGGAAAACCACAAGGATCAATGTTGGGACCTTTTCTGTTCACCCTGTAAATGTTACCCCTGGACCGCCATCACAACATCTCCTTCCATAGCTAAGCATATGATACACAGCTGTATCTGTCTTTCAAATCCTCTGACACCAGTAAATTAACTTTAGACATAGCTGTCTAGGTGACATAAAAAAACTGTAAGTACCAAAACTTCTCATTATTGGACTCAAACATGTCTCAAAACAAATACAGCCACTCTTTGCCCCCCTCACCCCCAATATATAGTCAGCTACAAAAATCTGGGCGTTATCCTGGACTGTGAACTCAGCTTAGAACAACATGTAAAGACAGTAGTCCGGTCATGTTTTTATGAACTGAGGAATATTTCCAAAATTAGATCAGTTCTGTCTTCTAGCAACACGGAGAAATGTATACACGCTCTTATATCTGTACTGTAATGTTTTTTACATCCCTGAACAATGGAGCTATTGGACAGCTCCAAATTGTTCAAAACTCGGCAGCTGGAGTATTAACCAAAACTAAGTGATCCTCACACATCACACCAGTCTTGGCTACACTGCATTGGCTTCCCATCTCTTTTAAAGTGCTTTTAATTACATACACGGCTCTACATAATCTGGTACCGGAGTATATAACTGAGCTCCTTACACCATACTGTCCGAACAGGCCCCTCAGGTCTGCTAGTCTGGGCCTTCTCACTACTCCAGAGTCCAGTTTAAAAACAAAGGGTGATCAAGACTCTGGAACAGCCTTCCACTGAGCATCAGCTCAGCTGACTGTTGTTATTATGGAACAGCTTTTACAAACAACTGATCACTACACTTCTGGCCATTTTCTTTCTTTGAGAGTTTTTATCTTTTAATTTCTTTCATCGAGTGTCAGCGTGAGAGTGTATGTGTATGTGCTTGTGTACATGTACGTGTATGTATGTATGTTTGTATGCATATGCACTTGTTTTTCGTTATCTATCTTTTGAAATTGTTTTTAATGTTGACTGTTTTTGAATTTTCTTCACCTTTGGAAAGCACTTTGTGCTTTTGCTTGAAAAGCGCTCTATAAATAAAATTATCATTATCATTATTATTATTATTATTAATAAATTGTGAAGCAATCACTGATATTCATCAAAACGAATTTCATTAATATTGATTTTTAGTGGAGATGCAGTGAAGAGCATAAATCTTTCACACAAATACTGAATTATTCAGGATTTGCTGTGTGAAAATGGTCACATTTAAAGCAATTGAATATCAGTGTAGATTATTAATCAGTATCAACCTCTAAGCCCTTCTGTCTTTTGTGCAGCAGCGTATTTGGTGAGTGTAGAGATGTGAAACGCACCATCTCATTGGACACTTTGTCGGCAATCTGGTTCGTTTGGTGCAGGAAACGAACAGTGGAGACGTCACCCAACGCAGCAAAACACCTACAACATAACAGAGGAAGAAAACCATGAAGGAAGTGTTCATCACAGTGAAGCTTGAAGGTAAAACTGGCTGGTCAAAGCTCCGAAAAACTGTTTGCTTAATGAACTGAGATAAATGAGAGCTTTTGTCTAATTAGCTTTTGGATTTGCAGCAGTCTGAGGGGCTGAAATGAAAAGGCACATCTTAGCATTTGGCCACTTTATTGCCAACTCTCTCTGAACAGTTGCATCAGATTAATGAACGAGTCATGAAAGAAAAAAGAAAAGTTAAAAAACTCCCTCTGTCTAACTCTTTCTTGCTTCCTGCCCTCATTAACATCACTTCCCTCCCTCATTAACATTACCCACTCCAGACAAAACCATTTCTCTCCCCGATTTCATGATTTATGCAAATCAAGCTGATGCCTAACGAACAGGATATGCATTATTAATGACACAGAATTCAAATTTGAAAAGTTTCTCAAAACAGAGGGAAATAAAGATGGAGAGAGGGAGAGAGAGAGAGAGAAAATGCTTATGATAGAAATTTTTTAAAAACTGTCTGATGATTAATGAAGTTAGAGGAGGAGGTCAGGCAGGGACGCAGCCATCTGCTATGTGTGTATGTGTGTGTGTGTGTGTGTGTGTGTGTGTGTGTGTGTGTTTCATTCCAGGTGACGAAGGTGCCCTTGTTGTCTCCATTCTCTCCGGTCTCGGAGATAAGTCTCTGTTACAGTGACGACTGATACAGAATGTAATTAGTTCAGAGGCACAAACAGCAGTTTGAAAGACCTTTGTGTG
>NW_019525453.1:7760544-7761277 GCF_002814215.2 Seriola lalandi dorsalis | reverse complement strand
TGTGATCTATACGCCACATGAAGTCACACTGACCCTCAGGTTCACTTGGTCTCGTACCTGTTTTGATGCTGTTTCCAGACACTTCTCCCACTGGCCTCTTTCTGCGTACATGTCCAAAGCTGCCATGACATCCACACCCACCAGCTGAACACATGCACATACACACAGTTTCAGTTTTATAGAAAATAGCATGAAAAAACTGGTTTTCATTCAAAGTGTTTAAACTGAATTTAGTTTGTTCATTCTCAATGAGCAACATTTACAAGGTAAAACTTAAATTTAGCAATTTTCTCATATGGGCTGCTACAAACGGGAGGAAATTTGAACTTTATTATTTATTACTGAGGACTTCAGAAAGCCTGTAAGGTAACATAACAGAACTGTTGTGCTGTCAACACAGCTGTGCTGTGATCCACTTCTATGAAACAATACTAAAAGTACGAAATGGATAAAGACATGAAGACTTAAACTTACAAAATGTTTATTTTCTGTGACTTTTTTCTTTGACCACATGGATTTGACCCATCAAACTTACAGTATTACTCATAATGTGGCAGTATCTTCTGAAGAAACCACTACAGGAGGTCTGGTATGTAGACATACTTACAGAATCTACTTTGCCTTGATTCTTCAGATGCTCTTTGTACTTCTGGTCCACATAGTCCTCGTACCTGCCCAGGATCAGAGGCATGAGACAGAGTGAAATGGTTAAACAGATAACCACTGATTCTGG
>NW_019525453.1:7751230-7760524 GCF_002814215.2 Seriola lalandi dorsalis | reverse complement strand
CTGGTGACATCTCCAGAGTCTCGAGGAATGCCGTGGCTCTGTAAATACACACACACACACACACACACACACACACACACACACACACACACACACACACTTATAAACAAACAAGCAGTGCAGCTGAGTCAGATGGCAAGACAGTCCATGACGCATGATGGGACAGAACAGACGACTACAGCAGCAGCAGTGAGTTGTGCATTGATTAAACAGACCCGGGTCCAAGCTGCAGTGTCGGCTCACATCTGCTCTGCCTCAGTTCCTTTGGGCAAACCACAAGCTATAAGATATTCAGTCAGTAGCAGGGTTTACGTGGTGTTATGGAGATCAGAGTGGAGTGTTGTTGAGGCACTGTCATCTTCTTCTACACATCTGAACAGATATCCAGCAAGTCAGGAGGGAGGGTGCAGAGGTTCAGACAGATGACCAGAGAAGGATTGTAGGAGGAGTCTTCAACCTGACACACTAATCTACTTTTGAGGAGGGTCAGAGAGTAAATTTCCAACTTCCTCAAGAGGGACCGGGGCTCTTTTTCCAATGTGACCAGGAGACACAACACAAGTAAAGGAGATTACAGAAGCTTCTGGTGTTGAATCCACAGATTGGATAGATTTATAAGGACCTAGCTGTCAATCACAGAGCCTTAGACATGGCCTTGATGACACAGATTTGCAATGACAGTAGAGAGATAACTAGCACAGCTAAGGTGGTTTAGATATCCTTCAGCTAAGATGATCACTGGATAAAATGAAATGATGAAAGCAAGCGAACAAATCCCTGTGAAATAATTGGATCCCAACAGAGAGGTGGAGCCACAGAGTGAGGACAAAGTGGTCAAAGCAGTGAATTTGTGTTAAAAGTTTCTTGGAAAAGCCGCCCAGAAATTTCACCAAGTGACTTTCCCATAAACTGTGAGGTGAAGGGGAGGCAGGTACCTCAAGTGGAAAGGTTTGGGTGTCTTCGTATCTTATTATCATGGTGGTGAAGAGACAGTTCAGTCTGTCTTTGTCCTCTCACAGGGTTTCTGCAGCGAGTTAAATCTAAGACTTTCTAAGACCTTTTTAATACCACAGAGAATGCAATTTAATACCTGTGTCACCAACATACCACCCAAAGTATGACTGCATGTTGGAAAACCAGCAGGGACCATATGGCCTAGAATTATTATATCACATTTTTTCAGTACTTCCCTGCAGCATATAACAAGAGTTCCTAATGAGAAAATTAATCAAATCAATGCAACCTGGACCTATAAATAAGTGGCTGGATGGATAGATGAATCAAATGAAATTATCATTATTCAACTACATTTACATTTATGCTAAAATCAACACATGCTGGTGATGAGTTGATGACCTACCTGGCTGCTGCAGCAGTAAAGTTTGGAGGACTGAACTGTTTCCTGTGTGCACGATGCAGTATTAAAACAATCCACCTTAAATTCAATTTAAAGTTATAATATTCACTTTTCCACATTAAAATGTCTAAAAACATCTTGTGTACTGGCATTATCCCCAAATCTTTCCTGCAATAGAGACATACATGATTTTAATCATGTAACAGTCCATTACATTTGGTCGCCTGTCAATGACATCATATCCCTTATGTCTATACTGTTGCCTGCCAGAAGCGTAAAAATTGACTTTCATCCAGTTTTAAGCCATATTTTTAAAATACATTTTTCACACCTTGGTTGTTTTTCAACTATATATTTTAAGCAGATGACAGATTTCAATCCTACATCTGATCATAATCTGTCAGATGACATCTGGATCTTAAGTTATCAGAGAAAACAGCTGAGTAAATGTTAGACGGCTGTGTTCACAGCTCCTCCGAGACAAACTGTGTCCTCTGAACAACGTCAGAGAATCACCGACTATTAACGTGAAACTGCTTTACTCCGTGTTTTCACCTGTTATAATCACCTGGTCTGTTTGTTTTGGAGAGCAGACCTCTGTGGATATTTCAGCTCCCAGTAAAAACCTCCCGGACGACTGACACTGAAGGAATCCAAATTACTTCTATGATCCCACGCTACTTCCCGACATCACAAAACTGATTGTGACTGGGATTGAACTGTCTCCTTCATAGTTAGTTTATAGACATGTAACATCTCATGACATCAGAGGGCAAGAGAAAATATTCAATACTTTTGTAAATTTAATTTATGGCTATTTTTTTAATACCCTTTAATGCCTTTTTAAGGAAACTAAAAAATGGATTTAGATTCCCTGTCCTACCTACTGCATGTCTGCTCTCTTATCAGAAAGACAGACATCAGAAAGATACAAGCAACCAAAATCCTGTGAAAAGGTACCGGGCCTCACTTTCTCTGACCGAGCTCAGTTCGAGTGAAGAGTTCAGCTGCTGCTCCTCCAAAATGAAAGAGGTCAGTTATGACAGCTTAGGCTTCTGATAAGGAGGCGTTAAAATCACGACACGCTGAAGGGATGGATTATGTCTCCCAGCTGGCCTGGGAGTGCTTAGGAAACCGTGAAGAGGAGTTGCAGGAAGCTGCCGGATAAAAGGACATCTGGCCTGCTCTGCTCACCCTGCTGCTGCTGCAACTCAAGCAGCAAGTGCATGGAAGGACGGACAGTCATTCAAACTGTTTTCACATTAATCACATTAGATGATAATCAAAGTGATTGGGTCACATCTGTTACCTGTCATGGTCTCCATCATCAATAGCAGTACCAAACTCGATGAGGCCTTCATCCAGCATGTACGTCACCGTGTTGACGCCCTCCGTCACGATCACATCCGTCTTTCCATCAACTCTCTCTAGATTCACAATGTCTCCCTGACAAAGACAGGTGAAGTTATTACCTGAAGTATTTACCTGAACTAGACAGAGGGATTTTGGCACGGTGAAGTCTTTACTCAAGTGCTGTACTTTAGTACATATTTGAGGTATTTAAATATTCAATTTTATGCTATTTTATATTTATATTCCACTACACTTGAGTGGGTAATATTAAATAATAATATATAATATATTACTTACAGATAAAGATTTTAGATACAAAAAATCTGATCAGCTAATACAATATGATGCGCTGCTAAAGATATAACTAATCAGCAAAATACTACTTACACAGTGATGATGCAGCTGCTGATGCTATCATTTTAGATATTTGTTCCATCTCATTTTTACTTTACTTCATTGTCGCACTTTTTCTCTTATATCTCCTCCCAAACATTGTAGAACCTTTAAACTTGTTTTTAATCTATCTATTTTATAATTTCTTTTTTATTATTTGTCCTCAATTTTATATTGTCTTGTACAGCACTTTGTAACTTTTTTGAAAGGTGCTATATAAATAAAGCTTATCATTATTATTATTATCATTGTTTAATATTGTAATATTAATATTATTCATATTATAATATATACATACGTATATATATATAAAATTCACATGAGAGGGAGTGATGCTGAACTGAATATCAGCACGGCTGTGATTCGGTCATAGGTACGAGGCCACAGGCAAAGTACTGAAGACGACAGATTATGATTTGTTTGTTCATTTTATCATTTATTTGGCTACGACAGCACAAATAGTCCCACAACTGGACTGGTACTGGACTGTTGCTAAGCATTATTGATGAACTTCCCAAACATAAAAATGTATCCAACTGTGACCATGCAAGAGCTTGCTCTGCCTGGTTTTTATTATTGATGAGAACACAAGCAAGTTTCCAAAACTTGTGCCTGCCCAGGGCGACTAACTGCCCCAGGACAGCAGCACAAAAAAACACTTGCTCAGTTGGCTTCACACTGAGCACAGAGCCACAAAGCTTGAGGAAAGTAAAAGGAAAACGTGGTGTGGGTATAAAAACTGGAAACTATTAAAAAAATATATAATATTACCAGCAAACTTTGTTAAACATTAGGGTCAGTGCAGAGATTAACATTAACACCAACAGCACCCCTATTTAAACTGAGGGTGTGGAGTGAAAAGATAACAAGGATGACAAAAGCAAATATCAGCCCCGTTTAATTGTGAAGTCATAAACTTATATAACCTTATAGAGAAATTGTCATTTTCTCCACTCAGACATACACTGAGGACAAACTCTCACCTTGATCGGGAACATGGTGACGCTCTCTGGGCTGTCGATACTGTACCAAATGCAGAGGTTTCCTCTGTTTTGGGCGACCACCACATCACTGCCGGGCACCCACTGGACATAGGAGCAGAAACTCAGCACTGTGGTCTTCACTCCCATCTCTATGTCGTACAGATGGAGCTGAGGAGGAAAGAGTAGATGGGAGATACAGAGATTCTTAATTTCATCATCCCCGATGGTCTGACATTATCAAAGGCAACGTACATACAGTGTTAAATGGATAGTTCAACATCTTGGGAAACACAATTATTTGACCTGGAATGATTTATTATCATGTCCTTTTTTAAATTACTCCTCAGCAGCTTATAAGAATAATTATTAATGATATCATTAATTACATCAATGCAACCTGGTTCCAGATAAGGCATAACATGGATACATGGATTAGATAATTAAAATGATTAATTAAATTAATTGAAGTTTTGCTAAAATTGACACTTAAAGGAGCGTTCTGTAAGTTTTCTCTGCTGCCAAATGTGATTTTCTGCCAAGGGCGGGTGGTGGTGATTGTCACTTGACAAAAGCTTCACCCATCGTTTTTACAACACAAGCAGTTATAATACGTCCTCTGAGCAGCTACGTCTTCAAGGCGGAGACGGACTGGGGCTAGTTGGGTAGCAAGCTAACTTAATTAGAAGAAAAGACATGATAGAGACAAGAGTTAATATTGTCGTGTTTTCCACCGCTGGAGAGTAAAGGAATGAATTTTGATGCTGAACTCGCATTGTTCCTTCTACACTGGTAAGTAAACAGCTCTTAATGCTGAAGTTGACTATGTAGCAATAGCTAAACTTATAAATAGCTCCTTTAACCCATTATGAGACAATTAGCTTCCTCGCTACTGTGGCTACCAGTAGCGTCAGTGTTTTCTACAGGTCTGATGGGGGATTTGATCAGCCTCCTGCAGCACAATTCACTATCAAAACATCACACTTTCAATTAAAAAGTGTATAATGTCTCCCTGACTATCACAAACAGAAACATTTTTTAACTAATATTACTGCCTACAGCAAGCAGAAGAAAATATTTAAGACTTTTGCAAGTTAAATTTAAGACTTGAAACTGAATTCAGTGATTTTTAAGGCTTTTTAAGACTTGAAGATACTGTAAGTGTTTATGCTAAACTAAGCTAATCAACTGATTGCTCCAGCTTTGTGTTGTGATATGCTGGGATGGAATGATTCTTTAGAGAGAAATGTTGCCAAAAGAAACAAGGCAGATTCTGTTTGTGAGACTATGAGTGAGACAGATTTGGTAAACACTGTGATTGTCTTTTTTTCCCAGTTCTCTGTCCTGTAACATTAAAATCAGTTCATCAGCTCAGTTAAACTCCTTTGTCTTGAAGAAAGCTGATTCATTTCCACCAGTGCCAAGTGAACACCCCTGATGAGCTGAGCTTATGTAGATTTGACAAATGACAGTGGCTCCTGTAGCCCTTAGTGTGTGTGTGTGTGTGTGTGTGTGTGTGTGTGTGAGAGAGAGCGAGAGAGAGAGAGACCACCTGCTGTTGTAATCAGCTACCTTAATATCCCTCACCCCTCACCACTACCACCATTTTTAATAATGCTCTGAGTATAGTTTCACCCTGGAGCTCAGCTGGCCAAGTTTTACTGCAGTGAGGATGAGCAGCCTGTTGATAAGTTCAAGTTTAAATTAAAGAAACATTTTGCTATACAACTTTAGAAACAAGATGAAATAGTCAAAGTTTTCTCAGATTGTCATTGATTGATTGATTTACATTGAATTATATTTTTATCCAGTTGCAAATCCAATTTTCATGCACCAACAGTCCTGAAGTAAAGGTACAATGTACTTGAAAGCTTTTCGTTAGCAGTGACATGATAAGAATATACGGTGGTTTCTACAAAAAGGTTTTGAATCACAGCACTCAATCTGTATTCTTGGTTCTAATTCCCAGCAAAGTTTCAAATTCCTTCTCATTCTCCTTCTTTTTATAGTCAGTGGTGCACATACAGATATACTTCACTAACTCTCCAACTAGAGTTCATTTTGTACATACTAAAAAAAAAAAACTACATTTGTTCCTGAACAAAATACAAATTTTCAAATAAAAAAAATGACTAAGTGACTGAAAATGTCACTGTGTGTCATACAAGAGCAGCAAAAAGTTTGACACCACTGAAGGATTCCCAATTACCAGAGCTCTCCATGTCTCTGCCCCTAGGCTCAGACATCAAACTGTTTCATCACCGCAGGCAACAACTGACAGCAGCTCCCCGCCACTCTCACCCCGCACACACAGCTCCTCATACATATATAACTGGCACAACATTTCTACCTTTTCTAAATGTCTTTTGTTTCTGTAATAAAGTAGGAAAAATAAATTAAAAAGGAATTTATACAAATTCATCTAAGAATTAGGTGAGGAAGATCACCATAAAACAAAATCCAAATGTTCATCAGTTACTATGAGCAAAAGACACATTTGACCAGACAGCTGGTAAATACTTTGTTCACTACTATAAATATAATGTTATTTCTAATTTCTGTATTTGATCATTTTTAAGAACAATGAATAAATGCAGGTAATTTGCATGTTTCGCTATTCAACCAAGTGTTTAGCACACACATAATAACAAGCTGAAAAAAAACCTATTGAAATCTTATGTATGAGTTGTGAATGAGTTAGATGGACTACTTTTAGAAAAGAAGAAAAATAATATGAATTTGGATGTTTTGATTTTTGAAATTCTGAATGCCCTGAAAATGTATTTATTTCACTAAAAGCCACGTCCACTTTTCATCAGTTTGTTTTGTCCATACAGAAAACACACTAGAGACATACTTAGAAGGGGTTAAATTACACAATTAACAGGATAAGAAAGAAGAAAAAAACATTTATGCTTATTATTCCTGGTTAATTTATGGTGCTCTCATTTGCCAAAGGGCTTCCTTATTTATTGTGACCCACCATCACACCACCCTGATGACCAAGATGGTTCCACACAGACATCCACAGGGCCTGTTTTGGGTGATGGACTATAACTATAACTATAACTTCACACACCCCCCCCCCATCCGAGGACAGATTTTCCTACTTTCCTGATCATCATCATTGCTCTGCCTTCAGGGATCTCTGCCATTGTTTCCCCTCTTTCAGCGCCTCAGGGTGCTGAGGTTTCATTCTCACCCGCAGTTTCTTGTCCCTAAACAGCAGTTTGCGTCCGGTTTCATTGAGCTCCAGCCAGTCAATCTTGGAGTCGTGGCTGATGGTTCCCAGATTGTAGCCTCCGGCCAGGTCCACTGTGGGGGTCGGAGAGGAAACGATGGGTTAACTGAGCAGCTGTCAGACTGACAGTGCGACAATGTATCTGACTTAAATTGGCTTTTTATTCTATGTTAGAAATCAACTTGTCGTTTGTAATTATCCATGATTCTCATACGCAGAGTGAACAGTTTCTCGACTTTAAAAACTCATCTGCACTAGGATCAAGTTGGTATTAGTCTGATATGAGAGTGTCTTTTTAATTAAAATGGGATATGGTCCACTCAGTGTGGTCCACTTGGATGGAAATGATACAGTTTAAATGATTATAAACTCCAATTAGTGTACAAGTTTAATATTGTGGCTTGACCTTTGTGAAAACTTGCTCTCTGGATAAATTCCTGTGTAAAACAAGACATACTAAAAGATTTGTGGAAAGAAAAACATAATAATGACATAATGATCATCATCGTCCAACAATGTTTAGATGTCCTATGTCAACTAACAAAAGCTGTAGGTTGAAACTGTTCTCCAAATGCATTTCACAGCCGAATGCCGCAAAAATGAGCATCTTAATCTGAAAGAGTCGTCAGGGTTGTCGATCGAAAAGTGATGACTCACTATTTCTTAGTCAAATACTGAGAATTTTTGCTCTGAAATTCCCTTCACAAAGATGTTGTTGTTGCACATTCACAACTTACAGCTGCATTAAAGGATATGACTGCAATACAGAAACACAGTTTTTCTTAGTGTCAGAAAAAGGATCCAAAGCCTGAACAACACATCAATGAGCCTCACTGTTGAACCGGGTGACATGTTCCTTCATTACCATGAACAAGGAAACAGTTTTCACTCATTCCCACAGACGCCACCCTGCTGCTCTAAACACTTATCACAGCTCCAAATATATATTAATCTACCACTGATAACAAATGCACTGTTTACTCTTGTGTGAGGAACATCTGAGTGGCTAGCAAGATTTCAGGGAGGAGTCAAACCCTGCTTACAAACCTCTATAACAGACAGGTGATCCATAAGGCTACTTCCCTTCTGGAGTGCCAAGATCACCCTCTTCGGACAGAGTCTGAACTGTTACCCTCAGGCCATAGGTGCCCGTGATAAGGACCAAGAGATAAAAATACGTTTTCCATCTGCTATTCAGTTGTTAAATGGCAGGATGGAGATGGCTTATTTTCACACACTGCCTATTTAACCTTGAGGAATGAACTCTTACATATCACTCTGTCCATTATGTCTATTGATGTCCATAAGTGTGGGTGCTATGTGTGTCTTTGTATGTTTGTCTTTGTATGTGCCTCACTGCAAAGCAATGTCCCTATAAGGGACAATAAAGACACTTTTCTTTACAATAAGAAAAATATAAAACAACATCACTATCCTTTACTGTAAATATGCATGTGTGACATAAAGCAGTAAAACCACTAGTCACTAGTCTTAAACACTGAACAGTAGCCACAATAGCTAGTATGGATCACAGCAAACGTCTACTAAAAAGACTTTACATTGAATATTTAAAAATAAACACTTTGTTTTTAAATGTTTTCCAGAGAATAATTAATAAGATATTAAATATCAGCACAAATTATTAAAAATTTGCCGTTTTTGTTTAAAAGGAGAGGGTGTGAAACCTTAATCAAGGTGCTGAGTCAGAATTTAAAATCACATCAGTGGCTACAAAACCTTGTTAAGAGGTGCCCGATACCAAAAAATATTCTTTAGTTTGTGGGGTTTTTTTTTGCTTGTGTTAGGTTGAAATGATACTAATAACTCCTGAGTGTGGTCTCCTGCATACTTACCAACAGCGATGGTCTTTATGTCAATCAGATAAGCGAGCTTTTTGTTGTCCTCAACTCCTCTCTGCTTTCTCTCATTTAGTCGGACACTAGACACACAAACAAACAAACAAACAAACA